>NW_022111320.1:12742518-12743347 GCF_000313985.2 Echinops telfairi | reverse complement strand
GACTAGGAAAGAAATTAAGAGTCATAGTGAATATCAGGGGAAACTCTGACACTTGCTTAAAGTCATAGAGTACCTATGACTGATTAACAACCTGCAATTTGCAAATGACACAAACTAGTTTCATCAAATTGAGGAGGACTTGAAGCACTTGCTGATGAAGATCAAGAATTTCAGCCTTTAGTGTGTATTACAACTCAATGTAAAGAAAACCGAAATCCTCACAATTGGACCAATAGGTAACATCACGATACATGGAGCAAAGATCGGAGTGGTTGAGATTTTGTCTTGCTTGGATCCACAATAAATGTTCATGGAAGAGGCATGTCTACTGCATAAGACATCTTTGAATTGTTGAAGAACAGAGATGTCACTTTGAGACTATGCTTTCTTAGCCTCATGTCTTAGTATTTTTTGATCTCTTCATATGCATGTGAAATGAGACATTGAATAAATAAGATTAAAGAAGAATCAATGTATCTGAATTATGTTTGCTGGAAGAATATTGAAAATATCACAGTCTGCCAAAACCCCAAACCACAACCAAACTCACTGTCATTGAATCAATGCTGACTCAGGGGGACCCCTGTGATTTTCTGAGACTATGTGTTTACAGGAGTATGGAGCCCAGTCTTTCTTCTGTGAAGCTGTTGGGGGTTTCACCTTGCTGACCAGGTGTCTTGGGAAAAATGCAGCCAAAATGCTTCTTAGAAACAAAGATATTGAGACTTCATGTCAGATGCTTTGGAAATATTGTTAAGAAAGATCAATACCTGGAAAAGCACATCATCCTTGGTAACAGAGTGAAAGTGAAAAAGAGGAAGACATTCGA
>NW_022111320.1:12736402-12741287 GCF_000313985.2 Echinops telfairi | reverse complement strand
GACAAGCCATACTCCTGACGGAACAAGAGCCCTGGAGCTAGAGTAGTCACTTGGAGACCCAGGCCAGTGCTGAGCTCCTTCCACCGCCTTTGCATCCATAAGACTTTCCACCCACTGGCTTGTGATCTTCCTGAATTCAGTGTCATTGCATGTGTTGTGTGAGTCTGAAGAGGAAATTATAAACTGGTATCAGAACTATAGGCTAATATTGGACTTAAGGACTTGATCTTGACTGGGCTGGGATGTTTTCTTAATATACAATTACTTATTATACAATTACTCTTTGACATAAAATTTCTATTACATACATCTGAGTGTCTATGAATTCTGTTTCTCTAGTCTACCTGGACTAACACAAATGGTAAAACTAATATTTAAACAAAACCAATGCTATTATTAATATTGGAAGCTAGTCATAAATACATTAGTCCTTATTCTGATGTCTATTTTAGCTTGACTATATGTGAACCTGGTTTAATAAATTCCTTCCCATTAAAAATATGAAACATATTAACATATTTAATGTTTAACATTATTTTAGGAAAATTATACTGCGATTATCTATATTCTTGTGTTTGTAAAATAGTCTCTTTTCTATTGCTTGGTCAATAATCTTTATTTCTCTGTCTCTGTTTATTCTTTTTATATGTGGGATAATACTATGCACACAATGAAATATTGTTATGTTGATTAAATAAACATATTTGAAATAGACCCCCTATCACAATCAAGCCCACAGTCATTGAACCAATTGTGACTCATAGTGACCCATTAGCAGCAGTTCTCAACCTGTGGGTCATGACCTCTTGGGGGGTGTCGAATGACCCTTTCACAGGGGTTGTCTGATTCATCACAGTAGCAAAATTACAGTTGTGAAGTAGCAAAGAAAATAAATTTATGGTTGGGGGGATCACCACAACATGAGGGGACTGCATTAAAGCCGCGGGGCATTTGGAAAGCTGAGAACTACTGCTCTATAGGACAGAAATGTAGAAATACTTGTTAGTGTTTCCAATACTGTAATATTTAGAGAAGCAAACTGCCACAGTATAATTGTAGTAGTCACCTAATCTGGTGTCAATTTAAGGATTAAGAGTGTAGGGGTGGAGTCTAGGTTGATGATCTGGAGATAACCAATGAGACTTCTGTGTGGGCATGGCCTTCTCCTGAGGATTCTGGGAAATCTGGTACTTTCCTCCTTGGAGGCAGGACGGACTCTCTCTCTGCTACTTCCTGGGAGATTTTGTAGAAGACAAGCCCCATGGATGCAACCAGACCTTGGAACCCTGAGAAGCCCCAGAGAGACCCCTGCCAGTGCTGAGATGCTTACAACACCACTGGACCCAAAGACTTTCTACCCACTGGCTTGTGATGGTCCTGCATTTGGCTTCATTGCATGTGTTTCAGGAGTCTCAAGAGGACATTATAGATTGGTATCAGACATATGGGCTAATATCAGACTTATGGCCTTGAACTGGACTGGTTTGGGATGTTTTCTCTATGTTCAATTCCTCTTGTATATAAACCTCTTCCTTTTACACATGTGTGTCTAAGAATTTGATTCTCCAGTCCACCGGGACTAACACAATAATCTAAATACTGCAACTTTCTTCCTACTATTTAGTGAATTCCGACTCATTATGGGACTATAAAGCCTCATCTTTTTGAGTATTGAAAAGCAAAACATTTACTTTGAGGAACTATGGTGCACCTGACCCAAGCCATCCTATTTTCAAATGCCACATATGCATGTTGTGATCGTTAAGGTTTATTGTGCCAACCTGGCCAATGAACACGTGGGATTAATTGAAGGACAGTTTACTTGAAGGGCAGAGAGATAAATGGCTTGGTGGGTCTAGCCTTTTTTTGGTTCTCTGGTCTCTTCTTCTATGATGGTCAGACCAGTGTGCGGCTGCCTTTGCTAGTTCTTTGCTTCAGCTGGCAAGGCTCACTTCCTGCAGGACATCCCTGAGGAGAAACCGCATGGATGCAGCACTGGGTGCTGGAGCAACTGTGCGAAGATCCTCCCAGCGCTGAGATGCTTACACATTCACTGATTTGACTTTCCTCCTGCAGTCAGCCTCATTGCGTGTGTTTTGTGGGTTTGAAGAAGACATTGTAGATAGGTGTCAGGCATATGGGCTAATTTCAGACTTATCGGCTTGGAATGGACTGGGTTGGGATGCCTTCTTACTGTACACTTACCTGTCATATAAAATTCTCTCTTATATACATATGAGTCTCTGTGGATTTGTTTCTCTAGTCTACCCAGACAAATACACTTGTGAAAATTGGACATTGAGTAAGAAAGACCAAAGAGGAATGGATGCATTTCCATTGTGGTGCTAGAGGTGAACATTGAAAGTGCCTGGACTGCCAAAAGGACAAACCAATCTGTCCCCGAAGAAGTGCAGACAGTGTATTCTTTAAAAGCAAAGACAGCAAGACTTCGTCCAATAATATCTTGGCCATGTGATCAGGCGCGACCAGTCCCTGGAGGAGGTTATCGTGTTTGGTGGAGTGGAGGGGCAGTGAAAAAGCAGAAGGCCATCAATGAGAGGGACTGACACAGTGGCGGCAACAATGTGCTTGGGCGCAGGGACCATTGTGAGGATGCAAAGGTTCATCATGGGTCAGAATCAACTCAACGGCACCTGATAGCAACAACTACAATGCTGGTTAGCACCCGAACCCTTTATCCACTGTTCTGCTAGAATCTGTTAGGCTTTGGACAATGCCTGGTAAATATTAACTTATCAGTAAGTCTTACTTATTCACGAATTTAAAAATTCCTAAAGTAAAACGACAAGCTATTCTAGAATGAAACTGATAACACTTGTTCTCACGACATGGCATATAAGGACTTATATTATTTAAGGAAATCTGGTAGTGTAACGGTTTGCCTCCTGAATTGTTCACAACCAGAAAATTATATATTTTATTATCCTTATTATCTAATACTGTAAAAAGCTTAGTATTTTAAGAGTCAATATTAATCGTTTATGAGAAGAAGAAATATAAGTAAGGGAAGAGGAGGCAAAAAAAAGGAAATTTGGCAATGAAACTGTTGTCAATGAGTAATTTTGTTTTGTGAATTTCCAATTCTTATAGAAAGTGTTCAATTTAGGGTGTACTTGAAATTAAGAAGTAGAATTACCAAAGTATTTTTCCCCTGCTATTCCATCCTTATTCTTTTGATCATCTACTTTTTCAGTTATATATATGTAAACAGATATCTAGTTCATTCTTTTCTTTTTTCCTCCTCTTCAACAATGAAAATATGTGTTTACCATCTCGTTAGTAATTTATGCTCACTTGGTAACCAAAGACTGCCTTATTCCTTGACTTTTTATAAAAGTGCTATATAGTATTTGTCCTTTGGTTTCCAAATTACTTCCTCCAGTATAATGCCCTCCTGGTTTTGTCCATAGTCGGCATGCTTTGTATATACATTGTCATTCCTTAGCATTATGTAGTATTCCATCTGCTCTATATTCCTTATTTTGTTGATCTACTTGTCCATTGAAGGGTATATTTAGGTTGTTTCCTTCTTTTAATTATATCTATATCTATATATAATCCATGATTATATATATATGCCTTTAATTCTCTAGTATATATACCAAATAGTGGAAATTAAATTTTGTTGTTTTTTATTTACAATTATTTATGGATGTACTATAACACTTTCCACATGATTGTGAAATTTTACAATACTATCAACAATGTATGATTCTACCATTCTGTTTGCATATTTTCCAACGTTTGTTTTTTTCTGGTTTTTTAATTTTGCAATACATTTTGAGGTGAAAGGACATCTCATTGCTGATCTCATTTGCATTCCTCCGATGATCTTCTACATTTCTTCATGTTTGTGCAATGCCCGATCTCATTGGTGAAATGTCGCAGAGGGTCACATACTCTGTTTACTGTTTATCTTTCAGATGTCGATGATTTTTAAAAATTATAGAGCTGAGTTCCTTGTGAGATAAGCTTTTAACAAACATTATTTTCCAGTCTCTGAATTTTCTTTTTTATTGCTTTGATGAAATCTTTTGAAGTACATAAATGTCTAACTTTTAGGGGGGATATAGTTTTTGTTTTTCATATGTTTTCTGGCAAGTTTGCTAGTAAGATTATGTCTTGTTTTAGGGCCTCTAAGTTTGCCCCTATTTTTATTGATAGTTTTTACAGATTTACGTTTCACATTAAGTCTTTATCCATCTTGAGTTGTATGAGATATGAAATATGTAAACTGACTAGTTTTTATGCAAAGTGATAAAGAATTTTGCCAGTGCCATTTGTTAAAACTATCTTTCCCCATGTAATGAGACTTGTATTTCTGTCAAACATTGGTTGGTGAAAAGTGGGTGAATTTACTCTGGGCTCTCACTGTTCCATTGGCATATGTATTTGCCATTGCCCCAGGACTAAGCTATTTTGACTACTGTGACTCAGCATTTAGTTCTTTTAGATCCGGAAGTGTGAGACTACCTAGTTGCTTCTCTCCTTCACAACTACTTTGCTTATCTGAGGTCTCTTTACTTTTCTTATAAAGTTGGTGATTCATTTTCCATCTCTTTAAAGACTGGTATTGGAATTGGATCATTTGGGTTAATGTTGATATTTGCACAATGCTGTGTCTTCCTATCTATAAGCAAGGTTTATTAGTCCACGTACATAAGTCTCATGGTTTCTTACAGTAGTTTTTATATTTTTATTTACATAGGCCATTTATTTCTCTGGTTAGACTTATTTCTAAGCATTTTGCACTTTGCATGACTATCGTCAAAGGCAATTTTTGAAAACTGATTTTCTTTTCAGAGTTCCCCTTGTTAATGTCAAAGAATCTGATTGGCTTCTATATGTTGATCTTGTATGCTGT
>NW_022111320.1:12712080-12736232 GCF_000313985.2 Echinops telfairi | reverse complement strand
TGTATCTTCGGGATTTTCTATATATATTATCCTATCATCTGCAAATAGATCATGAGGCTTATCTTAGCCAATTACTTCAAGTACATGAACCATCTGGTTAATTTAGCAATAAGTAAAAAAAATTTACAACAAGTTTAAGCAATCATAATATTATTTTATGCATCCCCTTTTCATTGCTTTAAAATTGTTACTGTGTCTCAAGTGTTAAATGTAATTAAATACATGTATGTTGATGTACACAGTGAATGTTGGGGAAATATGTTCTAAAAGTACAAATTCCACATGCAACTATAAAAAAATCATAATATGACTTGTCACAGGGAAAATGTTTTCACTTTTCATTTGATGATATTATCTCTGCTAAACTTAACATGTCACAAAATTGTATTATGCAAAGATATCTAAAAGTATTCCTGCTAGGGTTTCAGTGCTTAAATGTTTGGGTTTATTTCAAACAAAAATGTGTAAGTAGGTCTCTGTCATTAGTGCCTGGCTGTAGACAAATTATTTCAGTAATGTATTTGTTGTTTCATTAGAATGCTTTCAAAAGAAAAAGTTTGTGTATGTGAGGTGGAGAAATGATTTTGAGATGAAAAGGCTAATGTCAATTATTTTTAACAAGCTCAAGTGGACAACTTCCCAAATCATTAATGTGCACAATAAATTGATGGTTACCCACAAAGAGCAACAAATTTTAGATTGAGCATTTAAGGAAGGTCATAAAGCCCTAAAAAATGCCTGGTAGTCAAGTGCATAATCCATTGTGTCAGCAGAGTGTGTTATTTATTGCCATTGAGTTGGCTCTGTCTCATGGTGACTTTAATTACAATGGAAGGAATCACTTCCCAGTCTTGTGCCATCCTCACAAGAGTTCTTATGTTTGGGTGCGTGGCTGCAGCCATTCTGCTAAACCATCTTATGAATTGTCTTCCTTTTTGCTGTCCTGCTACTTTAACAAGCATGGCATCCTTCTCCAGGGACTGTCTCTCCGCCATATCCAAAGTACGTGACATGAAGCCTTACAACCCTAGCCTCTCAGGAGCATTCTGGTTGTCCTTCATCCAAGACAGATGTGTATGTTCTTTTGCAGGCCATAATATTTCGCCAGCACCAACATTCAAATGTATCAATTCTAATTTTGTTTTCCTTATTCAATATTCTAGGTTCACGTGCACATAAGGTGACTAAAAATACTATGGCTTTGGACCTTGTGCACCTTACAGATTCTTAGAGTGCAAAAAAAAAAAATTTCTCATCATTAATGTGCAAAATAATGGGCAACCTCATAAGAAATGCAATGAAACAAAGATTGCCAATTAAAGCCCTGACTTAATAAATTAAAATACAGGCATACACAGTATCTTCAAGTGAGGATATTTTTTCTCTTAACAGAAAGAATGAGGAAATCTTATATTTTTGAGATTATATATTTATTCTATTTTTAAAAATCATTTTATTAGGGGCTCAAACAGCTTTTATCACAATACATACATGCATCCATTGTGTAAAGCACATTTGTACATTTGTTAAGATCATCATTTTCAAAACATGTTCTTTCTATTTGAGCCTTGGTATCAGCTCCTCACCCCCCCTGCCTCCCTCTCTCTCTCACTCATGAACCATTGATAATTTATAAATTACTATTTTTTCATGTCTTACACTGACCGATGTCTCCCTTCACCCACTTTTCTGTTGTCCATCCCCCAGGGAAGGGGTTATATGTAGATCATGTGATCAGTTTCCCCCTTCTTCCCCCACTACCCCTCCACCCTCCTGGTATCACCACTCTCACCACTGGTCCTGAGGTGTTCCCTGTGTTTCCAGCGGGAAAGTTGTGTGTTTCATCGGTGGTATACTGAACCCTGATTGGCTCGTCTCTTCCTTGTGACACCTCTGTAAGGAGATGTCCAATTGTCTACATATGGACTTTAGGTGTCTACTCCGCACTCCCCCTCATGCACATTGATGATTTTTTGTTCTGGGTCTTTGATGCCCAATACCTGATACCACTGACAACTTGTTTGAGGTACAGAAAAATGAACTAGGAGAAGAAATTCTTTCTAATCTGACCCTATTTATACCTTATATTTCTCTATAAATTTTAACACATTTGTTTTTGTTAAACCTAAAAACACATGCCTTTAAAATATGTGTCCCAGGAAGTCTTTTGTAAATAATTCCTTTATTGAAAGAGAAAGAATTCTTTAAATGGAAAACAATGGGCCATGTTAAGAAGAGATAGGTTTCAGAAAATAAGATTTGTATTAGAGATCATTGAAAGTTAGAAGGATGTTTGCTAATGATATTTAATGTAAAATGTTTAAAATCAAGCATGGATTATGTTGTCATATTTTACATTGATAATGTAATTGCATAATTATTAAACTATAGAATATTTATCGTTCTCAGATGTATTATTACCCCTTAAAAGTTCTTGGTCTTCAAATACAAAAATGACTACTTAGTTTCATTTTTAGTTCTACCACTCCCCACATCCTTACTGATATACTATTAACATATTTAAACATTCAAAAATTGTTTTTAAAAATTAAAAATCTAGTGCACAGGACACTCAGTAACCTTGAACAAAGAAGCTAAGGAGAGAAACAAACTTGGATCCAATTTAGGCAAACGAGGTACTAGAGAGCATGCTTTGTTTTTTAAGATGAAGATTTCATGATGATTGGGGGTGGGGGAGGACATTATGAATGGGAAGTTACAGTGGCGTTGTGAAACTGCATAGATGACTAGAGAGGGGTTAGATATGTTGCTGTAGAGTTGATTCTTATTCTTGGAAATCCCATGTGTTCACAGTGAAATCACAACATACCATCATAAATACACATATAGAGTTTTGCTTTTTCTAGAGTGTTAGGTTTATGAGGCCACCACATTTGGGAAACAGATTGCCAGGTGTGTCTTCTGAGGTTTCTATGGGTGGAATGGAATTGATAACCTTTGGGTGTTGAAAATCATTTAAATTCTTCTGGTTTAGGTATGGGAGGTTCCACAAAATATATAATCAGAGATTTTTACTTCTGGTACTTCCATTACAAACATGAATTACTTGCTCTAAACATTTATATATTAATGTAAGTTATTATTAACAATCTTTGTATGGAGATGGATCTAAGAATTAAAATTATTCAACCCCAAGCTCTCACACACACATACACATCAAAAAAATAAAAACAGCAGATTTCTATAACAGTGATCCTTCACAAATTAAAAGGTTATTAATAGTATGCATGGCCTATGCCAGCAATATACAAATGAACATATAGAGTTTTGCTTTTTCTAGAGTATTAGGTTAATTTTGAAATATGCATTATATTTGGGTTCCAGTTAGCAGACCAAATTATAGGAATAATATACACGAAAAAAAGCCTTTGAAGTTTATCTACTTTCAAATATCACAAAGCTTTAGTATGCAGCTGCCCAAAATATACACTTTAATTAATACTCAAGTTTAACAAGATAAATCATAGTTCAAACAACACCCTTGTTATTTGAAATTTCTGGATACATTTTATTCCTGACGTCATTGAATTCATTTGAGCTTGGCAACCTGCTGCAAATAGCATTTAAAATTATTATTGTTTAGCAGTTATCTAATATGTACCACAGATACATCCTATTGCTTCATGTGACAGAGATTTGTGAGTATGACCAGATAAGTATTTTGCAATTCCCAGTGGTCCAAACTAAGTTTGAGCTCTATTAAATATAAATAGTTTCTGAAGTGCCGTATATGTGCTAACTTCATTTTTAGGTGCCATCTAGTTGATTGACTCAGCGATCATGTGTGCAACAGAGCAAAACCCTCTCCATGCCGCACCGCCCTCAAATTGTTCTTACGGTGGAGTGGAGCCCATTGTCGCAGCCACTGTGTCCATCCCTCTTGTCAAGGGCTTTTATCTCCTGTGCATCAGCTGCTTTACCAAGGGAGTGGCCTCCTGAGGACACGCCCAAAGTACATGAAATGAACTCTCTCCACCCTTGACTCTAAAGATCAGTCTAGTTGTACTGTTTCTAAGACAGGTTTGTTTGTTCTTTTGGCGGTCCATGGAACTTTCCGTATTCTTCGCCAACGCCATCAATCAAATGCATCACTTTTTTCAGTCTTCCTATTCAATATCCAACTTTCACATGCATGTGAAGCAGTTGAAAATATCATGGCTGGGTTCAGATGCACCTTTAAGTCATCAAGGTAACATTCTTGCTTTTCACCACTTTAAGGAGGTCTTGTGTTTCTGTTTTACTCAATGCTGTAGCTACCCATTCAGTGGACAGTATGATGCCATGGGAAGGAGTCCTGGGCTACAATGCATTAGCCATTGGGCTGGATAGCCAAGGAAAGGTTTCAAACCCACCAGCAACCTTTCAGGAGAAGGATGAGGCTGTCTGATCCTGAAAAATTTTATAGTCTCTGAAACTCTAAAGAACAGTTCTACTCTGGCTTACAGAGATGCTATGAGCCCGAACAAACTGGATGGCAGTGATTTCCAAAATACCATGGAAGCAAGATGAGAGGGGAATATATATATATATTATCTAATATGTACCACAGATACATCCTTATTGTTTAATGTGGCATTTACATATATATGTGTATGAAGTGGGGGAAGAAGAGTATGTGAAAGAGATTGATTTTCTGAGCTGGCTACCATTTCCAAACAAGCTCATTGAAATTCTTAAGCTCACAGGTTACCTTCGAAGTATATTACTTTAAGAACAGCCAATCGGGAATGAAGACCCCTGAATTGATTTTGTGCTATTTTAAACCACACTCACCCTCATTTGATTATAAATGGATATGAAAGCCCCTGCCCCTGCCCCACCCACCCCAACCTCTGCACTTCAGTCCAGGCTTCTTAAGGAGGCAGCAACTGTTACCTGGGCCCAGAAACTTCTGCTAGAGCAACTGTGAGACTTGCAGTATGATACAGACTTATTTCTGTAGACCTGAACTTTATTTAACATACTGAAATGTGTTTTAGGTCTCCAGTGAACAACATGATGATCACAATATCTTAGATGTATAAAGTGTGGTGTTCATGTCTTTATTCTTCACAATTCTGTAAGCACAGAAATCTTCCTGAAGAAACTTCCCTAGAACTTTCCATGATTTCTGATCCAAATTTCAAAACCAAATGTAAAATCTTTACTCATCTTAAATCACCTGGCCCCCTGATCTCTCTCGCCTTTTGGTTCTATTTGATGTTTATTTTGTGCCTGAAGCTAGACATAATTGTAAGTTCTTCTCCCTAGTTGTTTTAACCTTAAAAAGTTGTAATTTACAAAGCGCTGCTTTCACAAGAAAAAGTTTTGAGTGTTCCACTTATTGAAAGTCCCCTTTGCCTTGTCAGTGTAACTATCCCTCCATAGTTGATTCCTAAATATAAAAGTAAGGCATTATACGCCATAGTCTTTGAAAATGGCCTCAAACACAAGAAACATGAGCAACTTTGATAAAACTAGCAGGTACAACTAAATCACAGTATGTGAGGACTAAAAATCACTCAGGAATGTGAATGACTTTATAAAAATAAGCAGGTTATACTAGTTCCTGGAAAAGAGAATATTCTTGAGCACTAAATTGATAGACTTCAGACTGTCTGCAAAGTCTCAGGTTTGGAAAGGCATGAAATGAAATGTGGATGCATAGCACGAACAGCTAAAAACAGGAAGCCGATATGAACTTCTATTTAAAGAGTAGTTAGACTCAAAACTCCTTGCACACAATTCTAAAGAGCATTGGTGTACTGTTATAGACTATCGCATGAGAAGTTTGGAATCATGTCATGAGGGAAAAACAATTTTGCCCCCTCAACGGGTGCTCATTAAACCCAAGAAATTCAGGAAAGAGATTATAGCAGAATTTTCTGGACAACAATTGATCTACTAGAGTCAGGTTCCCAGAGGGGGGAAAAACAACACTCAACTATTTTTTGGATGTATTATTAGAGTGCTTTCAATTATTGAAAATCCCTTGGGAAAACACAGGTTGATAACACCAATTTACTCCATTTTGAATGTTCATTAATGTCACAAATTCTGTTTAGATTCAGATTCCATTTCTGAAGTCAGGCAGTCAGAAGATTGGAAATATAATCATATAACTCAATATCCAGTCAGTTAACATCACATATAAATTTTAAAATAATTACCTTTATTTTGGAGCAATTATGTTGACCCAGCTTAGTCCTGTAAGCCAGCCATTAGGTTTGTAGTACTTCTAGCAGTGGAGAGTTGAGTGTAATGCTTCATAAATACTTTCTTGTCAGATTATAAGGGCCTTCTTTACATATAATGGAATATAGTTGACAAGAAAAATATTTTTATTGTGATTATTGTGTATCTTGATTGTGCTCTATCTTATATTATGTATATTGAATTTTGTGTCTTAAATCTGTGCATGTCATAAAATTATACAGCACTAAATTCATTTATGCACATACATACAAAGAGTAGTGTATCAAATGTTCTTCTTAGATGCCATTCCGGCAGTTCACCCTGAGCAGCCTTATGCTCAATAGAAGGAAACACCACCCAGGCCCGCACCATTCTCACAATTGGTCCTATGCCTGAAACCATTGTTGCAGCCACTGTATCAATCCATCTCTTTGGGGTCCTCTTTTTTTCTCCCCATCCACTCTCCTGAGCCAGCTGTCTTTCTCTGGGGATGGGTTTCTCCAAAGTATGTAAGGCAAAGTTTTGCCACCCTTCCCTCTAGGGAGTACTCTGGCTGTACTTCTTCCAAGAGCATATGGTGTGTAAAATAGGTGGACTCTAATGAAGTTGATACATTTTATTAAGGTGAATTTCTTGGTTTTGATACTGATCTAATTACCAGTATGGCACATGGAATATGGGACATCCCTGTATGAGTTCTTATAACTGACTGTGGACCTACAATCAACTTCAAAGAAACCATAGGAATAGAAAAACAAAACAAAAAGGCTGGACCACAGGCTCTTCCATCAAACATGGGAAAGGAGTGTGAGTACTAGTTTACTAAGTTCTCTGAATTAGTATAAGGTCAAACCAAGTTGGTCTGACTCATGGGAACCCAACATATAACAAAACCAACCCTGCCCAGTTTTAACTCATCCCCACAATTGTTGCTATGTTGGGTCTATCGCTACAGCCATTGTGCCATCCCTAGCTCAAATCTATACGGACATTAGTCAAGCTTTGATTAAAGCACGCTTTATCATTCATATTTCTAAGTTAATATACGTGTTGTTTGAAATTCAAGGAAATAAGTATGCAATTATGATATTGCAAAATTACAAATGATTCCAACAAAGTTCTAATTAAGTAATTCTCCATAGTTTGTCCAATTATTTACAGGTATAAGACCTGAGAAACATGAAAATAGTCTTTGAATTTAAATTATATCAAGATTTACAAAATCATCAACATTCATTGAGCAATTATTTAGCTCTATTCCACTAAGACACACTCTTCATAATCACTTACACTTTTAAGTAAAGCTTTGTTCACTTTTCTCCTTAGCAAACATGGAATGAAAATCGTGAACAATGAGTAATTTACTACAGAGTTAAAGGAAAGAGAGGATGACGATATGGAAGTAGGGAGGGAAGATTCATGAAATTCTTTGGAGACTTTTCAAAACTTGAGAAAAACTACTTTCATAGGAGACAAAGAGATGGGAAAAATCTTAGACCTGAGGAGAAATTTTCAAGAATACTCATACTCTTGGAGGGAAAAGAGAACATTAACGAGACAAAGTAAAGGGAATGATTTTATATTCACCAACAGGAATAATCTTCCAAAGATTCCTGATACTTTATCTCAAAAATAAATAAAAAAAAAGAATAACCAGATAGGAACTATGGGGCCCTGGATTCATTCTTCAATTGTTACAGGTGAAGAATGAAGAAAATATTCATTTTGAATCAATTTCTTTGTTCATAGCAGAAGTACTAGTAATCTTTTTTTTCCTCTTAAAAATCAGAATAAAGACATCCCCTCCTATCTCACTTCCATCAGAGCGAGTGTGGCTGACATTGACCCTTCAGGGCCGAGTACAACTCTGGGTTCCTGAGACTGTCATTCTTGATGGAGGCAGATGAGCTCGCACTTCTGCGAAGCATCCTGTGGGCTGTAACTGCTGGCCTTTCTATGTAGCCCCAAACTGGACTCACTGTGGCACCCCTGTGCTCTCAGGGTTGCTTTAAGAGGTACGTAACGGACTTCAATTTCTGATCAGGAAAATGAAAAATTAATTCCTCATTTAATGAGCTTTTTATAACATAATCTAAGAAAGACTGGGCTTTCTATAGCCATAAACAATTAGTCTCAGAAAACCTCAGGAGTCACTGTGGGGAACAGGCTTGGTTTTGGAGTCTACTAGGAAAATGACTAGAACTGTTTTAGATGATTGTAATTCATGCAAGATGGGCATGGGATTTGGAGATTAAAATTCTATCCAATATTTGAGCCCAAATTTTGAATTTAAAATGGGAAAGGGGGTTGGTTTTTATACACTATTCACCTCTATTTCCTCATTTAATTTGCTAAATTCTTTCACAATATTTGATATTTAAGCTCTTAAGATCTTTTGCCTTTTGGAGAAAAAGAAGAATTTGATTTTATTTTTATTTGATGTTAGAAAAAGTTCAAAAACAAAACTACAGCAGAGCAACAAAAAGAACTCGATTTTTTCTCTTTTCTACTAGAACTAAAAATGCATTTGAATTTCTCATATAAAAATTATGTGAACGTAAGAAAATCCATCAAGTTAATGTAATCAAATCAAGTAGGATTTTTTTTTCCTCATGGAGAAATAAAGACGATCTATGGCACATTCTGCTTTCTTAGTGTCTCTTCTCCAAACTGTTGAGCTGCCAATCATCTTGGAAAATATCTGTTCCTTGTTTTCTCTATTATAGCTGATTTTCTCAAGGTTTTGGACTTATATATTGTCATACATTTTGGCATTGTTATATTCTAATTATTTTGTAATATAGATATATATCCCTTTCAGACTTAACCACGTCTTTCGATGCTTGTTCACCACACCGTATGATAACTACATACATGAGCATCTCAAATTCAGCACTCTTGAATCTGTTTCTTCACTGCTCTCTATTTTGATGAATGATGCCAGCTTACTCAGTTACCAGGACAAAGGAGTACACATGATTTCTTCCTCTTTTTTATCAACACATCCAATCGATCAGCAAATCTCTGTTCGTTGTCCATTTTAAGATCTTGTTCAGATTGAAATAATTTAATATATATTTATGTTGGAGCCCCTTAGCTAATCTAGCTGAATGCACATTTACCTCCCATAAAATAGCTTTTATAATAAGTCTGGAACGTTCATTATTACATGTGTATGTAAATCATGCTTCTCGTTCTTTTTTAAACTTCTCATTGTATCAAATATGACCTTCCTTCTTAATTATATATATATATATATATATATATTTAAGTTTTCATGGCATACATTATGTTTGCTTCTGCTTTTTCATTTATTTTTACTTTCTGTGTTAGTCTGGGTAGATTAGAGAAACAAATCCATAGAAACTCATATGTGTATAAGAGAGAGTTTTATATAAAGGGTTATTGTACATTAAAAAGCATCCCAACCCAGTCTAGTCCAAGCCCATATGTCCAATGTTAGCCCCTATGTCCAATACCGAACTATAACATCCTCTTCATCCTCATGAAACACATGCAATGCCACTGAACGCTGAAAGATCGCAGGCCATTGGGTTGAAAGTCTTCAGAATCCAGTGGCCATAGAGGCATCTCAGCGCTGGCAGGGGTCTCCATGTGGCTTCTCAGGCCTCAGAGGTCTGGTTGCATCAGGGTAGGTCCATGTGGCTTCTCCAGCTCAGGGCACTAGTGTAGTTCCATGTGTCTTGTGGCTGCGGTGTCTCTCAGGGAGAGAACTGGACTCTGTCCTGCCTTCAAGGAAGAAAAAACAGATTTCCCAGAACTTTCAGGAAAAAGCCATGCCCACTCAGATGCCACATTGGCTATGATCTGATTGACAGACTAAACTCCACCCCTTCATTCTAAATCCCTAAATTGACAAACAATGATATAACTACCACACTTTCTACTTTCCAAGGAAGTTTGGTAGAGAAAGTGTTTAACTATTGGGCTGGTAGCCATATGGTTGGATCAAGGCTGTCAGAGGTTTCACAAGAGAAAAATGGAGCTGTCTGCACTCATCAGCATGTACAGGGTCTAGAACCCCCTGGTGCAGCTCTATCCTGTTTGATAAGGTCACGATATGACAGAATTTTACTCTACTGCAGTGAGAGTTCTGCTCTTGTTTAGTTTTTTTAACCCTTGCTGCTTCACATGAAATATTTGTTCAGAGAATGCCTGCATTCTAACATTGAGGATAATGAGAGCTGGTGGATTTGTATTGTTATATCATGAAAAATAAATATATAATTTAATAATACAACTTTTATGTTCAAGAGAAAACTGAAAAGACACATTTTTGAAGGAAAGCATAGTTCAAAAGACAAAAAGTTTATTGATTAATTTGTTAGCAAAATCAAACTGGCCTAATAGAGATATAAAGAAGGAAAATATGCTTTACAGAAGTTTTCCCCTTCTCCTTCCCAATAAGTCACATTAAGCAAGCTTTTACATTTATTTCCTCTCACATTATATTTTAATTGTGCCATGTATATTTATGTGCTTCCCTCTGGGCTGTGGTTCTTATTGTTAGATGCCATCCAGTAGGTCTGACACTGTGTACCACAGAATGAAATACTGCCTGGCCGTCCTTACAGTCATTCATATGCCTGAGCCCATTGGCACAGCCACTGCGTCAACACAGCTCCTGGAAGGCCTTCTATTTTTTCCCACTGTCCCTTTATCGAGCATGATGTCCTTCTTCAGAGGGTGGTCTCTCATGACGACATGTAAAATGTATGTCAGATGAAGTCTTGCCAACCTTGACTATAAGGGCTATCCCGGTTGTACTTCTTCCAAGACAGATCTGTTTGTTCTTTCGGCAGTCCATAGTACCTCCAACAGTCTTTTCCAGTGCCACAATTCAAAGGTCTCAATGCTTCTTTGGTCTATCTTATTCAATGTCCAACTTTCACAGGTATACAGTGGCAATTGAAAATATCATGGTTTGGGTCGGGTGCACCTTAGTACTCAAAAATGAAATCTGTGATTTTGCAATACTCTAAAGAGGCCTCATGCAGCAGATTTACCCAAAGAAAGTTATCTTTTGATCTTGTGACTCCTGCTTCCATGAGCATTGATTGTAAATCCCAGATAAAATCCTTGACAACTTCAACTTTTTCTCCTGGTATCCTGGTGTCACCTGTTGCTCCCGTTGTGGGGATTTTTGTCTCCTTTATATTGAGTCATAATCCATACTGAAGGCTCCAGACCTTGATCTTCATTGTCAAGTCTTCCGCATGTTCAGTAAGCAAGGGTGGGTCATCTACATAGCAAAGGTTTTTATAAAGCCTTCCTCCAATCCTGATGCCACACTCGTCATATGTCCCAGATTTTCTAATTATTTGTTCAGCATATGGATTTGATAAATATGGTGAGAGCACACATTCTGATGCACGCCTTTTCTGAATTAAAATCATGCATTCATGTCTTGCTCTGTTCCCACAACTGCCTCTTTATCCAGTTACAGGTTCTGCATGAGCATACTGAAGTATGCCAGAATTACCATCCTTTTCTAGATTATTACTAGCTTTGTTTTAATCCACACAGTTGAATGTCTTTGGATAGTCAATAAAACACAAGTAAACATCTTTCTGGTACTCTCTGCTTTGAGCCAAGATCCGTTTGACATCAGCAATGATATCCCTTGTTCCATGTCCTCTTCTGAATGCAGCCTGATCTTTTGACAGTTCCTTGTCAAAGTACTGTTGCAATGTACATTCACTAGTCTGTTATAGAGATATCTCCAGCCAATTGTCTTTTCCATCATAAAGGTTAAAACAAAACAAAACACAAAACTGTGATCCATCTGGGTCAATCTGTTTAGTATCAAGCTCAAATATGCTAGAGGAAATAATATAAGTAGTCAGAAATGCATATTTTTTAATTTGCCAAGCTTTTGAGAGTTAGTCTAATGTAGTGATTAGGAACACAAAAGCTAAAAGCTAAAATCAGATTAACTGTATAAAAATATTAGCACTGCAAGTTTTGGCAGTCTCATCTAAAATCTGCAAACTACACTTAATCTATAAAATAGAAATCATATTTGTGCCTATTTTATATGCGTGGCTTAAGTGAATTATTGATATGGGTTATGTTGATTAGTTCTTGTCACCCAGTAAACATCTTGTGAGTGGCAGCTATTTTTATGAATCATCTGCAGAATTACTTGGCAATTGATATAGAAACTCAGTAAAAGAAAAACAGCACAACATTTTAGATTCCAAAATTCTAAAAAACATGGCAAATTTTCAGTGCCCAATTTAGTCAACTATGCCTACATAAATCAATGACAACGCTGGATTAAAACTCATCAAAATGTCAAAATGCACCCACAGATTTAAGACTTATAGAAATCAATGTGGAACTTTTCCTAGGAGCTATGCACATGAAAATATACACTACAATGCAAGCTATTTATGAAAAGCCAATAGTCAACCTCATGGCCAACGAAGAAAAGACTGAAACAAACCTACGGAAAAGAGGAGCAGACAAGAATGCCCCTTGTCCCCACTTTTTTTCAACATCATACTGGAGGTCCTAGCTAACAACATAAGGCAGCGGAAGGACATTAAAGGTATCTGTCTGGGAGAGGAGGAGGTGAAACTATTGTTATTCACAGACAACACAATTCTACAGGTTGGGGCCGTGTGTGTGTGTGTGTGTGTGTGTGTGTGTGTGTGTGTGTGTTTTGTGGTCTGCTATGCCCACACAGAAGCAAACCGAGGAGGAAAAAGGGAAAGTGTGGGTCGAGAACCCATATCGGCACAGCAAGCCATGAGGATGATATCCCTGCACATAGCTGCTCAGGCAGAGAGGACTGTTGGGCCAACAACAGCTCAAGATGTGATGTCCCCTCGCTGGATCACACTGCAACAGAGAATAATATTGGGGACACACAGCTGGGAGTGAGTCCGGTCTGAACACCCTAGAGTGGGGTGAGCCAAGAAGGGAACATAAGAGATTAGCAACGGGAGCAAAGCTAAGCCACAGAATCCGTGAGAATTTCTAAACATTGGTGCCAGGATAAGAGGGGCAGTTCCCGGAACCCCCCCAGGACTACTGGGGAGATAGTCATAAAGGTCAGTGGACACACCTGGAATTATGTATGCTTTTGTTGTTGTTGTTGTTTTTGCCAGTTATTTGTTTTTATTTTCTCCCATTTTATTCAATCTTTTAGTTTCTTTTTGTTTTGTCTCCTTTATTTTGCCCACCAATATCAGATAGGCATGGGAAGCTAGTCCAAGGAGAAAGCTACTGGACAGATGGTTTAGAGGGAATTGGGGGGAGGAGGAGGGGAGGGAAGAGCATGATGAGCAATCAACACCATAGACAGGGGAGCAACAAGGGAATTAAAATCAACAACAAAGAGGCCTTAGAGATCCTGGGGCTTTTGGAGCAACAATTACTAAGAGGAATTACTAAGAGGCTGAAGAAGGGCAAGTATGATGGTGGGACAGGGGGAAGATAAAAGGAAACAGAGGACAGACCTGGGAAGCAAAGCTATGGTATAAACATAGGTATAAACATAGGCACATATGTAAATATATTAACTGAAAAAATAGAGGTATTGGCTTATGCACATACATTTATGACAATACATTGAGGTAGTGGATGGATTATGAGCCTCTGATCAAGTCCTCCCTCAATGCAAAAACACTTTGTTCTAATAGCCTGGCACTCTGTAATGCTCACCTTGCTGGCATGATTGCTGACGACAAAATAGGGCACGTTTCTCTAGAGAAGATGGGGGCTCCAGAACACTTCATTATGCTCCTGAGGATCTGTCTACAGATTAAGAGAACAGAACAAGGGAACGGAAGCAGGAAACACTGCGTAGTGTAAAATCAAGATGGGTGTGTGTCAGAGTTGTATCCTCTCACCATACTTATTGACTCTGTATGCTGAGCAAATCATCAGAAACGTGGGGTTATGGGTAAGGGTCTCAGCATTAGGGTTGGAAGTAGTTTCATTAACAATTTTTTGAAATGCAGATGACATTTATTTCCTGAAAGTGAGGACTTGAAGCATTTGATGAAGAAGACCAAGCATTGCAGGCTTCAATATGGATTATGATTCAGTGTAATGAAGAGCAAATTCTCTCAGCTAGGACAATGGTCCACTTCATGATAAAATGAAAAAGTAGTCAAGGATTTCGTCTTACTTGTATCCACAAGCAATGCTCATGGGAGCAACAAACAAGATCTCAAAGAATGCATTGTATTGGTAAATCAACTTCACAAGAACTCTTTAGAGTATGGAGAAGCAAGGATGTTACTGTGATAGGTAGGTTTATTCTGCCAACTTAGCCAATGAACACATGTGGAATTAATTGAAGGGCAGCGAGATAAAGGCTCAGCGAACTTCACCTTTTTTGTCTCTTGCTCTTTGATTAGACTAGTGTGTGTCTGTCTTAGCTTGTCCTATGCCTCAATTTTTAAGCTATACTACGTGTGGGACACCTAACCCATTGACTGTGTCTCTGTAGTGTGAGATTACTTCAAGACCTGCTTTATCACACTACTTGAATATACATCTCTTGAGCTAGGGACTGTCGGACCCTGTCATCTGGCTGACTGTTGGTGATCTGCCTTGCTGTTTGCTGCATGTGGCCGGATAGCCTGAATTGCTCTACAGAGGACTCAGATATCTGCTTCCTTGACTTGTGCCCGGTGGCTCTCAAGCTTTGAAGGACTGCCAATATATTAGCTGTCTCATGGAAATGAGTTGTACTGAGCCATTTGTATTACTCTATAGATTAATGAACTGTTCATTTTTTATTTTAAATATCTATGTATCTTATATATACTTTATACACCAGAAGATACCAGTCCCTGGAGAAAGACACCATGTTTGGTAAATTAAAGGGCAGTGAAAAAGAGGATACCACTCTAAAAAGTGGCTCTACACAGGATTCTTAATTATGCAATAAAAGATGCGACCTGTTCCATGGGTTTTTATCATTGCAGTTGCTCATTTTTTCCCCTATGTAACATTTTGCACTCAGAGTACCATGCCCCAGCAAGCAACAGAAGTAAGCATCATTCAGAACCAAAGCATTTGATTCAGTCAGTAAATGTGAAAATCAGAGAAGAGAAAATCCTGTAAGCATAACGTTATGAAGAAAAAAACGTGGGAAGGGAAAACTGAAGGAATCAGTAAGAAGTGGGTGAAACAAAGTGGGGAATGGACTTGGGCCCAGGAAACAATTGGGTTGTAGATGCAGAGTCAAGGATACATGGTATTACTTGATGTACGCCCTAATACAAATAGTCTAGAAGAAGAAGAAGATAATAGTAGTTCTCATACCTTGACACATTTGTGGAAATCGAACATGAAATTGTAAAGACATAACTAAATATCAGATCATCTAGGAAAATGAAGCTGAAAGTTACAAGCAACATGTGTCGAAACATGTTTAGACTCCGGTGTCAAGGGAAAGAGTCTTTCCATCGCCTCCCTGTGAAGAGATAGCATGCGAGGATAGAATCAGAGGGAGAAAATGGAGAGATGGAGGAGCCTTGACCCACCTTGCCGAAGCTGGCTGAGTAGACGTGGAACCTGAAGGAAAACAATGCATGAACGATCGGTTTCTTCTTTCAAACTGAGGAGACTGGAAAATTCCGATGCCGCAGACACAAAAATAACAAAGCCCGACCCAGCTCCCTGTGCTTCTGACCTGTGCGGGCTTTGTGAAACGGGCTAGAGTCCCTCCAACCCGCTCCCTGTGCTTCTGACCTGTGCGGGCTTTGTGAAATGGGCTAGAGTCCTCCAACGTGCTTCTGAGGTTCTCGGTCTTTAAGGAAGCAGACAAGCTCCCCTCTCCCCTCTGGAAAACCTGGTGAGATCAAAGTGCCCACCTTCGAGACATCGATGATGATTGATCCCCTGGCTCACCAAGATTCCTTGAAACAGAAATAGGGGAACATAAATATTTTTGTTGGAGAAGAACATACTTAGTTTTAAGTTATGATTATGCATCAAATGGAAAAATTAGTGAAGCTGACAGATCACTTGAAATTAAAAGTCAAGATTTAGAATCAGAGGACCTCCGCATAAAGATCATGCAATTCAGTTAATGGTTTAATATGACTCTTCTGGCCATATCCTTTGTTACTTCCACCAAATGACCTTCATTTGCTTGATAGTCTGGATTAAAAAAGTGAAGCAAGGAAAAATGATTGAATTATATAGTTCACCTATGAATGATTAACAACGTATTGTTAGAGCCAATCTGTGATGTATATAATTGAGCATCTCAGAGCAGAAAGGTTGTGGGGAAGACGGTCACTACTGTCAAGAGAGAAGAGCAAGGAGTGGAGCACATCCTTTCATCCCAATATCCCTGTAAACTGAACCACATTTACCCAGGAGAGAGCTCTGATAACAGAGGAGTGGGAATGGAATTCCAGTAGCCTTAAGTAACAGGAACCCACTCATTAGACAGAATCCTGTACTCCCAACACAATGAGCAAGGAGAGCTGAGTGCTTTGGAAAAGGACATTGACTTGGAGAGTGGGTTGTTGCCACTAGGCCCTTATTTGGGGAACCAGGTTTGCTTACCCACAGAATTGGAATTAGAACAGGGGGCCTTTGATTTGGGGCATTAATTGGCAGCCCTGAAAGTCATTTTTAACATTGTCTAGACAGGCCAGGCCAAGTGGTTTAGGACCAGTGAGAAGCCTGTCTGGCTTCATAGTAGATATCAGTCCTGATAGAACAACTGTATCTTGAGCATTTCTCACCTGAATTAGAATCTGTTAAATTCCCTAATAAAAGCTATAATTGTGAGAGTCATCTGTGGGTTCTGTTTGGCCACTGCAATGCATTGTCAGGTGCAACTTCAGAAGTAGAGAACCAGGCGAGGGATGGTTGGTGATGGAGAAAGATAAAAAGGGTTGGAGGGTAGAAGAAGTCTGATCCCTGCTTGTGGCAACCAGCCTCGAAGGCCAGGGCACTTGAAATGTCACCCCAGAAAAGGAGGAAGGAGTATTGGAAAAGGAATCATGAAAATGTGCCAAAGGCCAAATTTGTGAGACTTACCACTTTTAGGATATGAGAGAAGATTGGATCGGAGTAGAAGATAAATTACTTATGAAATGTCATCTAATAATGCTAATGAAATGCCAATAAAACTAGCCCCTGAAATACCACATTTTATATGCAAGCACGATGTTAAAAGTCAATGACTAAAGTAAAAAAAATAAATTAAAAAGAAAGAAAAGGATGTCATTTCATCAAATACAAATGATGACATTTTAATTGGCAAATTCTTCCTCTTCCTTCTAAAATTCTGAACAGAGAACATACAAATTTGAATATGGGCTTTTTGTGACAATGAGCTTAAATCCTCAATATGCTTGGCAAAAGAACTTTATCTGGTATAAAGTTTTCCCTGAAATTGTGATAATTACAGTATTTGAAACCATGTGCCTTTATCAGAAAATTCACAGCACTGGTATAACTTTTATTTCGCTTGCCTGAAATTGAAGCATATTTATTAGATGCATGGTTCTAAAATGTTCAGAGATTATAACTAGGAAGACATGTTTTCTGTTCTCTTACACTGTTTCTTATCAAAATCATGTAAATTCTTTTGTTTCTTTTGAATATTTATTTCTAGATTACTTTGCTCTCATTGCTTTAGTTTTTGTTTAGGTTTCTACAAACCAAACAAATAAAAAGCAACCACTCATTGCCATCTGGGTCAATTCTGATTTCTAACAACCCATAAGAGAGAGCAAAACTATTCCTTAGGTTTTCTGAGACGAAATCTTTAAAGATACAGACAGTGCCTTATTTCTGCAGTGAAGTGGATGGTAAATTTCTAGAAAATTTAATTCTTTGGCAAAAAAAAACCAACTACATTCTAATATGTGAACCTATGTGAAAATAAAATCATTCAGAGTTAGCTATGACAACCAACATATTATACTTGCATCATTTTCTTATTATGTACATTATGGAAAACTCTGTACTATGTAACTAACTTTTTATGCACAAGACAAAATAGGCATGGATTATCATAACCAAGTTTAAAGACAAAAGAAAATGGAATTTACAAACAATTAGATATACCTAAGATCAAACCCACCACTTGTCTGTCATTTTGTTGCACTGTGGTGATTTGCATATTCCCGTGGAGCTGGAAGCCATGTTACCAGTATTTTAAATGACCGCAAGAAAACCGACATGGAACACAAGTAAAATTATGGTTAAAACCATTCAAAGACAGTCACAGGAGTTACACCTGGACCTGACAGAAATTCAAGCCAAATTCAGAAGAGGAGGCTGAAAGCAAGGTGTCATTGCTGCCCTCAGATGACTGTTGGCTGACAGCAGACAAGATCAGAAATATGTGCTTGAATGTCTATGCAAAGACATTTGAATGTGTGGCTCATAACAAACTATGGCTATGAGAAGAATGGGAATTTCAGCACACTCTATTTGTGCTCATGTTCAACCTGTACCTGGACCAAGAAGCAGTTTGGGGAATGAGAGCAAACTGAAAAGTTTAAAATCAAGAAAGGCATTTGTCAAGGTCGTGTCATTAGCATCCATACTCAATTTATGTACTGAGAAAGAAATCCAAGAAACTGGAGTAGGTGAAGAAAACTGCAGTATAAAGATTAGCGACAGGCTTATTAACAACTTACATTATGCAAGTGACATGACCTTACTTGCTAAATGCAAAGAGGACTGGAAAATATTTCCTAATCAATACCAGTCTGCAGTCTTCAGTATGAATTACAACTTAAACTAAAGAAAACCAAACCTCCCACAGCTTGACCAACAGACAACATGCAGATGAACAAGAAGAGATGGCAGTTATCAAATGTTTTATACCTGGTCTCCATCAATGGTCATGGAAGTAACTGTCAAAAAAATCCAAGGATCTACTGTGTTGGGCAAATCCACTAACTTCATTAAATGTTAAACAGTGATCATGCCATGTTATGCACTACGGTTCAACTGACCCAAGCCATGGTATTTTCAAAAGTACCATATGCATGTGAAAGTCAGAGAATGAACAAGGAAGAACACAGCAGGATTGAGGTGTTCAAAGTGTTGTGTAAGAACTGTGGATTGCTAGAAGAACACACACATCTATCTTAGAAAAACTGTAGACAAAATGCTCCTTAAAATGGCTAGATGGCTAGATTCATCTCAGGTACTTCAGACCTGCATTCAAGGAACACAAGGAGGTGTAGTTGTGTCGCTGTATAAGCCTTGACTATGGTGCGCGGGCTCTGGATGGGTCCCAATCAACTCGCAGCCCTGAACCATGATATGGCTTTAGCTCCAGATCGTTTTTAATCTGACAAAAATAGATATGCCCTTTATATATTCACCCTTTCCTCCGTCTCTCTTTTCTTTTCAGAAAGGAGATTTTCCTTACAGCGAAAGCCTCCAAGCAGCTTTCTAGTGCGTTGTTTTCTCTTGCTGTGCTCCTTACTCCAGATGTCTCTTACTTGTGGTTAAGTAATATTTCCATGTAGTGAAAATATCAGTATCAACTTCTCTCTGTCCCTATGTGCTCAGAAGAAATAAACATGACAATGACTTCTTTTTATTCCCTCTGGATTTTGTTGGCCTATCAAAGGATTCTCCACCAATTTTCCCTTTCTGCTCTTTTCTACTGCTTCAAACACATGAAAACAAAGTCTTCATTATTAGATATTTTTTAATTCTATATTCCAGGCACTGTTACATTTATTTAGTAAATATAAGGATGAATCAAACTTTTCTAGAAAAAATTAATTAAAAGGTAAGCGAGTTATTCCCAAAGCATTTTGATCCCCCTCGTAGAAAAGGCAGCCCAGATATCTTTTGAGGAAAACTTACTTTATAACGTTTTCCAAATTATATTAAATTGCATCAAAATAGAAATTATTTTTAAAAGAAATATATCAATTTGTTTCATCTTCTTAAAAGTGCTCAACTTTTTTAGAGAGTCTCTATTCTTTAGTATATGTAAAGGAAAGATGATTAAATAGAATATGCTCAACCTATTCAACCTGTCTCCACTCACATTGCCACTCATTCACATTAGAATGTTATCACTTTCCCCTGGAATTGCTAAAATCACAACATAATATCTGGTCATCTATATCATTTACTTCCCTTTCTCTAAGCAATTCTCCATAGCATTTCCATAGTGATCTTTGCAAAATTACTATAGTAATTTAAAATCTTTCATAGCCTCACTATATAATCCATAGTAAAACAAATAAAATTTGCTTTGTGTCTTTCAATATCTGGATCACATTAGATTTCCTGATTTTGCTCCCTTTCATTAAATTGCCCTTCCTGGATTTCTTTTTGTCTGCCTCTTCCAAAATATCTCCCCAGACTGGTAACTCGGATGGAATTCCCATCCCTTTGTAATTGCACAGCTTCTTGTGTAGATTGCTGTTTCTCTCAAGTTTAGAGTCTAAGCATATCACACAGCAGACCAAGTGTTTCTTCATCACGTTTCCACCTTAGAAAGCAAACGTAGCTGAAATAGCCGGTTACTATCATTGTTGAGTACTCATTGTTTAAAACAGTGTTTAACATGAAAGAGACACTCATCACATGTATTGGGTAAATAAATGGATTCAGGCTACCTGGCCCTGGGCCTACAGTAATCAATCTAGGAAAATTTTGATTCCATAAATCATATGAGCAGTATAGTTTCCTGGGTTTATATTTCACAATGTACTGTTATTTATTTCCTGCCTATTCCATGTAAGTTTTATATTGAAATTTATATAAAAGGCATAGTTAATATGCCTTTTCAGAAAGACAGATCTAATATTGATATTCAATAAATAGTTGAAATAGTGAAATAGTTCTATGTTGGCTGGTATAGAATCACACTCTTAATTCCTAAGATTTCTTACAGATAAATATCTAGCATCCCTAGTCAATGCTCCTGAGTCTCCTAATGATCTCACTTGTTTTTGAAACTTACAATTGGTACAGCTTAGAAATTTCTCAAAGAAAATAAAATTATTTAAAATATTATTCTTGTGGACATTCTTGAAATTCTGCTTTGGTAACAAAGTCGAATGAAACTAATTTACCTCAGTGAGGTTGTTGAAGGTGGCTGATTTCAAGTCTGTCCCAACCCTGTGTATAACGGAAAACAAAACGAAGCAGCACCCTGCCATCTTCCAGAGTGTTCTTAGGTTTTAGTCCATTGCTGGAGCCATTGTATCAGTGCTTCTCCTTGAGGAACTACAAACCATTCTGATTTTACTTCCACCAAGACAAATTTGTTTTTCATCTGGCAATCCATGATACTTGCAATGTTCTTAAACAACAATTTAAATGTATCAAATCTTGTCCAGGCCTTGTCCAGCTTTCAGATGTGTGGTAGTTATATAATCTCTTGTCAACTTGAGTGAAGGGGTGGAGTCTAGCCTATAAATCAGCTCATAGCCAGTGATGCCTCTGTGTGAGTATAGCCTTCTCCTGAGGATGCTCAAATTCCTGTCTGCCTCCCTGGAGGTGGAACACATTCTCTCTCTGCTACACATTCAGTGGACAAGCCACATGAAGCTATTCTGATGACAGCCACATGGATAGTGGATGATTCCACAAGCCTGTGACCTTCCTGCATTCAGTATCATTGCATGTGCTGCTTGAGTCTGAGAGGAATTTGTGGACTAGTATTGGACATATGGGATAATATTGGACTTATGGAGTTGATCTAGACTGGGCTGGGATGTTTTTTCAATATTCAGTGCTCTTTGATATAAAGCTCTCTCACACCCATTTGAATGTCTCCAGATTTGTTGCTCTAGTCTACCCTGACTAACACAATGTGCATATGTTATGATGGAAAATAGCACAGATTGAGTCAGGTGCACCTCAATTCTCACAGCAATATCTTTCTTCTCTAACATTTTTAAAAAGACTTTAGAATCATATTTACCAATGCTATATACTATTGGCTGTCTTGATTGCAGTTTCTATGAGCACTGATTGTGGATCTAAGTAAATGAAATCCTTGATATCTAAGTAAATGAATCCTTGATAAGTTCAAACTTTGCTCCATTTATCATGGCATTGGCTATTGGTCCAGTCGTTAACATCGGTGTTTTCTACATAATGAGTTGTAATTCAAACTGACGGCTCTAGCTTTGGGTCTGTATCAAGAAGTGCTTCAGGGTCCTCTGCACTTGACAATAAGCATGGTTGTGTGACCTGCATATCATTAGTTCTTAGCCTTCCTCCAATCCTTCACTGATTTTTCTTCACACAGTCCAACTTTTTTGCTCAGCATACATAATGAAAAAGTGTGGTGAAATAATACAATGAGGATACACACCTTCCCTAATTTGTATCCCTGTGTATACCTTGTTCCATATCCTAGCCTTTTGACCTATGCATAGGTTCTTCATGGTCATAATTGAGTGTTTTTGGAATTACTTCTATCCACAGCTTTATCCATAGTTTGTGTGAGAATTAGGTTTATTGTGCCATGTAGGCCTCCATAGGCACATGTGGGTGGAGTTTAATCAGGCCACAGCTTGATTGGAGGACGCCCAAGTTAAATGCTTTCCAAGGCAGGCTTCCAGTCTCTCTTTGTGTGGCTGCTTGAGCTGGTCCTTTGTCTTGGTGTGTACCAAGGCAGCCCACAGAGCCTGTCATCAAGGGTGCACTGCTAAACCTTGAGACCCCATCTGGATCTGCTGCATTACACTCTCAACCTACTGACAGTTGCTGCCCCACCCTGCAGTCTGCTGTTGGAAGGCCAACTTTACTTGTCTTGCCTGAGCAGACTATACTGTCTGCTTCCTTGACCTTGGACCAGTAGTGACTGAGTTGAAGGACCTTCATTATATTAACAGTTCTACAAAAGTGAGTTGAACTGGGCCCACTGTACTGCTCTGTAGACCAATTAGCTGTTATATTCCTTCTCACTATATATATAATAGAAATAGAAGTATATATAATCATGAGTCCCCAAATCCATCTGATATCAGTAGTGTCCTATGTCCCCTAGTGAATCAGGTTGAATTTCTGGTAACTCCTGTCAATGAACTCCTACAGTCACTTTGAATTATTTTTAACAAATATTTACTTGCATGTGATATTAATTATATTGTTGGATAATTTCCATATTTTTCCATTTCATCTTTCTTTGTAATGCAAGACAGGCAGACATATAGATAGAAACACTGGCTAAATAATTCAGTTACCAACTCAAAGGTTAGAAATTGAATCCATATGCAAATCCGTAGGAGAAAGAGATGACAAGATGTAGCTGCAAATATCTCAGTCTTGAAAACCCTCTGAGTCAGATATTCCCTGTCCTATAAACCCAAACCGAACTCCCTGCCATCGAGTTGATGCCACCTCACAATACCCCATAGGGCAGGGTAGAACTGCCCCCTTTGAGTTTCCAACACCAACTCTTTACAAGGGATTGAAAGCTCCATCGTTCCTCTCTGGAGAGGAGAGGCTGCGGGTTTAAAACTGCTCACCTTTCAACGAGCAGCACAATGCATGACTCCTCTGCCCCCAGGGACCCGCGGGCCTGTAAAACTGATAAGAATTAGAGTTGACTTAGTGGGCAGTGGATTTGATTTTTTCAACACACACACACACACACACACACAAACACACACACGTTCCTTTTTCCCTCCAAGTGTCTGCTGGGTTTGAATTGTCAACCTTGCAATTAGCAATCCAACACTTGCCCTACAGTGCAGCCAAGACTTCTTAGAGATACGTTAGAGAGCTGGAAATCCTACCTACAGAAGCGTACAGACCTAGATGGAAGATATGAAGAGAAACAATAGCTTTACATTATATATATATATAATCATTTTATTGGGGGCTGTACAACTCTTATCACAATCCATTCATCCATCCATTGTGACAAGCGCATTTGTTCCCATCATCATTCTCAAAACATTTGCTTTCTACTTGAGTCCTTGGTATCAGCTCCTCATTTTCCCCCTCCC
>NW_022111320.1:12709722-12711877 GCF_000313985.2 Echinops telfairi | reverse complement strand
CCAACATTGCCACTCTCACCACTGGTCCTGAGGGGTTCATCTGTCCTGGATTCCCTGTATTTCCAGTTCCTATCTGTGCCAGTGTACATCCTCCGGTCCAGCCAGATTTATAAGTTAGAATTGGGATCATGATTTTTATATTTTTAATAAAATATATTTTAATAAAATAGAGTATGTTTTATTTTATTTTATATTTATATTATTTATATATTTATATAATATATTTATTATATTTATTTTAAATAAAGATGTTCATGATTTTTTAACAATAATTTGTATACTGGCATATACACACATTCTCATGGAAAGAAATCTGTGAGATATATAAAAGAAAAATTATTTAAATATAAATATGATGTTATTTTGACCCTACAGAAATAATTGACGAGGAAAATAAATGACAGAAATTAATTTCAGTATTATTTATATAAATGTTAAATTGGAAACAATAGTATAATTCTGTAACTAAAATGTGATTATCAGTCTTAAAATATGTACACATTTAGGAATATTTATCAGCCATTAAACAGTTATTCTTTCTATGTACATAAAAATAATGCACAAAATAATTTATATAAACCTTTCAATTGAGGCCCTGGTAACAAAGAACAAACAGTTGTCAATGGCTATATTCACTATATTTTTAATTATTAATACCAAAGGCAGGGTCACTCACTTAGTGATCATATCCCTTTTTAAAAAGTATGGCTTTTGAATTATGTTAGAGAAGGAATGCTCATTTAATGCAGAGAAACGGGGGTAGTCCTCTACCTTTAAAGAAATAAGGCACTCAGCCACTGGGTCCAGAGACAATTTGACTGTTGTGAAAAGCAGTGGTTACATCCAACAGAAGTACAACTCTAGATTTTTCCAATGAAAATTAAAAATGTAATGATTCTTGATCATTTTCTATCATATTGTAAAGCTATAATTACTCTTGGAAATAGCAACAAGTCAATGTTGGCTCATAATCACCCTATAGACAGGGTTGAACTGCTCTTATAGTTTCTGAAATTGTAACTATTTACAGGTAGAGAAAGCCCCACAGAGAGGCTAGTGGTTTCAAACTGCAGACCTTTTAGTTAGCAAACCCAAGCGCAACCACGAGGTCACCAGAGCTCCTCGAGTATAGCATACTGTTGCAACCAAACAATTCTGATTATGTCTGATTATGTAACAGATGCTGTTTATTTTCTTAAAATTGCAATATTAGCAAATAAATGTATTTTGTACTTTTCCCTATATACCCATGAAATAAAACATTTATATCAACTAGTGATATAACATATTTAGGGGAACACATCCATCCATCCACCCTCACACATGCACACAAGTAAAGGAAAAGCAACCCAAATGCATGTGCTTATGGGGAGTCTAAATAGTATTGTATTAATTGAAAGATTAACCAACAGAAAATGTAGAATTGTTGATAAAATCTGAGTGAGATAGGTAAGAATACATACAAATTACACAAGTTGCTCCATATATTTTGCTGTATTAAATATATCAGACTTAAGGCATCAGATATGATATACAAAATATAAAATAATAAAATGAAAATATAACTATGCTTAGAGTAGAATTTATGAATTTAAACAAACCAACAAAAAAGAAATAGCACTATAGAAAACCACATCAATAATTCACTATCTCTACTCAACCAACCTTACTTCCATCAAGTTGAGTCTGACTCATTGTGACCCTTCAAGTCTTAGGCCCTCTATGAACTGCCTCATAAGGTTACCTAGGCTATAAGGGAACTCTAAGTTGGAAGCCGATTATAGTGGGTCTGAACTGCCAAACTTTTGATTAGTAACTAAGCACTAACCAATGCACTACAGGGGCTCTTTCTGCAGTCACTTAGAAGTCTTATGCAGACTTCAGGAGTCACAGGAGTATCTTAGCAAGACATATATGGAAAAGTAGGAGAAGAAGACAAATAAAACAAGATTATTCAAAATTGTAAGATCAGTAATCTTTTCTGAAATTACTGTTATTTGCAATTTCTAAGTTTTACTCAGATTTTTAATTTTGTCAAGTAAACTATAAACACATGCTAAAATAATTTTATAAAGCTATTTTTACATCTAGTTTCCTTGGTATTTGGTTTTAGATGAGCAGTTCTCAACCTGTCGGTCACAACCCCTTTCGAGGT
>NW_022111320.1:12706493-12708700 GCF_000313985.2 Echinops telfairi | reverse complement strand
GGGGAGGGAGGGGAAAAAAAGAGGACCTGATGCCAGGGGCTTAAGTGGAAAGCTAATGTTTTAAGAATGATGAGGGCAATGAATGTACAAATGTGCTTTACACAGTTGATGTATATATGGATTGTGATAAGTGTTATATGAGCCCCTAATAAAACAATAAATAAAAGAAAAGAAAATATAGTGAGGATTTTTTACAGTATGGTTTTACTTCAATAATTACAGCAGGAATTGAGAAACTGCAATGTGTTATTTGTTGTTTAGTTCTATCAGCTGAATCTATGAAGAAGAACAAACTAAAACTCCGTTTTGATAGCAAGTATCCAAGCTTTGTCGGCAAGGATATCAACTATTTTAGAAGCAAAGCTGATGGCCTCAAGAAAGCCAGACTTGACATGGTGGCAAGTACCACAAACAAAACGTAGCAGCCACTGAAGTTTCATATTTGGTGGCACTCAGAATCACCAGAGCTATGAGACCCGACTCCATTGCTGAGGATTTACTGTTGCCAGTGGCCAAAGACATTGTTCGAGTTATGATCGGAAATGAATTTGTTACAAAATTGAGTGCAATTTCCTTATCTAATGACACTGTCCGCAGAAGAATAGATGACTTATCTGCTGATATCCTTGATCAGGTAATCCAGGAAATTGAATCTGCTCCACTTCTAATATTTAGCATCCAGCACGATGAATCTACAGACGTTGCAAACTGTTCAGAGTGATAAGTATATTAATAACAGCAGCTTTAAAGATGAGTTTCTTTTTGCAAACCTCTTGAAACGACAATTGCTTCACGTGATGTATTTGACACGGTTCATTTCTCAAAGAGCATAAGATCTCTTGGGAAATGGTTTGCACAGATGGTGCGCCAGCTCTGCTAGGATGTTGATCTGGATTTCAACGTTTGGTACTAAATGAGTCACCAAAAGTCATCAGAACTCACTGATTAACTGGAAAATATTAGCAATGAAGACGCTGCCATAAGAGTTACAAGAAGTAAAAGCATCATAAATTCTGCCAGTTTTGTAAAGGCGAGCACTTTAAAGTCCACTGTTTTCCCAACTGTGCAACAAATTGGATGCGCCAAGTAATACTCTGCTATTTCACACTGAAGTGAGATGTTTATTGAGAGGAAAAGTTTTAAAACGAGCTTTTGAGCTTCGTGGTGAACTCAAACGTTTTTAAATCAGAAAGCAAGACTGCAGTTCAAAGCACTTTTCAGTGATAAAAGTGAAAAGCGGAAAATAGCTTACTTGGCTGACATTTTTGTCATCTTGAGTGAGTTAAATTTATCACTGCAAGGACCAAATACAGCATGCCTCAATTTGTCCGAAAAAATCCGATCATTCCAAATGGAACTTCAGGTTTGACAAAAAAAAAAAAAAAGGATGAAAATAAAACTTACATGTTGCCTACCTTACCTGGTTTCTTTGAAGAACCTGACATTGAACCAGACCAAAGGATTACGACGATAATTTCTGTGAAAGATCACTTGTACATGCTTGCAGATGAAATTTCATCGTACTTTCCAAATCTACCTGACACCACATTTGCACTTGCCAGAAGCCCAAGCACAGTCAAAGTTGAAGATGTTCCTGAGAGAACACAAGAAGCGTTCATTGAACTTGCTAATAGCGATGCAGCGAGAACTGATTTCTCTACAATGCCAGTTATGAAATTCTGGATCAAGTGTTTGCAGTCGTATCCTGTTCTGTCTGAGACTACGTTGCACCTTCTACTTCGATTTTCAATAACATATCTTTATGCAACAGGGTTTTCCAGCTTGTTGGTTATCAAGTCTAAATACAGAACTAGACTTGTTGAAGATGATCTTCATTGTGCTGTTGCAAAGACTGCCCTGGGAATTTCTGATCTGCTGAGAAAGAAGTTATCTCAGCCTTCACACTGACATGGGCTTTTTACATATACTGTCGCAAAATGTAGCAATGTAGTTTACTGTTGTTATATTAAGACTGTTACCCATGCTACATCATGCTTCAAGACAAAATTTCATTTATTTTTAATTAGAAATAAATATTCACAATATATAATTACATATTGATTTTTGTGATTAGTCACTATGCTTTAATAATGTTCAATTTGTAACAATGAAAATATGTCCTGCATATCAGATATTTACATTATGATTCACAAAAGTAGCAAAACTATAATTATGAAGTAGCAAGGAAAATAATTTTAAGGTTGGGG
>NW_022111320.1:12702231-12706349 GCF_000313985.2 Echinops telfairi | reverse complement strand
AAAATATAGTAGCACTTACCATGATAGAAACAAAGCAAGTCCCTAGTCTCAGAAAATTATCATGATTTCATCTGTATGGATGTTTTCTGAATGTTACAATTATAAGGATATTGTTTTCACCTGACTACAAACTTGCTCAGTGTGAACAAATAGGGAGTGAGATCCACATATGGGCCTGTGACTAGCTCCAACATATTCATGGATATTTAAAGACCACACTCAAGCAAAACACTGTGCCTACTCAGGAAAGACCATAAAAGATAGAAGTCTATCATCTATGACCAACACTGGGACTTAGTGCATGCAGGAAATTAAGATTGTGATGAAATTCTTATCTGCATAGTTGAGTATTAAAGGGATGTCCCAAGACACATGCATACACAGAGACCTTCAACAAAGACTGTGCTCTTACTGGTCTTCGGTACTGTCCTATCTATAATTCATTGCAATGTCACACAGAAATGACAAATTGATTCATAATTACCAGGTTATTAAGGCAGTTAACCGGTTACCATGCAAGTGAGAAATGCTCAGGATATAATTTTGCTATCAGGACATGTTACCAAGTTCATTCAGAGCAGTGACATTAAAACTGTCTGCATTTCACACACACATAAACACACACAGGTTATCTTTAATGAAGTACTAAGAGGGTCTTTATTAAATGATGCAGATATAATTGAATATATGTTGACAGAAAGTGTGTGTGTGTGTAATGTTGACAATTTTTATATTCCACTTAAATTTCCAAGACAAATTGTGTGTATGTGTGATTTCTTATTCTTCATTTTGTTAATTTTATGTTTTCTGCATATTTATAGTATCCTTTTTTATTTTGTTGAGTATGTTTCTTCATATACTTCTGTGACCCTGATATTTACCTTTACCTTCTGTGATGGTTAGTTATTAGTCAATTATTTTTGTAAGTTAAGTTTGTGAGCTATGATTCTCAGTGGTTTGGCAGTATGACGCAGTCATAAGATTGGACATAATGACTTCCATGATATTATCTGCCATAAGCGGTCAGTGATTTAAAGGGAGTTATTTTGAGGTGTGGACCAGTTTAAACATAAGTAGGCACTCTAGCAAAACTCACTTGCCTTTTTATGGGATCTGGATCCTGCATCTGCCTCATCATCTGATTTCCAGGTCTGTGGACTTGAGCAAGCAGTCTGCCATAGTGCATGCCAATCTGGGATATGTCATTAGCCATGGATCCATCCACCTCTGCAGCTTAAATTTCTTCCTATTTTTTCATTGACACCCTCTATAATTCTCGATTTTACATTCATGCCTTTGTTGCAGATCAAGTTCCTTTTTGTAGCTGGTATGAGATATAGGTTCTGTTGCAATTTTCTGTGAATGAATGTCCAGTCACCGCCATGAATAAATCGGAAGAACATTTCCTTGGTAATGGGATGTTCTTCCTGTACAAAGATGCTGTGGGGTGAGCTCGCTACTTTTTTGTTGCGTCTAGATTGTGCATGTGGCTCATCAACCCCTGGTTCTTTGGACTTGAGACAACAGATGACCATGTTGCTGGGGATTGCGAAAACTATCAGCACCCTGTGAGCTGACCTGCCAACCTTAATTTAATTCACCTCTGCAGTTACAAGCCCGATCTTGTATTCATCCACCTCTACAGCGTGTGATGATCGTGCTGATCCTCGCTTCGCTGGCCCCTGAAGCTAGGCAAGTCAAGAGAAGCCCCCAGCTGATGCACACTCTTGGAACTGACAGCACTGGACTTCTCTGTGTCTACAATAATGTGAGTCATTTTCTTGATAAAAATCTGTCTATATCTATAGATCCTTACATTGATATCATCTGTATCTTGTATCTATCATCTCTCTCTATTTATCGTCTTTTACAGATTTTTCTTCTCTAGAGAACCCAGGCTGGTACAATTAAATAGCATCAATATTAGTGTGTTATAAAGATGATAAATAGTAAATAGTAGGTTAGTAAATAGGAGGTTGACTAATTGTATGTGTATGTTTTTTAATAGTTTTAAACAAATGAGCTTTATCTTTCTTTTCTTTGTCTTTCTAAACTTTATATATATATACAATAATTTCCCTTCCTTTATTGAATTTTATTTTAGTTCCCTTTTATAACATACTTATCCAGCATTATTTCTGGTCACAATTTCAATTTGGAAATTATCGTATTCAAGGAAGACTTTAAATTACAGTTCCACACTTAATTTAATGTTGAAACTATGTCTTATCTTCCTTCAGTGGAGGAGAGAATTATGTGTGATCTTTATCATTCTAGTTTTCCTTTTCCTCATATTCCCAACACATTCTCCGACCGAGTGGCTAGTGGGCTTTGTCTTTGGACCTGTTCTCTGACAAAGTAGGAATGAGAAGAGAGAAAAACGTTTCAATGAGTAGCCTCATAACCGAGTTTGGAATGTTCTAAGATGTCAGGTTTTCAAGCTCCCTTTTCTTTCCTGGTGTTTCCATGGACTTGAGCTAGCGATCCCATCACTGCGCACTCCTACAGAACGGTTTCATTTGCCTGAGAAAATGAGTCTTTGTTTTATGTGGTGTGCACATTTCTTTCCACAAATCCACGATTTCCTTTTTGCTAATCTCCTTTCTTTTCTCCAGGGGGATGTAGTATGCAGAATCTAAAACAAATCCATTTCCTTTCCACAAATGGATGCCTTAACAAATGTTCCTTACTGCACTCTCGTGATTTTGGACTTCTGGGAGAGCAGGAAAGTCTTTCGAAATAAGCTCTTTCTGAAATTAGTTTGATTATCTGCATATTGCTTGTTGCTATTTTGCGTTAAAATTTCATGTCTACTTTTTTTGTCAGGGTATGGAGACACGTGAAATTTTAAATATTGCAGTAAAAAAGATGAGAAGAAAAATAAGCAAACAATGAAAGCACTTCAAATAAAGAAAAATAAAAGGTTTATATTATAAATTTTTATTCTTCAAAAGAAAAGAGATGCTTAATATCTGTCTTTAAATACTAAAATAAGTAAAATTAGAGTTGTTGAAATACTCATTGCAAGTAGACCTATTTACAGGGAACACAAATTTCTAGGAGAAAATTATTTCATCTATGAAATGAAAACTTTAAAAAACTCTAACAAATAAAAGCTGAATCACTTAATAATATCATCAAATAAAATCATTGCACCAAAATAAAATAGCGATAGTATCTGCACTGGCCTGTTAATAACAAGGTTGGTGCATCAAACCTAGCAGCCACTCATGGAGAGAAAGATTGGTCTGCTTCCCTAACTATACAGGAAGCTCAGAAACCCAGTATGGGGCCGGGGCAAATCTGAGACAAGTCAATGGCAATGACTTTCATAAGCAATAGGTATGGATGCGTAAGAGATTATTAACCATAGAGGAAATTGGTTTCTTGCTCATCTAAATATTTCCTCATGTCATTCTTTCCTGTTTATTGTAAAGAACATTGATGTTATGTTTATCCATATATTTCAATGTAAGACTTTCCTTCCATGAAGTTTATCGCGCCTTAAAAAGCTGAATGGGTGGAAGATATACACAGATGGGTGCTCCCACACACACCTCCTCATACGTGTTGTCTCTTTTACACTGAAGATATTTGCAAATAATTTTATCTTGCTCAATTCTTTGACAGAATTCACAGCATTGGACTTCTGTTTTCTTAATTTTATAAATATAGTAAATATAATTTTATCAAAATGGATATCACTTTAAATGTGGTCTATCCCTCAGGCTATTCACAAAAGAAGCAGAACATTCTAGGTGACAAAAATAAATGAAACTTTTAATTAAGCAGTGTTATTAAATACAACTGATTTTCTTTAAATTAAAGCTAACACTATTCCATGCTTTACATTTTGTGATTAGTCTTTCTCACTTAAGAAATCCTTCAGTCCTCATTGTACACTAGAAAGGAGTTCAATAATAAAAAATAGTGTCTAATGATTAAATGTAATATGATAATATATGCCAATCATTTGTTGGGATTAAGAAATAGTCTTTGATGTTTATTTAGTTTATTGCCTTATTTTTTCAAAGATGGGATATTTTCAAAACCTCCACGTATTATGTAATTATTTCTTATAGATTGGACTCATAGTTGCCAGGGACATTATTATTATT
>NW_022111320.1:12694471-12701661 GCF_000313985.2 Echinops telfairi | reverse complement strand
TCTCCTCCCCGAGACCCCTCTGCAAGGGGATCTCCAGTGGCCTACTAATGGGCTTTGGATCTCCACTCCGCACTCCCCCCATCATTCACGATGGTAAGATTTTTTGTTCTGATGATACCTTATACCCAGGGACATTATTTTTATTGTGGTTTGTTTTTTCCCCCATTCCTGAAAATTAATCAATGTGTACCTAGGAGAGTTAAGCTATGTTAAAATGCCAAAAGATTGCATTTAAGTAAAAGGCATTGTTATTTTGTCTTGCTATTATCTCAGTGTGTCACAGATTTTAAATAATCCAGGTGAAGATTCAGCGGGTCCAGAAAGATGGTCAGATGGACAGCGCTCTCTTCCATTCTTCCACTGGTAATCAATAAAAACATTTTCTCATAAAGTCAATGGAATATTTCACCAGTAAAACATGATTGTCTCTTATTATTATTATTTTTAACCTATGACTGACTTTAATAACTCACAAACCCTATTGGCAATTTGTGCTATCTATGAATTATGAGACTTTCATACTCACGAAAGAAATATAATAATCACCCGTCACTGCAGAGACAGTCTACATCCCTCATATTAAATCAGTGAGAGACACACTGTGATTGCAAGAAGGTTGAATAAACATGTTGGGTGTCTATCTAAACTCAGATGTGTGACACCTGAGGATCATTGTTTACAAAAGGGGCTTTATGTCTGCATAATAAAAATATACATATTTATTATACATGAATTTGGAAAATATGCTTCACCATGTTTATATACATTTTGGTTGATGCCTTAACTTATTTGTAATTGCTTATTTAAGCATATTGTATTTTTATTTAAAATTAAAAATTTTAATATGTCATATTTTTATTTAAAAGTAGCAATTTTGTTAACTTCTAATTTATATGTATCAGATGTTAAACACCCACCCTGCTATGTAAAACCATGGGGAATCCAAGGAAATTGCTCCCTGAGAACAACAAACGAGCTGCATAGCTTGTATTAAAAGAACAGATAGATAAATTGACTCTCTCCTGAGAAATATAAATAATGCATCTCTCTATACTTACTAAATAACAAAGACTAAACAAAGAAGGCAGAAGGATAAGGTAGGGCAGCAATACTTCATATTTTAAAGGAAATCATTCTTTAAAAGTAGTTTATTCTCATTTCATTTATGTGAAACTGTCTCCAGAAAAATTAAACAGTTTATTCAAGAACAGCAAATTATACTTGGGAATGAGAAATAATTAGATAATTTATGTTTCTATTATTTTTATTTTTAAGTTAAGAAAAGTGTGTGTCTTTATCATTTTTGCATCCCCATCATCACATACAAATATAATAATCACCCTTCACTGCAGAGATATAGTAAATCCCTCATATTAAATCACTAAGAGACACACAAAGTTCATCAACCGCAGAAACTTTTTTGTGCAATCCCTTTGAAATTCTACTCTGTCTATAGAGTGTTGGTTGGAACTGATAGACTGTTCAGAAAGACTGTTGCTCTTAGTTGCCTTTGAATTGATCCTGACTCCTGGTGGCCCATGGTGCAGAGTAGACCAGTCCCATAAGGTTTTTAAAACTGTGATCATTTTGCAAACTATTATCAGGCTTGTCTTCTGCGGTGCTACTGGGTGGGTTTCAATGAATCACCATTTGGCTAGTAGTTGAGTGTTTATCCAGTTCCACTACCCAGTATATCAAGTGCTCCTTCTTTGTGCTTGTCTATCAAGTGGCCCTTCTCTGTATTTGTTGGCTGTATTTCATTATACATCAGGGGCAGGGTCATCAAACACACAATAATGAGTTCTTATTTTCCCCCCAATTATGCAATCAAATGATCTTATCAAGAGGGTAATAAGATCTGAAATACCTAAGTGTATTCTTGAGTTGTTCTGTGAATAGTGAGAGATAAGCAAGAATTGAGGGGCAACAAAGGAAAAGAACACACTTGGAGAACAAGAGCTGCAGTTTGGTGTGAGAAACGGTCATATTTCCCAGGAGACCCATGGCGGTCATGAAAAGAAAGGCACAGATCTATCTATTTAGAAAGCACGACTGAGAGGATGTGATGAATGAGGGAAAAGAAAGACCAGACATGTTATTTTCCCTTGTTAATTCCTACGGCCTTTGAGTATTGTGCCCCATTTTACTCCGTCATTATTTTTTGTTGTTACTTTTATTTTGAGAGTGCTAGACATGTACTGAGAAAACAAGATAACTGTATCATTAGATTAAGCTACTGGTTAAACATGATTCCATCTTTCGGGTGTGAAAATTATGTTAAATAACTCATCATACCTTTGTCAATGGAGAACTTAAGATCTACTCCAATGCTTGATTACTGTAGAAGAAATGTTGAAAGATTATCAGGACAACCACCAAAACAGACTGTCAATAAGTGCAGAGGTAGGCGTGGTGAATTGTGGATTTGTTTATATATATCATTTTAACTTTCATTTTATAATGTCATAGCTTACAAAATAAATGAGCTAAAAATGACTGTAAACATTTTAAAACATGTAACATTTTGATAAATTAAATTTCATTAAAATATCTAAACAGGAGTCTTAGTGCTTTAGCGGTTATGTGTTGGGCTGCAAACTGGGATGTCAGCAGTTCAAAACCACCAGGCCCTCTGCAGGAGAAGGATGAGCCTTTCTACCCGCCTACAGAGTTACAGCCTTGAAAACTCGCCAGAACAGTTCTCTGTTTGATGGATTCTCCATGAGTCGGAATTTACTCGTGGCAGTGAGAAAATATCTAACCCTAGGTTTAAAATGCTAATTTTGGAATGATGCTATTTCTGTTCAAATTTGCCAAATTGCATTTGTAGTTTATATGTAGATAAAATAACCATTGAGTTTACACCTTTTCCATTTTTCTAATGAGTTACTAACGTCTACTTTTGACATTCCAAGTTATCGTTGTTTAAAGAAGGTGGTATACTTTGTCTTGAGAAAGCAACAACAACATTATTCACCTCGTTTTTAACACAGCAAATAAAATTAGTTTAAATTCATTAAGAATTCATTTCATTAATATTTTAAACATATAAGTTATTAAAACACTAAGGCAGTGAATAGGATTACTGAAAGTCTTAATTTATAGTGAACATGCTCCCTTTGTAAGAATATATACACATCTACTTTAAGTACAAACTGCTACAGAAAGATTGGAAGAAGGTTTCATAAGGAAATGCCCCTGGAGTAGGGAGTATTTTGTTTTCATGTTTACTTGATTGGCTCTGTTTTCCTGGATCCCACTGGAGTGAACTATTCATCAGGATTCAACATTCATGAGTCCCTTAAAAGCAGGTGTTTAGTTTTTCCAGCTCAGGAGATGGCAGTTCCAAAAAGAATTCACAGAAAAAGGGAAGCTCTCATAGGGGAATATTTCTCTTTTCAAATGTTTAATTAGTTTTCAAGACTCTTACTGAATTTTAGCAAAGTTGAGCTATTGGCCAGAACACTTGTTTGGCTTTGGAGACTACAGTACTTTCAAAATTTACTTGCAGGCTTGCCCATGCTTAAATACAATTAGAAATGTAAAATACATCAGAATCCCTGTAAAATTATGACCTAATTACCATCAGTTTATTCCATAATTTTGCTGTAACATCCACTTACAGATATTCACTTGCTATTAATTTGTATATAAGAACATCAGTGAGATTTTCTTTATAAATGAAAATTAATTAAAGGAACTATTAGTTTAAATTGTAATCATTTTCAAAAGTAGTGAACATAAAATGCATCAGTATTTATGCTTTATTTTTAACATATTTCCTAAACTATCTCGTTGAATTCTCATTTTCAGTGAAAGTCTATCAAGCAACAGCCAGTGAATTAAACTATTGCAATGACACTCAAGATAACTTATTTTTTCTCAATCTAAGTTAGTATATTTATACCTAGAAGAGTTGTTTGTTTGGTGGAAATACACTTAAATATTATATGTATTGTATATACTCGAGTATAAGCCGACCTGAATACCAGCCAAGGCACCTAATTTTACCATAAAAACTCCATAAGAAATGTGCTAAAAAATCAGCATATATATATATAAAGATGGAGACAGAGAGACACACAGAAAGGAGGGTGCATATATATACATATGGCAATATACATATATACATATTCGTATATCATTAATTATCAGGAAACTTATGCATAGTATTAAAAATGATACTGAGCCTAAGAACTGAACTTTTTTATTATGAATATGATCACTCATTCTCCTCACTCTTTGTCCTTCTGCATTTCATATAGCAGAATCTTTCACACTGAGATATTTAATAAAGGAAATGAGAGGCTGAGGAGGCAGTAAATATTGAATACAATATCCACAATTCTCTTTTTGCTTCTACCACCTGGCTCTGACTGCATTCACAGATATATAGAATTGACTTTGCAGAAACCCACCCTTTGCCATATTTGCGTGCTCATTGTTACTATTATTTCCCGAAAGAAAGACCTCCCTGCCATAGTCAGTCTGACTCACAGAGTCCCCGAAGGACCATGTTGAACTGCTCCTGTTTCCAAGATTGTAACTCTTCAGAGAGTAACACACCTTATCTTACTACTCGGTGGCTTTGAACTCTGCATTTCCCCCACCCTCCCTTCCCTGCCCCGAGCCACGGTCTTCATAAATCTATCCATCCTGGGTTTCCTATCCAGGAAAACATACAAACAAGGACAACACAGAAACATAAAGGACCGGCAATAATGACTATATAAAACAGAGAAAGAGTTCTATCTGAGAGAATACAGAGAATATTAAAATGTTTATATCACTTCAAAATGAGGCCGAAAAGAGGACTAAAGACAAAGTATCACGTTGCTAAGGCCCACTTTACCATGCACATTGTCTGACAGTCGGGCTGTCCTCATTCCTAGCCTACTGACAGGAGAGCCTCACCAGGAGCTCAATCCATTTAGGGACTCAATCCATATAGAGGCTTCCACTACAGCCTTCTGCACACAAACCAGGTGTTTAGAATTTAGGTCTTGGCACCGTTCCCTCCTCTAAGTTCAGAGTTCAGAACTTACTATTTACAATCTTTGTATCATGCAGGCTGGTATGTGTCTTCTGGGTGGATTTGGCTGACTTCTCACATAGATGACTGCTGCTCTGGAGACAAACCTTTAAGACTGCAGATGCTATGTTGCCTAATAGTAGGGCATCATCTGATTTTCTTCACCACCCGCTACTGCGATGCACACATCTCCTGTGGTCTCCTCATGAGGTTGAGTAGCAGCCAGGGTCATGTCACAATGACGATTGGTTCTTCTATTAGGACTCCCACCAGGGAGAGCTCACAGTCCATCCATATACCTATGGTTTCTGTATGTTGCTGGTTCACTTTTACAGACATCTTCTTCATTTTATCGTAGTTCATCATAAACCACCCTCATAGGACTTAAAGTAATTCTAATGATAGTAACCTTATTGTAGTAAATGGTAAACCATTACTGATGAAAGGACACTAGTTAAACAAGCTTTGGGAGTTGTAGATATAACTGTAGGTTAACTAACTCATTTACAAAGGCAGAATCCTGCATGGGAGACCAACACATATCCTAAAAAGAGAAAGCACAAAAACCGAACATGTATGTCGCACTCTGATTTACCACCGTTGGGCCCCCACAAAGCAGCAGCTGCAATTAAAGATACTAAAGTTTTGGATAATGTATGGTTCACAATTCCCATAACCTTCAAGAGAGGTTTCTTCAATGATAACAGCTACTTTCTTTAACATAAAAAGCCTAGATATTTTAAAATTAATTCTGAAAATATACAATACCCTATACTTTTTGTAACCATGGACATTTTTGAGAACACTTGGATGGCGATCTGAATGCTTGTGTTCTATTTCTCAGAGTTTTAAAATATGATATTTCAGTAATTAAGTTAAGCATTCATGGACCTAATGTTTCACCTCTGTAAAGTGAAAATTGTTAGTTTTTAACTGAACAGCTTATTGCTATACCACTGGTAGCAAATCATACTGTCGTGAGTGAACACAAACAAAGAAAAACAGCAATCAGCTCACATTAGGAATTGGCTACCCGTCATGTGTTTAATAAGCTGGTGGCTGATTCAGTCTTAAGAATTCATGTTAGAGTACCTTGTCAAATGATATATTTTGACATGTGTCATCACATTAACAAAGCTAACAAGTCTAATTGGATAGTGCAAATATAAATATAGCCAGGAGAAATATTGAAAATAAAAAAGTGCTAATACATTTTATGGAATTTACTTGTAACTTGATATGTGTATTTTTCCAAACTTTTCTTCTCTTAATGATTATAAAATGGTCATAACCAATTTATTCGTCAGAGAAAATGAACATTTGAATGTAATGATTGCTGTCCTAATTTTTGGTGTTTTGTCCCATTATGCTTACCCAACATAAATGATGAAAATTCTGGAAAAAAATTATAGGGAAGACAAAACTATTTTTTTTATCACCTGGTTTATAGCTTACCCCTGGTAGAGTTTCAAAGTGCTACTGTGGGACCTGAAGATGCCGTCTTCTTCCTGTTGTGCTCTCAAAGTCTCCTCCCTCTGAGTTGACCTACTATATAAATATATACAGTATGTCTATGAGATCTCACATATAGTTTCCAATACTATAAACTTTCACAGGAGCAGAAAACAAAATATTTCTCCTACAGAGGCTGGAATTGACCAGCCTCACATATGTGCAATACACAATCTTGCTTTGATAGAGTTTTTCTCCTGGTCAGCAGAGAAGAGAGAGAAATATCAAACATGTACATCAGATAGTAAGTAAGACATGCCAGAAGATGGGTACTGAATGAGTAGCTAAGTAGAGGGAGATGTAATCATGCAAATGCATCCTCTCGATCTGAACAGAAGAAACTTTACCTCATTCATTCCAAACCTTTGAAACGTCATCAGTCTAAGTAAAATGATGTAATTCCAACCACCTCCAAAACATGTGTGTGTATGAGATGAAAGAGAGGCAAAAAGAAGAGACAATCTAGAGATTTTTGGAACTGAGAACGACAGAAAAATAATTGATCACAATTATGTCGACACCGATATTTATGAGCATTACTCAAGGATAAAATGAACTCTTTTATGTTTATACTCCATTCATTGGAAATAAAATCCAAATGCAAAAACGAAGAGCCAGAAAAAAAATCTTAAAAGAGAAAGTCAAT
>NW_022111320.1:12691861-12693591 GCF_000313985.2 Echinops telfairi | reverse complement strand
CAAGAGAGCCATGCTGTTTTTGCCCAAAACTGGTGCATTGAGATAGCTGCATGGGCAGGCACATTGTCTTGGAGGCAAAACCAGTCCTTGTCTGCCACAAAGCAGGCCTTTTTTGTCTCACATTCTTCCACAACCTTTTCAGCACTTCTAAATAGAAAGCTTGACTAACAGTGGGACCTGGTGGAACAAACTCTAAATGCACTTTCTCCTCGCATCACGTCAGATTTTGGGGGGATACCCCCTCATAAACTCATAATTTCCAAATACAACACGACAAGACACAATCTTCTGCTAGCTTACAATTACTTGAATTTTATATACACAAAATCCCAGCCTGGGGATTTAAAAAGCATTCCCAGTTTTCTACATATTACTTCAAAAGCTGTACTTTTTACAGCAAGGAAATTCTTCTCAGAAGTGATTACAATACCATATTCCTGATAGATTTCTTTACAAAGTTTTTTTTATGTCAGGTAAACACATCATCAGCTCTCTGTAGAAGACAGCACAAATATTTTTATTCTCTTATGACATAAAAATGCCTTTGATTATTAAAAATATTCTTGCAAATGTAGTGCTGTATTATTAGTATCCTTGAAAATAAATTTTAGTGATAAACAATTGAAACACAATATTTACTGGACAATGTTTCTGTTTCCTATGTTTAAAATCCCACTGGTTGTAATAAGAGGCCTAGGTTGAAGCAAAACATATGGATTTGGCCATGAAATACAATTTAAGCTGAAGATACAGTTGTCAAAAGAAAGAAATGTACAAGTATCAACATTTGTGTGAAAACTTCATTTGTTAAAAATGAAATGCTGCTTCAGGACAACAAGCTTCACTGCATTAAAGAACTTTCAAAAATGTTCTACACAATGGAGTGCTTTAGAATTCCCAAAGTTCAATGATGCATAGATTGGGGACCTGCACCATTCTCCTCACAGCTGCTGCAATCTCAGGGGACCCAGTGCTAGCTCAATGAAAGAAATGAACTGCCCATCTGTGCTGTGTATATTTTTTGGCTTTTCATGCTTGATTAGTGGGAGGGTTTTTAAGTATATGATAATCTAACCATTTCATGGAGATTTTATGTAAAATCTGGACATGAATAACAAAAAAATGAGATCTCATCTTTACTTGGAATCTACTAGAAGCAAGTAGAACCAACTACAACAATAAGTGATGCTACCACACTTTAATCAACCTTTTTAGATAATTGGTATTTCTTGGCCAGGGAGTTAAGAATTAATACCTCTGCAGTAAATGTCGTGGGGACCATAATTGACTTCTCTCTTCCCGATTGCTGTTAGAGATGCCTCTGAACTCCATCCTTCTTTCTGCTATTGTGATGCCAACGATTCCTCCCACAGCACTCTACTTCTATATTGGGTCTGATCAGCCATTGCAATTGCCCCACAGAACACACAGACAATAACGACAATTAAGAGATGTTTTGTTTTGTTTTGTTTTGCTTTGCTTTGCTTTGTTTTTAAGGGGAGTTAATATATAACCACAGTCTAGGATGAACAATATATAATATATAACCACAGTCCAGGATGTGCTACATTGGTGGCTGTTCTTCCAGTGGTCCTGAAATTTCTCTCTGCTCCTGCTAAAAGGGCTCTTTTTTATAACCTGGAGAGTGGCAATAAAACTGACCAATCCCTTTATAAGTGTCACACCTGCCCTATATTACATGATTCTATCCAGTAATTTGGTGAGAATTA
>NW_022111320.1:12668712-12690733 GCF_000313985.2 Echinops telfairi | reverse complement strand
GTAAATCTGTGTTAGTCCAAACCGTTCAAGTTCATGGGTTAGAAATCCACTGGGAGCTTCTCCTGACTTGTAGCTATTGGTGCTGATGGACAGGAAGCAGGAAGAGAGGCTAGAAGACCACAGGCTGATGAATGAATCTGAAGTCAGACAAATGAATCCAGGGTTGGCAGTCTGTTGAAGACTCCTGGGATATAATAGCTGCAAAATTCTGCAAATGAACAGTATTCCTTTTTGTGAAATATGAATTTAGGAAAATTCAAAGTTGCCTAAAATGAAATTAAATTCATGAAGTTCAACATCCTTGGGATTAGTGCACTGACATGGAGTAGTTTGGGCCATTTTGAATCAGAAAATCATATAGTTTACTTTGCTGGGAATGACACAATCAAGAGGAATGACATTGCATTTGTTGTCAAAAAGGACAAATAATGCTCAGTCTTCATGTGCAGTACTGTCTATAATAGTATTATATATGTTTATCTTCAAGGTAATCCAATTAATACAACCATTATTCAAATATATGTGCCTATCACAAAAGCTAGTGATGAAGAAATAGAATTATACCAACAATTTTGGTTGGAAAGTGGTCAAATGTGCCATCAAGAGGCATTGATAATTATTGGTGTTTTGAATGAAAAGGTTTGAAGGAAATAAGAAGGAATAGTAGTTGGAAAATATGGTCTTGGTGATAGAAAGGAAGCTGAAGATAGAATTTTGAAAGAATAATGATTAGTTCTTAGCAAATATCCTTTTTCAACAACAAAAAGACTACTATACACATAAACTTATCCAGATGGAATAAACAGAAATAAAATTGACTACACCTCTGGGGAGAGATGATGAAGAAGCCCAATATCAGCGGGCAAAAACAGACCGGGGACTGACTGTGGAACAGACCATCAATTATTAATTTATAAGTTCAGATTGAAGCTGAACAGAACTAAAACAAGTCCACAGAGCTAAAATATGACTGTGTTAGCCTGGGTAGATGAGAGAAACAAATCCATAGAAACTCATATAAGTATAAGAGAAAGTTTGATATCAAAGGTACTTGTACATTAAGAAAGCATCCCAGCCCAGTCTAATCCAAGCCCATAGGTCCAATATTAGTCCATATGTCTGAGACCAATCTATAAAGTCCTCTTCAGACTCACGAAACACATGCAATGACTCCGAATGCCGGAAGATCAAAGGACAGTGGGTAGAAAGTGTTTGGATCCAGTGGCGTGTAAGCATCTCAGCACTGGCAGAGGTCTATACATGGCTTCTCTGGCTTTAGAGGTCTGGTTACATCAGGGTAGGTCCATGTGGCTTCTCCAGCTCTGGGCACTAGTGTAGTTCCATGTGTCTTTTCAGCTGCAATGTCTCCCAGTGAGTGAGCTGAGAGAGGGATAATGTCTCCCACCTCCATGAAAGAATACAGGATTCTCCAGAATTCTCAGGAGACCATGTCCACACAGAGGCCTCCTTGGCTATGATCCCATCGACAGCCTAGACCCCACCCCTTCACTCATAATCCTTTCAAATTGACACCAGATTATGTAAGTACCAGAATGACCTTGAGTCTGGTCTACATGAATTTCAAGAACAAATTTAATGAAATGTCATTGGACACTAATGACAGAAGACCTGAAGAGCTATGGGATGACATCAATACCATCATCAATGAAGAAAGCAAAACGTCATAAAAAGACAGGACAGAAGGAAACAATCAGAGTGAATGTCAAAAGAAACTGAAGCTTGTTCTTCACTGTACTTTAGCTAAAGCAAACGGAAGAAATGATGAAGTCAAAGACTGAACAGAAAATTCCAGAGAGAAGCTCCAGAAAACAAAGTTTAATATTATAATAAAGTGTTCAGAGACTTAGAGTTAGAAAAAGCAAGAGCACACTTGTTATATAATCATTTTTTCAATTTGAGAGGACTAAGAGTGGATGGGTGGAGTCTAGCCTATCAATCAAGTCACAGCCAATAAGGCCTCTGTGTGTGCATGGCCGTCTCCTGAGGATTTTGGGAACCCCTGTATTTATCCTTAGAGGCAGGAGACACTCTCTCTCTGATCACTTCCTGGGAGACATTGCAGCTGACAACACACATGGAACTACACTATGCTGGTGCCCTGAACTAGAGGAGCCATGTGGAGACCCCTACCAGCACTGAGATGTTTATAATGCCACTGGATCCACAAGACTCACCACCCAATGGCCTGTGATCTTCCTGCATTCAGCATCATTGCATGTGTTTCATGAGTCTGAAGAGGACTTTATAGATTGGTATCCGAATATGGGCTGATATTGGACTTATGGACTTGATCTGGATTGGGCTGAAATGTTTTCTCAATATCCAATTGCTCTAGTATATAAATCTCTTTCATATAAACATTTAAGTGTCTATGAATTTGTTTTTCTAGTCTACCCTGAATAACACAACACTGCATATTTTTAACTGACAGGACTAAAGAAACAATTAAAGCCTGGAGTTGCAATATTGAAAGATTCCATGGGAAAAATACTGACTGATGTAAGAAGTATCAAAAGAAGATGGAAAAAATACAACAGAATAATTGTACCAAAATGAACTAGTCAACATTCAAGCATTTCAAGAGGTAGCTCGCATGTGATTTAGAGCCAATGGTGCTGACGTAAGAAGTTCAAACTGTACTGGGTACATTAGCCAAAAGCAAGGCTCCAGGAATTGATGGATTACCAATCAAAATGTTTTAAAAAGTTGAAGAAGCACTGTAATCATGTACTTGTCTATGCCAGGATTTGGAAGACAGCTCTTTGGCCAACTGATTGAAGGAGATCCATATTTATACCCATTCCAAAGAAAGTTGACCCGACAGAATGCTCAAATTATAGAACAAAATCATTGACACCACATATAAATAAAATTTTGCTGAAGATCATCTAACAATGGTGGCATCAGTGTACTGACAGGGAGCTGCCAAATATTTAGGCCTGATTCAGGAAGATATGGAACAAAGGATATCACTGCTGACATAAAATGGAATTTGGCTGAAAGCAAGGATCACCAAAGAGATGTTTACTTGTGTTTTATTCAATGTTCTAAGGCATTCAATTGTGTGGGTCATCACAAGCTATGGATAACCTTGAGAAGAATGGGAATTCTAAAACTCTGCTTTATGCTCATTTGGAACCTGTACCAGGATCAACAGGCAATTGTTCATATCCAACAAGGGACTACTGAATGGTTTAAAATCGGGAAAGACGTCACAGGTTGTATCGTCTTTTCATACTTATTCAATCTGTATGCTGAGCAAATAATTTGAGAGCTTGATTTATGAAGAATGTGGTTTCAGGAATGAAGCCTGCAATTACTGAACAACCTGCAATAGGCAGATGACAACCTTCCTTGCAGAAAGCTAGGAAAGCTTGGAACAATGGTTAATTAAGATCAAGGAATTCTGCCTTCAGTGTGGATTACAAATCAATGGAAAGAAGACCCAAATCCTCCCAACTAGATTGATAGGTAACATCATGACACATGAAAAAAAGGTTGAAATTGTAAAGGAATGTTATTTTGCTTGGATCTACAATCAGTGCTCATAGAAGCAGCAGTCAAGAGATGCATTGTGGTAGGTAAATCTGCTGCATAAGACATCTTTCTCTGAGAATTAAGTTGCACCTGACCCAAGCTATGGTATTTTCAATTGCCTCATATGCATGTGAAAGACAATGAAAAAGAAAGACTAAATGAGAATCCACGAATTTGAATTGTGATGTTGGAGAAGAATATTGAAAGTATCATGGACTGCTAAAAGTTCAAACTGATGTGATTTGGAAAAAAATGAACGGGCACAATGCTCCTTCGAGGCAAGGGTGGTGAGACTTACTCTGACATCTTTTAGACATACCAAGAGGGACCAGTTCCTCGACAAGGCCATCTGGCTTGGTAAAGTAGATGGGGAGAGAAAGGAGAAGGCCCTCAAGGAGATGAGTTGACATGGTGGCTGCAACAATGGGCTCAATTATGAGAACAATTGGAAGGATGACACCTAACAGCATCAACAGCGTAATAGGAGGTCACAGAACAAGATGCAGCAGAAGTGAGTGAGCTTCAGCACAATGCCAATCTATATAAAGAATAGTCCACACCTCACATGCAATCTTCCTCAGTACTATTAAAACTGTTACCAGATTAAGGAGGTGGAATTCTAACCTGTCCTTCCCAAAACTTCTTGATTGCTTTACAGAGGATCTTATCATGGAGTTGATTATCCGATGCTAGATAATATGGGAGAATCCTGGATCACCCATTACATAAAGCCTAAATATTACAGGGATACTGGCTGTATGTCTTCCAAGACAGATTTATTTGTTCTACTTACAATCTATAATTTATTAGTATTCTTTGCCAACACCATAATTCAAATTCATAAATGCATAAATCCTTCTTAGGTCTTCTTTATTCACTGCTTCATTTTCTAATGCACAGGGAGCAATTGAAAATATCATGGCAAGGATTAGCGATATCTTTGTTCTTAAAGCAATATTTTAACTTTTAAATATGTTAAAGAATACTTTGCAGCACATTTGGCTACTGAAATACTTCATTTGGCTTCCTGATTGCTGCTTCCATTGATTTTGATTGTGGATTCAAGTGAATGAAATTCTTGACAACTGAAATCCTTTCTCTAGTTTTCATAATATTGTTTAGTAGTCAGTTTGTGATAACATTTGTTTTTTATGTTCAGAGGTAATTTGTATAGAAAGCTATAGACTTTGTTCTTCTTCATTAAATGTTTCAAGCCCTCTTCACTGTCAGCAAACAAGAGGGTGTCATCTATATTTCTCAGGTTGTTAACTAGCCTTCCTGCAATCTCATGTGTTCTTCATGAAGTCCTTATTCTTTTATTACTTACTCAACATACCGACTTTATAAATATAATGAAAGGGAACCCCTAACATGATCTTCTCTGATTTAAAATGTTCAGCTCCCCTTTGTTCTGGGTCATGTACAGCCTATTGGCCTATGCATTGGTTCTGCATGAGCACAATTAAGTGTGCTGTACTTTCCTATTCCCTCAATGTTGACCATAATTTGTCATTATCTACACAGCAAAATGCTTTTGCATAGTCAATAAAATACAAGTAAACATCTTTCTAGTATTAGATGCTTACAGCTAAGTTCCATCAAATTCCAAGAATGAACTAATTGAAATTTTCAGTTTAACTCTTTTATGTCCTCATTTTTCTTACCTTTTCGATGTACTAGTTTCATGAGTAAGTTTCTGGTTGAAATCTGCTTTAGCCTTTTCTTATGTTTTTAATGATCGTTTTATTTTTTCCCCCATGTATGGTTTTCTTGATGTAATTTCCTGACTGTTTGAATTTTGGTCATTACTCATATTCAAATAGTGAATTCCAGAGCTCTGCTGGTGTAATGGGTTTTGCATCTAGCTGCTAACCATAAAGGCAGCAATTTGAACCCCTTAACAGCTCTAAGTGAGAAAGATGAGGCTGTCTACTCCTGTGAAGAATGAAAGAATTGTAAACCCAATGGGGCAGTTCTACTCTGTCATAGGGGGCTTTGATGACAGTGAATTAGTTAGTGTCAACTGTAACTGGATCTCTGGTGGCACTACTGCATGAGCTTAACGTAGTTAACCACAAGGTCAGTATTCCAAATTCACCAATCTGTCTGTGGGAGAAAGTTGGTACTATCTAATAAAGATTTACATCCTAGGAAACCAAATATGGGGTCACTGTGCATTGAAATTAACCTGGTGACAGTGGATTTTGGTGTCACTGCTGTTCTTGAGTGATGTCCAAAATCAGAAAGAATAGAATATTGGTCATATATTTTCTCTTGTGGACTCATTTTCATTTTCAACAACTTCAGAATGAACTTGCATATGAGAAATTGATAGTCTGTTTTTCAGTTGACACTGGCCTTACTCTGACTGATGCTATTGAGCTTTTTCTCTGTTGCCTCTTCCTGCAGATGTAATATATTTGATTCCTGTGTATTGCCCTAAGAAAGATACATATGTATCTTACGTGTGTAGATGCCATTTGTGTTTTTCACAAAAGATGTTTGAATGACTATTTTGGTCATGCAAAATATTATCATGTGCTCTCTACTCTGTTCCTCTCATAAAAACCTTATTTCCCTGTTTCCAACCGTTCTTTATTTCCAACTTTCACATTCCACAAACCCCTATTGACTTCCGTTTGGAACTCATAGGGTCCCATTGGCTCACTGTGGCTTAGGTTTAGTTATTGATCTAGAAGCTATAATGGCGGTGAAAGTGTTACCTGGGAAAAAATGAATCCAGGTCTTGTAAGATATCTCCCTCAGCTGGTGCTCCAGTGATTTGTAAGTGCTGTATCAGCATGCACAGTCTGGCAATCTTTTAAAATGTTAATGGAGGTGATAAGGTTTTAATAATATTATCAATGGAAATGAAGTATTCTTTTTGGATGGAAGTGGTGGTAAGAAATAAGGCTTTCTCTTAGGATGCATTTGGAAACTTTCTGGGTTTCTATATAGTGTCTGAGCTATACCTTTGAAACTGAGCTCATCTCTTTCCTTGACCATTTTGTGCATTATCAGTAGTACCAGCAAACAACTTCATGATACTTCTCATGCTTGAAAAATTGGCAGGAAATATCAAATACACAATAACTCAGAGCCTACTTGTCACCACCCACTTCATCTATAGGTGGTGAGATTTTGTCTTTTAATATTGTCACCTCACAGAATGAATTTGGAGTGGTCTCTTTGATAATGGTGGCAGACTTGTCAGTACTAGTGGAGGCTGTGGCTATAGATATTAGTGAATGTAGTATTGCCAGCCCAAAGAACTAGAGGTTTTTGAGGTATTCAAAAGATCCAGATTCAGTAAATATCAAGGACTTTTTTAAATCATGCAATCCATTAATGTAGGCCATATTCCTGAAGAAACTGAATTTTAATTGCATTAGGGTGGAGTGCTGAATAAGTGGGTTGGATTCCACCCCAATCTTTATACAACTTACTGGCTGCTCAGATAAGGTCCCATTATTGATTTGATTACATTACATCAGGTCAGATCATGGGGTGTTACTAAGTTTTTACAGCCAAATCACTGACAATCCTCACCCACTAAATTGAAACAAAACCTAATTATCACAACCTGTAATTATTAACAATTCTTGATTACAAGCTTGATCTTCCTTTTAGGGATGTGGTTGCATCCATGTTGCTTTTCTTAGATGCCATCGTGTTGGTTCTGACCCAGAGTGGACCCCGTGCATAAGAGAATGAAACACTTCCCTGCCATGCATCATGTTCACAACTGTTCCCAGGCTTGGATGGTGCAAAGCCATCGCTTTGAGGGCCTTCTCTTTCCTCTGCATTCCACTTTACCAAAAGCGCTGTCCTTCTCCCTGGACTGGTCTCTCCTGACAACATGCCAAAGTGTGTAAGATGAAGACTCGCCATCCTTGACCCTAAGGAGCACTCAGGCCGTGCTTCTTCCCAAACAGATTGATTTGTTCTCTAAACAGTCCATGGTGCTTTTCTTCTTCCCCAGCACCACCATTCAACGCTTCCTCCAGCTTTTTGATTCCATGTGTAACTTTCACATGCAGATGAGGCAATTAAAAATACCATGGCTTCTGTCAGGTGCACTTTAGGCATCCAAACAATATTTTTGCTTTTAAGTACTTTAAAAAGGTCTTGAGTAGCACATTTACCTAATGCAACTCCTTTTTGGATCTCTTGAAGACTGCTTCCATTCGCATTGAAGATATCCTCGTAGGTGTGTAAATATTACCTCATTATTGACAACACTGTACTTCACAGTGCACATTGAAATATTATTTTCGACTATTATGCTGTTCTCTTTAAATTCTCATTCCCAGCATGGAGGACCATATGGTTGTATGTTTCAATATGACCAATAACATCCAATTTCTACCTAGGATACTGGCCTTTATAGTTTTGGTGACACATTGTGTGACTAACGCAAGATCAGTAGTTTGAAACTACAGGTTTCTGTGAGGGAAAAAGATGGGGCTTTCTACTCCCATAAAAAGTTACAGTATTAGAAACTCACAGAGGCAATTCTACACTGTCATATAGGGGGAAATGAGTTGTAATTAACTCAAAGCCAGTGAGTTTGATTTGGTTTTTGGTTCAATTTTCTAAGATCCATACCTTTCACATTCTACCATCTGACTATTAACTGGTATTTGCAGCTGTTTTCCTTTTCTAACTCTGGCCACATCAGAAAAAAAAAAAAAGGTCCTAAAATATTCATTTATGTCATTAGGTCACCAATACTTGAGGAAGTGGCTCTTCCCCATTTATGTTTGAATGTTGAGATTCACCTTCTTTTGCTGACTTAGTCAATGTTCTGTTTCCATTCATGAAGCTTTGAGGCCAAGTATTTATTTATTTTCAAAAGTAGATTGACAGACTCTCCTATTTTAGTGTGAAAACTCCACTAAAACTACTCTCAATGAAAAACCCTACTGTTATTTGAAACACCTGTGGAAGATCTTCCAGAATCACAAGAAAACATGAGCCACCACAGGATCAAAAAGAAGACAGATACACAGTAGTTTATGATTTCAGATATTTGGACTACTTCAAATGTAATTTCATTTTTCATAATGTAAAATCTTATTAAAAATCAAATCTGACGAATTAAACGGACATATTTCATGTTTGAGAATTATTATTTTTCTGCCTTAAATCACATCATGGAACAGGAAAGTAAAATTTTTGAAACATTCTAAAAGTAAGTGAATGATAGACATTCTAACTCAAAAGTTAGAATTTTTAATGAATAACAGAAAGAAAGTACATCAACAAGTTCTAACATACTATGCAATTGCTGTCTCTAAGTTAATTCATTATTTTGGCAATCTCTAAGCTTTCATGAACATTTTAAAAATGCAATAGTTAGCATTCAAATTATGCCTAAATGTTAGCTCTTTTCATTCACATTTTGGAATGTAGAAGGAAAAGAGCTTAAGAAGAAAGTAACTTAAATGCAAAGAAAGAAAGACCTTGCTTTGATAGAATTTAAGGGCACACGACGTTATGGGAACAGGCGGAGGAACAGAGAGAGAACTCAGCTAGGTAGCCTGGCTGAGCTTTGAGTTTAATGGGAATGTGGGGAATTATCAACCAGTGGTTGAATCAAAAGGCTATTTAAAAATCCTCTCAAAATTGGTTTCCTGTTAAGACAAATATTTATTATTATGCTCAAAGTTCTCAGGGTCTGTAGACATATAAGTAATCTCACCTGACCTTAGACAGGCATCTTTCCCTCGAGCAGTATTTTAAGTTCAACATGGACCTGAGTTATAGCTTGCATCCAGGTTTTTATCATGTGTCTTTAATGTCTTGGGTCAGGAATGACCTGAGACTTGTTCATTCTCTCCTGGGAACACAGGAGTGTACGGACTGGACCAAGAACTGCAAGTTCATCTGGGACCTCTGAAAGGACCACGTGTGCCCATATTCCACTGGACAAGGTAAATTTTTGTCTATCCCCAAATTAGAGAGTTGAAAGTACACTTTATTTCAAAAAGAGATGGTGTTGAAAGCATTTAAAATATGAGAGCTTTTGGAAAAAGACAGACAATGCACTACAGATTGAAAAGCAAATTCACGGGGGAAATATACTTGTATAGCATATCTTTAAATAGCTCTTTGTTGCCTGAGATGAAAATTACAGGGAAAGTGGGGAAATTGGTTCAGTGAACATTTGAATTGATCTTATTTTCAACACAAAGTCATCATGCTAGATAAGCATAGAGATTCTTTAAAGGAACTGTCATCCTTTATATCTGCCTTGGAGAAAGTGGGTAATGTTACAGCATTGTAAGTAGATATAGAGTATCCAGTAGACTGTTATTTTTTTAATTTATTTTTTATTAAATAATCATTTTATTAGGGGCTCATACAACTCATCACAATCCATACATAGGTCATTTGTGTCCAGCACATTAGTACATATGTTGACTTCATCATTCTCACAACACCCGCTTTCCATTTGAGCCCTTGGTGTCAGCTCATTTTTCCCCTTCCCTCTCCACTCCCCCCTCCCCTTGAACCCTTGATACTTTATAAATAATTATTATTTTATCATATCTTACCCCATCCAATGTCTCCCTCACACACTTCTCTGCTGTCTGTCCCCCAGGGAGGAGGACATATGTAGACCTTGTCATCTGTTTTTTATTGTTTTGCTTTTCATTTTATACTCACTTTGATTTTTCATGTTTTTATGTTAGTAGGAAATAACATTTATTAGTGTCCATTAAGTAAAGCATAGTATCTGAGTTAGTTAATTGTGCCAACCTGGCCGATAAACACACGTGGGGCTAATTGAAAGGCGGAGGGATAAATGGGTGGTGAGCCTCGCCTTTCTAGTTCTCTCCAGTCTCTTGCTTTGTGATGGTCACATCAGGGTGCAGCTGCCTTAGTAGTTCCCTGCTTCAGCTTGCAAGATTGACTTCCTAAGAGACATCCCCAAGGAAAAACCGCATGGACCTATCCCGATGCAGCCCTTGGTGCTGGAGCAGCCATGTGGAGACCCCTGCTAGTGCTGAGATGCTTATTTGTTCACTGACTCAGCTTTCCTCCTGCAGTCGGCATCATTGCCTCTGTTTTGTGAGGTGGAGGACTTTGTGGACTGGTGTTGAGTCAATGGGTTAATATTGGACTTGTGGGCTTGGGCAGCATTGGGTTGGGATGTATTTGTGATGCACACTTTCTTTACATAAAACTCTCTTATACATGAGTTGCTGTGGATTTGTTTCTCTAAAGTACCTAGACTAATACAGTATCCATATGTAGGGATTAATGTAATAAATATATGGTAATAATATTGTTTATTTGTACCAAACAAATAAAATACATAGAGCAAGCTTTAACTCATATTACAATTCAATTTTCAGTCTATTACTATTATAATCTATCATAGTTTAAGTTAATACTTACTGTGTGTCCAGTGCTGTGCCTACCTTTATGTACATAAGTATGAATAGGACAATATACGTGAAATTAGAGGACAGTGTTGTTTGGTTTATACTTTTTACAAAGCCTTTTTGTCTCCTGATATGAGCTAAAAATGTCACACGCAAGAAGCTATATTGAAGTCCTAACTCCCAGTACTTGTGAAACTGTCCTTTTTTGGAAACAGGATCTTTATAAATGTTAACATGAGTTCAATCCAATACTAGTAGTGTCCACATAAAAATAGAAGACACTCTGGGAAAGGCAGAAATACATGGGGCATGAATATATATACAGATGGAGGGTGTATTAAGCAAGGTTCGCAAGTGAAACAAAACCATGTCACATGATTTTATAGATAGATAGATAGATGATAGATAGATAGATAGATTTATATAGAGAGAAGGAATACAAGAGCTAATTAGTCCACACAGCAGGACAGAGGACTCAGTTCAACTCACTTTTGTGAAACAGTAAATATACTAAAGCTTTTTCAGTTTACACTGGCTGTTGATCCAAGGTCAAGGAAGCAGGCAGCAAATCTGCCCTCAGCCAAGACAAGAAAAGTTGACACTCAAGCAGCAGATGGAAGGGTGGGATAGCAAGGACCAACAGCTCAGAAGCATAGTGAAGCAGGCCCTGATAGAGTGTCAAGCTCTAGTGATGTACAGCAAGGTCTCAGAATCCACAGGTTGGCTCAGCCCAGAGGTAGTGCGGCACACAGCTTAAGCAAAGGACTAGCTCAAGCAACAGCATGTTGGTCTGATCACCAGGGTGAAAGAGAGAAGGAGACCAGCCTTAAAAAGCATTTATTTCAGTGGCCCTTCAATCAAGCTGCAACCTGATCAAACATAAATCTAGTTGACACAATAAACCTAACTATCACAGATGGAGAATTTGTAGTGATTCTTCTATTAATCAAAAAACGCAAAAATTTCCAGGAACTACCAGGAAAAATGGAGAGGTAAGGAAGGATCTTCCTTTGAAGCTTTCAGAGAGAACATGGTCCTGGAGAATCTGATTCACGATTCCGGCACAGAGTACTATGAGAAAAGAGATTGATTTTGTTTTGGAACATTGACTATTTTAGGTATTTTTTAAAGACAATCCTGGGAAATGAATATGCTGTGATTATTTTTTTCATTTAGGAAAGAAGACTGAGAGGCAAATGACTTACTAAGGAACTAGTCTTAGTAAGTTTTATCTTTAAATCTGCCTCAAATAACAGATGTGAAACAAGTGATCAGACACAATAAATTGTTTTTTTCTTTGTAGGAGCGGGAATTTTGTTATTTTCCACATTCACTTTATTAAGATTTCTGTGACATATCAAGTTAATTAAAAATACAAAAACATCATGTAGAGTTTATATCTAACTAGAACCTCTTTTGGCAATAAAAAACAAAATAGTTTGCGTGGTTTATAATTTGTAAAACTATTTTCACAAGGCAAAAAATGTCATCTCCTCCAATATGTCATTGTCCTAATCTACTCTACATGATAATTCATTAATAATTTCCTACCAATCTAATTAACCTGAGCAAAATGAGACTATTTGGTTTTAAAAAAGTACAGTCTTGGAAATAGTACATATGATCTTTAGGTGGCATACTGAACTAGATGGCAGTGGACTTTTGGTTTAAGGGTGGAAGAGGATGTAGAATAAGTGACACCATTGTTGATTTTCACAAGGATCTTGACTTAAAGCAGGGAATACCAGGAAGACGTTTATCTGAATTTTTATTGGCTATTCAAATAAATATGACTATGTGAATCATCAAAATGTAAATAACATTGCTAAGAATGGTAATTCAATAATACTTCATTTTGAACCTGCAGAACCTGTTTATAGACCAAGAAGCAGTCCTTGAATTAAAAGAACAAGAGTATACATAGTTTTAAATCAGAAAAGGTGTGTACTAGGGGTATTTTCTTTGAGGACACTTATTTAATATGCATTATGGGCACATAATTAGAGACATTGGATTAGTTGAAGAAAACCTTATCAACAGGATAATAAGATGATTCAATAACAACCTGATATGCAGATGATAGAGCTTTAGCTGATGAAATACCATAGGATTTGAGAAATAATAGGATTAGAAGCACTTACAGATGCATATGAAAAATCATAGTTCTCAATATAAATTACACCAAGGTCTTTAAAAAAATCCTTGTAACTGGACTACTAAGCAACATCATGATATTCAGAGACAAAGTTTGAAAGTTGTCAAGGATTGCATTTTACTTAAATTCACAATCAGCACCCATGGATGCAGCAGTCAAAAATAAAAGGATTAAATTGATTACATCAGATAAACATGCTGAGAAAGATCTTCTTACAATTAGAAAAATTAGACATATCACTTTGCAGACTAAGGTGAACCAAAATCAATCGATAGTATACTAATTGCTTCATATGCATGGGAAATCTGGTCAATGAGTGATGAAGAATGCAGAATCAGTGTCTTTGAATTTTAGCATTAGCAAAGAATAATGGGTATATTGTGGACTACCAGAGGAGGAATAAATGTCTTGGGAGAAATGCAATCAGAACAAACATCCAGAAGTGAACAGTGTGACTTTTATCTCACTTGCTTAACTTGCTTTAGACATATTATCAAGAGAGATCGATCCTTGGAGAAAGACATCATGCTTGGGATAGTAGAGGGTCAGCAAAGATAAGGAAGGTTTCCCGAAGATGGTTGACAGTGCTTGCAGCAGTGGAAAAATCATGAGGATGGCACTGGACCAGGCAGTGTTTTGGGTTGCTGTGAGTTGGGTCATTATGAGTCAGACATTATTTGATGATACCTAAACACAAGGTGGGCAGCATTAAAGATGATAGATTTGCTTGTCTCAATGCTGACAAATGATTTTCCAAATGGGAGTGATGAAATGCCCTGCAATGAGGTGACCATATTAATACATTTTGACTGCTGAAATTATTTGCCAGAAAGAAGCAATAATATAATTAAGTCAAAAATAATAGTCTATTAGAGGCTGGTAGAGACAGGTGACAGCTCATACTCCATATAATATTACATGTATTTTAATGAAAGAAATGTTTATGATTAAGAAAGAAAGAAATGATGTAAGAAAGTAAGTAGAAGAAAAAGCAGGAAGCGGGAAAGAGCTTAAGCCTCAGAAAAAAAGGCAATTGATATTCATAGACTTTTAAGTATGAGACATTTGATGAATAAATCAAAGAGGGACATTGGTGACAGAATGCATTATGATCTGATAGGTACAATTGCCCACTCTTCATTGAGAAGATTCCTGTGATAGAACTGTGCCATGACCCACAGTAAAAGATAACTCTAGGACTTGGAGAAGCAGAGAAGATTGAGATGTCTGGCTTTTAACCCATTGTTTAGCTCTCAGTGCTGTGTGTCAATCTTCTTTTCTCAGTGTCCTTGTCTCTCAAATAGGTATAAATGTGGAAAATATGGGAAACTAGCAGAGCAATGATGTCTTGGGGACCTAGACTAAAAGCTCTTCCATGTAAAACCGCTAGACTACCCTGTAAAGTTAATGATTCTACCAAGAGAGCCAACTCTGTCTCTAATGTGCCCAGAACTCGAACTGCTAGGAAGCTCTTGGCTTTTGGGAGACTCAACACCAGTGAGGAAGCCATTATCCTTTGGCTACTTTTGCATTCAAAATCTGTGTGGATAGAGTTTGTATAAGACATTTGTGGATATTAGAAAGTTGCTTTACATTTTTCTCTTGGGTTCTTGATTCCACAAAATCTAGCCCTACTCTGCAATCTGTCAAATAAAATGACACCAGGCAAAGTTAAAACAGACAAATATAACTTTCCTGAAAAAGATAATTATAGGAAGGGGAATAAGAGGACTAAGAAAATGGGGAGAAGCAGAGCCGCACTAAAGTATGAGAAAGGACACAACTGCAATATGGGGAGAGAGATCATAAATGATTTGAGCATCTTGTCTCGCACTGAATCTGAGATCAAGAAGATTTTTCATGATTCATTCGAGAGAGAGGAAAACTATTGAAGTACTGAATGATGTTGGTGTTGTATCAAAGTGTGTGGGTGGGTGGGAGGGGGGAGCTGGGAGCAATGATGTTTGGGGAAAGGGATATGTCAATCACATAGTGTTACTGTTAAAATTTAATAGGTTTAAACTACATCAGGTATAAATTTAAAGTTCAACAGGTTAGCTTTTACAGTCAGCTGAAACATGCTTTATTTGAATTTAATAAGGACGAGAGTGAGAGCGAGAGGGAGGGAGAGATATTTGAGGGTCTCCAGTCAGGCTGCTTTCAGAAACACAGAAAGGTGGGAACATTTTATGAATTTTATTCTGGTTCAGTTTTTCTACATAACGTTTCCAGTATCATAGGACTCAATTAATGCTTAACAGTTGTGCCATGTGTGGTGAGAGGAGCCTGGATATGTGGGTCTTATTGCTGGTGGTTGCTGTGTGTTGTTAATAATTCTATGGCAGTGGGTATGTTTGGGTTGTATTGCTGCTGCTGATGGGGCTGTTGCTTACTCATTGTGCTGCTAGCCACAAGGTCTGAGGTTCAAACCCATCAGATGTTTAACAGGAGAAAGATGAGGTTATCTATTCCTATAAAGGATTGATTTGCATTTTACTCAAAAGCAGTGGCTTCGATTAAACACAATTGCTAATGTTGGTGAAGAGGGGTTTTTCTAGTACTGTGAAACATGATCATGTGCGCAGTGTCCATTGTATGTCGCAAGTGCCTGGATGGAATGGCTTAATCCATTAGGAATATTGGAGTGACTTGATTAATGTTTTACCTTAAATCTACCTTGTGGAGTTCTCAATAGCTGGATAAGGTCATAATCCTCCATCTTTCTTAGGTACTTTTTAAAAATACAAGTATATATGTAATTCTATAACTGACCATGTCTCAGTTATAAACCCAAACTAGGAGAAGTACACACACACACACACACACACACACGATGATTGAAAATTATAGCTCATCATCCTACTTTTATATTGAGCAGCTGTATGATATCAAATCACTCCATATGACTTGATCTAACTACAATATTCATCTTATGATAAAGCCTTCTGTATTTAAATTTTATTCTTTACAAGATCAATAGCCATTAGAGCCAACCTTCCACTAAATGTTCAATAACTGCTAGTTAGTGACCTTGATGATGAAAAATACACTTTTAAATTTGCTAACTTAAGAGACTATTTATTATTAGGCCATATAACTGCCCAAGTCTATTATCGCAGACATAATGGATGTGATGGGTCATGAGACTATTTTATGTTCTCAGCTTCACCCTAACTCAAATAATTGTTTTTAAAAAGCCACACCTTAAACTACCTATAATACATAATCATTATTCTTCCTTCCCATGACAGATTAAACCAGCTTTCAAGTTATAAAACTAATTTAATTCTAGGTTATAAATGCCTTTCCTCAAGTTTAAAAACCTCTTTATTTATATCAAGGATATTTCTTTGTGATAAATATCACTGTTGCTGCATCCTTTTGCAAATTTGGGTTGGGTTTTTTTTTTTTTTTTTGCAAACTCAGTATATTTTCCAAATTTTCTATTATTCACAAGAGGGTTGGAATTGTTGTTCTCCCTATAACAACTGGGGGATTTCCCATTTTCTCTCTTGGGTCATGTAATGAGTAAGAGAAGGGCCACTCTGGGGCAGGGAGATGCAGAAGAGGGTGCAAAGCTCTGTGGTAAAGCCTACTAACAAGCAAAAATAAGCAAAAAATACAAATGCCAAAAAAAAAATCTTGCTTTAAATCCCATCTTCAGGGGAATTTTATACCTTAAGGAGGTAATTTAAAGTACAATTTAGTTTGGGTTGTTCTCATATACTCACTCTACTTCCTAAATAAAAATTAATTTCTCAATCATTACATTTTTGTTTTAGGTTTTGAGATTGGTGGTGACTGCTTGCTTTTTACCAGATATGTTAGGCTGGGTGGACTAGAGAAACACATCCAGGGACACCACATACGTACAAGAAAGAGCTTTATATCAAGAAGTAAATATATATCAAGAAGTAAATATATATCAAGAAAACATCCCGTCCCAGTCCAACTCAAATCCGTAAGTCTGATACCAGGTCATAAGTCCCTCTTCAGACTCACATAGCCACCTGCAATTATGCAGAGCAGACTACAGGAAGATAACCGGTTGGTGGTTATAAACTCATGTGGATCCAAAGTCAGTGGAAACCTCTCAGGCCTCCAGCAGTTCTTATGATGGCCACCAGAATCCCAGCATGCAGGAAGGCAGCGAGAGAAGTAGCTTCCTAGGGCCCTCCTCATTAAAAGACCACACCTTCAAGGCGATAGCAGCAGGTGGTGACCTGATTGGCAGGTGCGACTCCACCACTAGTGAGGAGTATCTACTTGACATAAAATCATCTAACTACCACACCAGGTATTCATTTTAATAACCATATCTGAGTGTATCAGGTATCTCAGGGTTCTTCATAAAATGCATTTCAGTTACTTAACAGAAAAGGCACCTTGTCTTTTCAACATAACGGTCCCCTGTAAGAATTTATGTGGTTGGCTAGTGTCCACAAGTTGATTTCGACTCCTATTAGCATGCATTAATATGTACAGAGAGCTGTGCCAAAGATCACTAAAACATAACACATCCTTCTGTGCTTGTGAAAATATTCTTAGGTGAGAGGACGCAAATGGCCAATGATCTAACACACACCACACGACTTGTGATACACATGGTGCTTGTCCAGTTGACGGTCTACCCTTGATGCCAGGCACCATCAAGCTGGATCCTAATCATAGCGACCCTATGCAAAACAGAATGGAATACTGCACCGTCCTGTGCCATTCTTCAATTGTCCCTATGCTTTTGAAGCCATTGTGTCAATCCAGCTCATTGGGGACCTTCCTCTTTTTCATTTCCTTATCCAGTTTGCCTATCAAAATGTTCTTCTCCAAGGGCTGGTTACTCTTGACAATATACCCAAAGTCTGTCAGACAAAGTCTTGCCATCCTTCCCTCTAAAGGACGATGCACTTCTTCCAAGACAGATCTGTCTGTCCTTTTAGTAGTCTATGGTATGCAAAATACGACTAGGAAAGAAAATATGTCATCATAGTGCTTCTAAATTGCTCATGAAACTGTAGGCTTCTGGATACAGGCATTAAATTTAACAATCCCCTCAAAAACGAATACTCAAATTTTTCTTGCCTGGGTGTAATTCTTTTAAAATCTCTTCTTTTAAATGAAACAGTGTTTTAATGCATTGCCCTCTTTAACTTCAGTCATCATAAGTTTTGATGGGAGAACTTTCCTGTAACTTGAGATTGGAGTCAGTGCCTCAGTGTCCACCAAACCCAAACCAAGATCACTGGCCTCAAGTCATTGATGACTCCTGTGCTCACATCTCCCCTCAGTTTCACTTTGACTTTATGTAGAGCAACACATTGAAGAAAATAAACGAAAGTCCTTCCTCTCATTTATTGAATGTGGATTTCTATGGCAATTACACAGAGGACAAAGCCCTTTGAAATGATTTTACAACTGACCTAATCTCTCAAATTGAGTCCACTGAACCTATATAGCCTTTATAGTTTGTCATATTGCTCTGTAACTATCAATTTACTAACCTGTATTCCCACTTCTGTCATCTTCTGTAAGCTGTCTGATTTAAACCAACCAAACAAACAAATCTCATTACTAGCCAGTCGCTTCTGACTCCCTGTGGGTTTCTAAGATTCTAACTCTCTCAGAGAGTGGAAAGCCTCCTTGTTCTGCTGCAGAATAGAGGGTGGGTTGGAACTGCTGACCTTATAGTTAGCTGTCAATGCACAACCCACTACACTCCAGTACTCTTTATTATACACTGTATGAGTCATTGGATCTGCCCTTGCTATGATCATATGTCAAGTGTCTTAATAAAATCTTAAATTAAGACAGGAATTGAATTCTGTGGCATCCAGCTCCACAACTGGATGGGTATCAAGGATGGTTGTACAATCAAAGGGAAGACATTAAGAGACAGAGAAACATTTGAGGATGCTCACACCCACTGTGGCATCAGGAAACATCTGAGCAGTGACAGGTAAAAATGTATACTTTTTTAAAAGATCATTTTATTAGGAGATCTTACAGCTATTACAATAATCCATACACTCTTTATATCAAGCATACTTTTAGATATGTTGCCATCATTATTTTCTAAGCATTTAATTCCTCTTTGAGCCCTTGGTATCAGCTCCTCTTTTCTTCCACCCAACTCCTCCCACCTCATGACCCCTTGATAAATTATAAATTATTATTATTTTCATATCCTACACCAACCACAGTCCTCGTGTCCCATGTTTCTTCTGTGCACCCGCCTGGAAGGTGTATGGTTATGTGCCGATCATTGCCATCGGTTCCCTCTTCTTCTTTCCCTCCTCCCTCCACCTTCCCCCTACCCTCCTGGTATTGCTACTCCCATTTCTGTTCCTGGGGGGTTTATCTGACCTGGATTCCGTGTATCCTGCGATCTTATTGGTATCAGTGTACATGCTTTGGTCTAGTCTTAAGTGAAAGTCAGGACTAGGGTCATGATAGAGGAAGGATGAAGAAGTCTCAAGGAACCAGAAGAATATTGTGTGTTTGATAGGTACTATACTGCGCCCTGGTAGACTCGTCCCTTCCAGAGTGACCCTTCTGTGAGGGGATATCCTTGTTCTCAACAATATGTTTTTTTGTATGCATGTTTTGGATTTTCTGCTGTCTCTTACCTGATTCTACTGACACTTTATGATAACACAGGCTAGTGTGATTCTTCCATGTGGGCTTGTTGCTTCTCTGCTTGATAGCGAATTGTTTAACTTCAAGCCTTTAAGATGCCAGACACTATATTTTTTGATAGCCTGGCACCATCACCTTTCTTCACCATATTTGCTTATGCACCCATTTTGTCTTCAGCAATCATGCAGGGAGAATGAACATCACAGAGTTCTAGGTTGTTAGAATAAAGTTCTCTTTTGTTGAGGTAGGCCCACTACCTCAATGCATTTTCATATGAATATATTTACATAGGCCAACACATCTATTTTTATGAATTAACAAATTTACATATGTACACACCTATCTTTATACCTCTATCCATAGCTTTGGTTCCTAGATATTTTCTCTGTTTCCTTTTACCTTCCTCTTGCCCCACCTTCATGCTTGCCTTTCCTTCACTTGTAGTAATTCCTCTCAGCTAGATTACTCTTGTTCCAAGATTCTCTGGATCTTCACGTCCTTCTCATTGTTGATTTTAATTCACTAGTTGTTCCCGTCTATTGTGTTGTTTGCTCACTGCTCCCTTCCCCTGTCTCCTTCTGCCTCCAATTCCCTCAGCAACCATTGGTCCTGTTGGTTTCTCCTCGGGCTTGCTTCCCATGCCTATCTTATATAGGTAGGCAAAACAACAATAATAGAGACAAAAAGCAAATAAATAAATTAAAGATAGAATACATTTTTTTAAAAAAAACTAGCAAAAGAACCAAAAACATATATAATCCTAGGTCCGTCTGCTGACGTTTTCTGACTATACCCCCAATGGTCTTGGTGGGTTCTGAGAGCTGCCCCTCCTAGTCTGAAGACTATTCTGGGGACTCCTTAGGGACTTTGTGGCTTTTCTTTGCTCCCACTGCTGATCTATAATGTTCCCTTCTTAGTTCACTTCACTGTGGGGTGTGATCATATCAGACTCACTCACCGCAATGTGTCCCCAGTATGGTCTCTGTCATAGTAGGCTCCAGTGAGGGAACATTATGTCTCAGGCTGTTGTCGGCCCTACAGTCCTTTCTTTGCCTTAGGACCTCCATGTTGGGACTTCATCCTCAGGGCCTGGTGTGCCGATATGGGGTCTAGCACTCACTCTCTTTTTTCCTTCTTGGTTTGCTTCCATGTAGGCACCCAGGCTGGTGCCTCTCCACAACCTGTAGGCTTAGCATTATCCTTTGTCACCCATACTTCAAGGGAGGAGGTCAGTGTGGCTCTGATAAAAAAAAGTATTCATAAAGTCAATGTATATAGTCTTCAGACATGAGGGAAAGTAATAACATATATAATAAAGTGGGCAGGAACCTTAGCCCTACAGGTCCCTGAGTTTATTGGAGGAAACACCTTACACCAGTGCTGGGGGAAGATATACCCTGGTAGGGACCCTAGTAGGGAGAACAAAGTCAAAAAAGTCTGCTCCTGTAGATAAAGCTGCTGGCCAGATAGCAATCAGCAATTTTCCTGTAAGAGGAAAACTTTAAGGTAGTACTATTATGGGAGCATATTGTGGGAATTAATCTTATTTATAAGAATTTTATTGGGCCTCATCCCTAACTCACAAGTGTGAAGGCGTCCCTCCACCCAGAACCCTGGACCCCCAGGCTTCTTAAATATGAGAAGAAAATTTTGCTTGCATACACAATTTTCCCAGTCCTCAATTCCCATAGAACCCAGCTCTTCAAATGGAAATTTTGCACTAGCATATAGTGTTATTTTTGTTCTCTAGCTCTGTGTATCTTGAAAATAGGAAGGGACAAATGTATCCATCTAATAAACAGGTGCTTTAACTAGGTACAATGAGGCCTGGTGGCTTCTTTGGACCGCTAACTTCCAGGTTAGTAATTTAAATCCAGCAGATGTTCTGAGGTAAAAATGAGTATTTTCCAGCAAAGATGTACATCCTGAGGATTCAATGGGTATACGTGTTGCTAAGTAAGTGGGTCCTGGGAGATGAATCCCTGAAAAAGAACGGGAATGGACCAATGGATTTTTCCAGGCCTCCTCACTAATTATCAGAGGGATACTCATCTACACGGAGTCAGGACAATAACTAGACATGGAACAATTTGCATGGGATCTTTCTTTTTTTATGGGATCATTTTCTTTCTCTCTTGGTGCCTATCTATACAAGATAGGCAGCATAAAAAATTCCAAGGAGACGCCAACTGGATGGAAGGTTCTGGGGTAGGAGGTGGGGAGCACAGGTGAGGAGAAAATGGGGGGAGGGGAGCAATGAGCCAATAAACAGGGACAAGGA
>NW_022111320.1:12666847-12668197 GCF_000313985.2 Echinops telfairi | reverse complement strand
TATGAGGTGTCGACAGGAATAGGTATCAGAAGTTCAAAAACAAGCAATCAGATTGACATGAAGGAGCAGAGACAAAAGGGTGACCCAAAGACCAACTGTAAGATAATTGGACAGTTGTTTACAGAAGGGCCATATGGAAGGGATGATATATCTGGTTCAAAAGAGCACTGTTGAAACTCATAACTATCCTCCAATTCCTTAATATTTCCTCCCCCTATTATTATGGTCTTAGTTTTACTTCATTAATCCTGTTAGACTTGTGTATGTTCATTTTTATAATTATGATCATTTGATCCATGAAATCCAAGCTGGATAAACCCTTCAGAAATTGTAATGGGAGTAATGATTCCCTGAGGGTACAGAAAGAGAGGGTGGGGAGGAAGAGAAGGGGGAACTGATGGCAACGATGACTCTATAACCCTACTCAAGGGTAACAAATAACAAAATGGTAGGTGAATGGATACATCGGATGGAATAAGATGTGGCAAAAAATGACAATAAAAATAATGTTTAATATAACAACAAGGAAATCCCAGGGCACTACATCTGCTCATGTGCAGCCTGTACATGTATCAAGACACAGTAGTGCAAATAGAACAAGGGCATTACTTAATAGTTTAAATCAGAAAAGATATGTACCAGGGTTGCATCCTCTCATCACACTTATTAAATCTGTGTCCTGAGCAAATAATCAAATAAGCTGAATTATATGAAGACTAATGTGGCATCAGATTTGGAAGACGACATTAACAGCTTTAATTTTCAGATGACACAACCTTGCTTGCTGAAAATGAGGACTTGAAACATTTGCTGATGATGAGTAAGAACTGCAACCTTAAGTATGAATTACAACTCCATTAAAAAATAAGTCCTCACAACTGGATCACTAGGTAACACCTGGTAAACTGAGAAAAGATTGAATTTGAAAATAATTTCATCTTGCTTGAATCGACAGTCAATGTTCATGGAAGCAGCAGTCAAGTGATAAAACAATGGATTTCATTGGGTAAATCTGCTGCACAAGATTTATTTTAAGTGTGGAAAAGCAATGATCTTACTTTGAGGATAAAAATGCACCCAACCCAAGCCAGAGTATTTTCAAAGGCCTGATAAGTATGTGAAACTTGGACATTGAAAAATGAAGCCCAATGAAGAATAAAACTAAATTATGTGCTGGAGAAGAATATTGAAAGTCCACAGGCATCGCATCTTGTCCTTTTGGCTAAGATCAAGGTGGGGAGAGTGGGTGGGGTGGAGTTAAAGAGGTGATGCTGACTAACCCAGGGAGAGAGGAGCAACAAGTGATCCAAAATCAGTGGCAAGGAGGGTGTGAGAGGCCTGGTAGAGGGA
>NW_022111320.1:12645094-12665538 GCF_000313985.2 Echinops telfairi | reverse complement strand
AGACACCAGTCCTTGGAAAAGCCCATTACGCTTGGAAAAGTAGCAGTAAAAAAACAAGCCCAATATGCTTGGAAAAGTAGCAGTAAAAAAACAAAAAACCCACAAAAAAAAACCCACAAAAACTTTTGACAGAGTGGTTGCATAGATGGGTTCAAACATAAGAAAATGTCTGTGGATGGCACAAGACTGGTGTGTTAGTCTGGGTAGACTAGAGAAATAAATTCATAGACACTCATTTATGCATAGGAAAAGTATTTATATACAGGAGCAATTGAATATTGAGGAAATATCCTAGCCCAGCTCACACCAAGTCCATAAGTCCGATATTAGCCCATATGTCAGATGCCAATCTATAAAAGTCCTCTTCAGACTTATGAAACACATTCAACGGTGTTGAATGCAGGGAGATCACAGGCTAGTGGGTGGGAAATCTTGTGGACCCAGTGGCGTTATATGCATCTCAGCCCTGGCAGAGGCCTCTATGTGGCTTCTTAAGGTCCAGGACTCTCTTTGCCATCAGCATAGCTTCATGTGTCTTGTCATTAGAGAGTCTTTCAGGGAGTGAGCAAGGAGGAAATACAGAATTCCCAGAATCCTCAGGGGAAGGCCATGACCACACAGAGGCCTCCTTGGCTATAGAATGATTGACAGGCTAGTGTCCACCCCTTAACTCATCATCTCCTCAAATTGGCAACAGATTATATAAGTACCACACCTAGGTGTTATTTTTTCTATTGTACATAGGGTCTCTACAAGCCCTAATCTACTGATGAGCACCTAACAATAACAACAAGAGAGAAAGAATTCTTTAAAAAATGGTCACAGATGTATTTAATAACTAAAAACCAAACCCATTACATCATGGTGATCCTGATTCATAGAAAACCTATAGGACAGAGTAGAAATAATCCCATAGTAAGGATTTATAATTTTTTGGCCATTTTTATGGGGATCTCTCACAGATATTATAACTACCCATAGTTCAATTAAATCAAGCATGATTGTACAATTGCTACCACCATCATTTTCAAAACATTTGCTTTCCTCTTGCACTCTTTGATATCAGCTCCCCTTTATCCCTGTTACTTTATCTTTGTTTCCAGCATTTCTTTTAAATAGCCAATAATTATAGATACATCCTGATTGTATGTTTGATCAATTTCAGATTGTATATGTTGGTAGAATTCTTCAACTTCTTCATTAGCTTTAGTGGTTGGTTTATAAATTTGATTAATAATTGTATTGATTAAATTTCCTTGATTGAAGATAGATATAATCATATCACAAATAGCATTGTATTTCCAAGTTGATCTTAAGATGTTCTCTTTGATCATGAATGCAACACCATTCCTCTTGATTGCTTTAATTCCAGCATAGTAAACAATATAATTGTCTTATTGAAAATGGCCAATACCCATCCATTTCAGCTAATGCCTAGAATGTCAATTTTTATGCATCCATTTCACTTTTCAGAACTTTCAATTTTCCTATGTTTATACTTCATACATTCCAAGTTCTGATTTTTAATTGACGTCTGTAGCTATTTCTCCTCCTTTTGAGTCATGCTCCACTAGCAAATGAAGTTCCCTAAGGCTTCAGTCCCAGAGATTTTGCTCCATCTCTGTCACTATGGCTGACTCTAATTCGAGAAGGCAGTATTCCTCAGTCATATTTTGAGTACCTTCTGGCATGAGACATTCATTTTCTGGCACTCTCTATGGTAATGATCTGCTTCTTTTCATCAAGTTTTTACTATCTGATGTATTCTGATTCTGGCCATAAGGTGTTCTGTGCCTAATTCCTAAGAAGTGGGAAGCCTACTCCCTCCCCGTAATCTGTTTTACTCTTCTCTGACATTTGGCATTGGGAGTGACCCTGATGGCATTTGAAAGACCAGTGAGAATCCCAGCAACACACTGCAGTACCACAAACTGAGAGACAAGTGGTATTCGCATTTAGATATTTGCATTTGAGGAGCATTTATTCACTTAATGTGTTTCAGTTTATATCTTAGATATAAAATTCCTACATTTCTGAGTAATGACTGCAATTTATCAAAATTCACTGTCATCGAGTTATTTTTGATTGATAGCCACCCTATAGGACAAAGTAGTACTGCCCTCATGGGTTTCTGAAGCTATAAATCTTTACAGGAGTTGAAAGCCTGCTATCTCTCCCACAGAACGGTTGGTGGGTTCCAGCTGCTGAATTCATGGTCAGCAGCCCAATGCACAATCCAGCTTGCCACCAGGTCTCCTGTAATTCATCAGCAAATAACAGTTTCCTGAAATACCAGCACAGAACAGGAATTTGATGGTGCAGGTAAAAAGATAAGGGCATAGAAGGAAGCAGACCAAATGATTACTATTATTGTGTCCATCTGTAAAAATCAGCACTCATGGACAGCATATATCTGAATTCAAAGAAAATTCTCCAGGCAGCTTGGCCATACTACAAAATAGGACAATACTGGTGTAATTGGAAAATTAGCACGCTGGTGTAACAATACCAGCATTTTTATTAGTTTTCTCATGATGTATTTGATTTCCAGCCTTTCCTTATTCATATAGTTATAGCTTCTCCTAAAAACCACAGAATTTTTTCTCTCTACCTCAATTTTGTCTTATCTAAATGTGTAGCCTATATCAAATATGATAACCAAGTCTATATTATATGTAAATGTTTGTTTTAATAAACTTCCTGAAGTTTGGTCGTAGCACTATGAGTGTTACCAGAGTCAGCTGCAATTGTTGGCATGCATTACTAAACTTTAATTACAGAGTGGTGTAATCAGTTGCTTCCTGATGAAAAGGGAGAGGTTGGTTAGAGTAAAACTTGCTAATAGTGTCACCTAATTAGAGGACACCATTCTCACTACAACACTTGTTTTAGACAATTGATAATGTGGTCATTAAAAACCACGCTGAGTCCATTGCTTCCCAGAAAATATATTCTCATAGCTAATATTTGTGAATTGTAAAACAAAGCTTTATTTTTCAATATGCAAATCAGTGTCTTGAAATTCATTTTTCCCGTTTAGTTATAATGCATTATTTATAATTATGAACTTCCTTTGATGGTAAACATGCTTTATTGTTTTCTGCTCATATAAGCTTTTAAATATACAAATATGTGTATGCATGTACATGTAATCATATATAATTGAAGCAATTCTTTATAAATATTGTTTAAAAAAACAGCTCGTATTGTCCATGAATGTAATGAAGATATTAAGGACACCTGTACATCTCAGGTATTTATTAAAATATTTTTTAATTATTTATTTACAGGCTTTATTTAACAAAACTAGGATATTTAGCATAAACAATCAAACAGAAAAAAATTAAAATCTTGAAGGCAGATCAATAGCAACCAACAAACCAAGTAAAAAGGCACCTCTTTCTCCACTAGCGTTGCACGATTAATATCAGTACAGAGGACGCACTGGTGGTTCATAATGAAACTCTTACCTTCTTTGTAAAACACCTGAGTTTGTTTCCTGCCCAATGCAGCTCAGGTGCAACCACCACTTAGCTGTCAGAGGAGGATGCATGTTGCTATGATACAGAACCAGTTTCAGTGGTGTTTCCAGACTGACATGGATTAGACAAAAGCCCTAGTGATTTACTTCTGAAACCCAGCCAATAAAAATCCTGTCGATCACAGCAGTCTGATCTGTAACCTATCATGAGCATCACTCATGACCAAATAGCATTTTGCTTCCTATATAGAGGATGATTATAAGTTGAGGCTTGTATTAAATTTACCTAACAACAAAAGCATCATTTTAGAACGATGAAATAATTTTATAGAATACACCTGACTGAATCTTTGCTTGCTGTTAGGTGCCGTCAAGTTTGTCCAACTCATGTCTAACAGGACAAACTGCTGCCCAGTCCTATTGTGTTCTCAAACTTGTTGCCATGCTTGGATGTATTGTTGAGGTGATGGTGTCAAACCATCTTATGAAGCTTCTTCCTATTTTTCACTGATAAAATATAATGTCTTTTGGGGGGATTGGTCCCTCCCAATGACATATCTCAATCACGTATCTGTCAGTTTGTTGTACCACATGCAATGATTTGTGTGTTAGCCTGATGCTGAAACTATGACATCAGTGTTTAAAATGTGAGCAGGTTACTCATGGTGAACAGGTCTCAGCAGAGCTTCCCAATTAAGAACACACGACAAAAAAGGAATATACGCTGTCCATTTCGGAAACATTCGCACCTAAAAGCTGGATGAATAGTGTGGACCTTTGTCAGAAATAGTGCCAGAAGAGCCCCTCAAGTTGGAAGGCACATAAAATACGCCTGAGAAAGAGCAGCCTTCTCAAAGTATAGTCCATACTAATGACGTCAACAGAATCAATGTTTAGGGACCTTCATCCACTCCTTTGTGTGACTCAAATGAGAAAGAATAGTGCAAACATCCACTAATTATCATAAAGTGGAATGTAGGAAATGGAAAAATAGGAAAATTAGGAGTCATCAAAATTGAATTGGGACAGATAAAGAAGGAGGCCCCAGGCATTTGTGAGCAGAAATGGACGTGTATAGGTTATGCAAGTTGGACGACAATTATATGGTTAACTGTGATGGGAATGAAACATTCAAGAAGAATGATACGAGATCATTATTAGCAGGAATATTTCTTGGTCTATCTTGAAGTGCAATGCTGTCTGTGACAGGAAAATATAAATATGCATATAAGAAAATCCCAGTTATTACAATCATTGTTCAAATTTATAAGCCAAGCAAGAAAGCTAGTGATGAAGAATTTGAAAAAGTCTACAAATGTCTTTAGTTTGAAATGAATCAAACACCCAATCAAGATTCATTTATAATTACTGGTGATCGGATTCAAAGTTTGAAAACAAATAAGGAACACTAGTCAGCCCTCATGCTAGAAATAAAGTGGGAGATCACATGATAGAATGTTAGAATAATGACCTCTACATTGCAACTACCTTTAAACTGACTTCTACATTGCAAATACACTAAGTGGTTTAATATCAGGAAATGTGTGTATCAGGTTATATCTTTAACTACACATATTTATGTGTATGCTTAACAAAGAACTAAAGAAACTGCTATATGAAAAGGAACACAGCACAGGAATTAGAGAAAGGCTTATTAACCACCTTCAGTTTACAGACAACACCATATAGCTTGTTGAAAGTTAAGAGGATTTGAAGCATTTGCCGATTAAAATCAAAGGCTGCCTTCCTCAGGATTGATTGCACCTCACTGTAAAGCACACTAACGTCTTCATAACTGGTACAACAGGCAACAGCATGGTTGATTCTGTAGCCAGTTGTTTTGCTAAATTCACTTCTCTTTCTAGTTTTTGAAATTGTGCAATATTTTGGATTATTTTTTGTATAATCAGAAAATCTGAAAATTTAGTGACATTTCTTCTCCCCTCCTAATGCCTTCCAACTTTTATATATTTCCTTTTATTTATCTTATTTATCTGGCTAGTACTGATAATACATTTAATACACCTAGCTATAATCCTCATTTTTCATTTGATTCCAAGAGGTAGAGATTTTAACATTTTACAATTGAAATATGATATATGTCCAAGGGTGTTTTTCTTGAAGATACTATTTGTTTACATCAATTTACACCTACTTCTAATTTGCCAAGATCTTTTAAAATGCATTATGAAAAATATTTTAATGTCTCAGCACAGAACAATGAGTACTTTCAGTGCTGTAGATGCTTGTTGAAACATTTCAATTCACTAATATCTTCAGTGCAGCATTAGCTTTTCCTTCAATATCATCAGTTATGGTTTATACGCTATCGCATGAATTGTTAAAGACCGACCAGTTTTGTTTGGTACACTGATTGTGTATTTCTTCCATTTTCTGTTGCTGCATCTTAAATAGTTCAAATACTTTTGTGAATGAGTCCCTAAGTGTTGTACCTTGAAGCTTGAATTTGTATTTAGTTCTTTCCGCTGCAGAAATATTAAGCATATTCTTTCTCTGTGGTTTTGTAACCCCAGGTCTTCCCACATTTCATTATCATAATTTACTTCCTGTGCATGAAATTCCTTTTGAAATTTTCAATTTAGCTCTTTTACTCCATCCTTCTCATGTTTTCCTTTGTTTGTAAAGATCTGTTGTTATGCTTCATAGATGATGTTATGTATGTAATTCCACAATTGGGTGTCTTCGGTTATTGGTGTTCACTCTGTGAATTCTCCTGGGATCCCGGGTGGTGCTGATATGTAAGCATTGGTCGGCTAACCATAAAATAGGCATTCCAAATCCACAAGCCACTCAGAGTAGTGGCATTAAAAGGCAAAGGTGGAGTCACCTCTTCAGATGGGAGTGGTTGTGCTGTTGGCTAAAGTGCTTCAATGGAAGTTAGGGTCCCAATATCCCCATTTTCTTGATTATTTGCACATAGGTTCCATTCCCAATTTATGAGGTCCCAGTTCTTTCCAATGAATGGACTCATTTTAACATTAGACACCATTTCTATGTTGGCATTTCAGTTACTGTAATTCACCCATTTTTATGATAAGACAGCATTTTGTTTCCAAAACAATCAACTGTGTCACTACAAGAAAACTCTCTTTCAGGGCACATGCAGCAGCTCAGCTGCTGGGCTGTGACTCTGAAGTGCTGTGCCACCTCTTCCTGCACACTGTGTTCATTGTAAGTGTTTTGCCGAGCATCCAGCTGCCCGGTACTTCTCCTTCTGGCAAACGTGCTGAAAATATGAAATACGCCTGCACTCAGCACCTCACTCGTCACGAACACTTCATATATTGATAAAAATCTTGGACTTAATTTTGTCACCTGACATCATGGATGAATAGTGCCCTCTTTACTGATCGTGCCTGAGTTATCGGTACGAACAGGGGCAGAGTTGCCTTGAGAACAAATCAAACTTGAAAACCAACGTAGAAAACTCATCATTATTTTGTTTTTCTAGGATCTCTCCTGGTACAAAAGAAGTGTTCGGCAGAGTTCTCCAAAGAAGTAATGTGTGTGTGTGTGTGTGTGTGTGTGTAGTTGGAAAAAAAAAATTCAGTTTACAGCTGTAAACTGAACAAATACTGCGTGAGGTCAAGCAGGTTCTACGTCTGTTGGTCAGATGATGAGGCTTCTTTTGCTTCGTGTATCTTTCCAGGCTGACGGATCCAAGAATATGAGAAAGATTACAGCGTGGTAGCTGAGGGGGTCAAATAAGTCCAAGACCAGTGGGTCAAGTTTGTGATGGGAGAGGCAAATAAATCCTAGAATGGCAGGTCGGATGACAGGCTTTTGATGGACCCAGCTATCTGCCAGCAATATGGCAGGGTTGGGCTCAAGTCCAAAGGCTGTATCGGTTGAGCCAAATGCAGACCCAAGGAAAAATAAAGAAAGGGTTTCCACAAAGTCTACTTGTACAGGGAGAAGGCCACACCCCAGGGGAAAATTTCACTAGCTGTGTGACCTTGGTAAGGTGCTTGCATCCCACCCTAATTTTCTTACCAGCTGGTCACAGTAGAGCCCTTGATGAAGTTGAAAACATTGTGTTATGAAATATCATGGAGGATTACTAGGTGTGACTGACAAAACAGTGAAAATCTTGACCCAGTCCTAGGTTTGCCCCTCAGGCGGGCTGGTGGTTTCGGGCTGGTGGTTTCGAATTGCTGACCTTGCCGCTAGAAGCCTAATTAGTAATCACTATGCCACCAGGGCTCCTCAACACTAATTTGATACAAAACGTAATTATTATAGTGCGCTTTCAAAATCTTCTACTTAGCCATTATTTGATGCCTTTATATAGATATATCTAAAATTATCTTTTTTTATCCAGAGGGGTTTAATTTAATTAACTTTAACATCGATGTCAAAAGCAAATAACTAATTTATTCTTAATTTTCCTTTGATCCAAATCCAAATTCAAGTGATAAAATCAACTTTGAGGCTACAAATGTTTATTAATTAATACTAATTAGATTTAGTATAAAGAAGGAAGGTAATATATTTTGTACTGCACTGTCTTTACTTCAGCCTCTCCTAACTACATTTAAGGGAAATAACAAAATGTTTTTTAAAATGTTATTACAAAATTGGTTTATTTGCTTTTATTTTTCCCGTGGACACTTATTACTCCAGTCTATATTTTGTACTACTAATCAAGACATCACATACGATAAAGTTGATTTGCCATGTCTTCATGAATATTTTTTCACCATCACACAATAAACCCAAATAACTTAATGTAGCATGCGTTTTCTGCATCATTTCTGTTACTGACTTTTAAATTTTTTCTCAAAATATAATACAGTCTTACCTCTTTTACAACCTGTTGGAAACCTTTTTTTCAGTAAGTATGGAAACAATGAAAGAAAAGTAAGTGAAGGATTAATGTCCAGGGGATATTGAAATCACCTGAAAGAACTGTTGGTGCTCAACTGGAAATTCTTGATCATTAAAGTAAATAGTGTAGGATTGAATTGTAACAGAGCACAAAATAAAGCCACATGGCGACACTTCTGTGAGTAAATAAAAGAAAGAGGGGATAGATATATTTCTTATGCAGCAGAATGTGGTTAAATTTATGTAACTCCTCCCTTTTCAGGCAGGTGAAAGTTCACGCCCACTTCTTTAGAAAGGCATGTACTTTTCAGATTTCCTCTTAATAGGACGTCATCGAAATGAGAAACAAATAACTGATTTTGCAGTGGGGGAAACTTGTCAACTTCTACCGTATGTGATGGGGATATTTGGTATGAAGTTCAGATCCTGGCAGTTCACCTCTGTATTCTGACTCCCCAAACCTATTCCCCAATTAGTCATTAGAGAGATGTTGTAAAACCCAGGTGGGAGGGAATCTCACAAGTTATGTGACCCGTATGTGTCAGAGTTGTCACTGCCTGCAACAACAACAACAAGTCTGAAAAAGCTGTAACAATCCAGAAACCTCCCAACCAAAGACACTGTGCTGTCCTATATGGGCTCTTGCAAAGGAAAATAACGTGTATGCATGGCACACACACACACACACACACACACACACACACAGATACACGCACACTCACAAATCTCACTGTCATCCAGGAAAAGATTATTTAGTAGTAATGTAACAATATTAGTTTACTAATTGGAAAAATGATATATCCTAAAAGAGAATGTTAAGAGAGCCAGAACTATGTCCAGGGTGCATAAGAGTTCTTCATGCTATCTTTGTAACGTTTTGTACATTTAAAATCCCCCTGAAGTAAACGTTATTAAAGAAACACTCACAGCCTATTAATATTCCTTTACCACGATTCTGTTAATTACTTTGCCAATGCTGAAGAAGAATTTAAAGAGAAATGACAGCATTTCTATTATATTGTGTAAAAAGGGGAGTCATTGAAGTTTGGAATGAGGAGATTGACATAATAACAGGTTAATAAATTATTTTCAAAGGTCAAGTTCCTCATTTACCTTACTAGATTCCACTTGTCAGACTAAAGCAGGTCTTTTATTTGCATTTGCTAATATCTCATGCCTTATTTGAGAGTCATTTAAGTAAGTTTTATTTCATAATTGGCTAATTTATTATTTTCAAAAATATACTTGCTATGCAGGAGGCTGGATATAGAAATTGTAAGTAATATGATCTCTTACCTCAGAAGTGCTTAGATAATATTATTCAAACATCATTATACAATATAATAATTGATACTCTGTAGAGCTATATAAAGAACTATAATACAGTTGAAGAATGAATTGTCTTCAGATAAAAACGTGTTTTGGTTTGGGAACTAAGAAGTTTTCCAATTGGAGAATTATAGAGAGGATTTTCATGTTCTTTTAATACATTTAAATAATAATAGTAGGTCATGGTTGCTTGTTTGCTTCCTAAATGGAAATGTTATTGGTGATGTATGCCATCAAATTAATTACAATTTATTAGACAAACACTGTAAAGTAGAGTAGACCTGCCCCCATGGATTTTCCAAAGCTGAAATCTTTATAGGACCTTCTTTCTCAGTCTTTTCATAGCCAAAGACACCAGGCAGATTTTAAACTTTTGGTGAGCAGCCAAGCCATTTATTTTGTGCGACCAAGGATCCTTCCCTTACAAATAGTGCCTGTTACTTATGTAACTGTGGTAGTTATGTAATCTGTTGTCAATTTGAGAGGAAAGAGTTAAGGTGAAGAGTTTAGCGTGTCAATCAGGTAACAGTTTGATTACCTCATTTGGATAAATTGCTCCCTGGAGGCAGGACACAGGCTCACTCCCTGTGAGACATGCTCACTGACAAGACACATGGAGCTATGCTAGAGCCCATGAGCTGAAGGAGCCAGGTGGAGATGCCTGCCAGTGCTGAGACGCCTTTACATTGGATCTATAAGACTTCCCACCCACTGGCCTGTGATCTTCCTGTATTTGGCATCATTGCATGTTGTTTTGTGAGTCTGAAGAGGACTTTATAGATCAGCACTGGATATATCATTGGGCTAATATCAGACTTAAGGACTTGATCTGGCCTGGGCTGGGATGTTTTATCAATATTCAATTGCTCTTGTGTATAAAACTCTTTCTTATATACACATGAATGTCAATACATTTGTTTCTCTAGTCTACAAGGACTATCACAGTAACAGACACACAAATACTTATAAAATTAAAGATCATGTCACAAAATATAAACATTTTATATACACTCATATATTTCTAATATTGCTGTATGCATACACTCATATTACTATCTATATCAATCACAACAAATATTCAATTTTACTGTATCCCAGCCATTTGCACACTACAATGCATAATGAAAGCTTTCGTGCCATTTTATATTTAAAATAAGAGAGTATTAAAAAGGGCAATGCTATAAAAATAAAGCATGAATAACATAAAGACTATTTTTTCTCAGGTGATAAGGAGTTCTAAACACCCTGGAATAAAAGACACTGAGGGGGGAAAAGCAGTAATTTATATGAATCTGGATATAATGCCTTGAGTAGAAAAACCTCTTCCATAACAGAAAAATCAAGACAAAATTTTTAATCATAAAAAAATGATGAGAGTTTTTTTGTTCTGTTTCTAGGTGAAACATGAACATATTTTTCACATCTCCAAGGTAGTAGTTAGATATTTGTATATTGCCTAAAAGCATTTTATTTTTATCAGTAAGTACTACATTGACCCCATCAGATCTTGAGGAATTATTAAACAAATACATTTTATATTACAAATGAAAATTGTTTAAAATTAATAAATGCTAGTTCAATATGCACAGACATCAGAGTAAAATATAATGAAGATCAGAACTGTCAACTAAAATTTTGCTTATATGGATCTCTTTGACATCTGATAACAAAAGTGCAAATTTTAATTTGCTAAATGTTGGCATTTGGCCACCTACATATGCTTTATTTTACATTTGCTCTAAACTTGCATGTTTTCTGTAAGCTAAACGGTGATGATGCAGTAAACTCCTTCATTAACCTTTAATTGATCTAGAAACCCACTTGACACAATGTGGGAGAATTTGGAAGAATAACTAGATTTGAAATAATGAGATTCAAAAAAGCCTTAGCAGTAAAAACATTGATGAGCAATGTTAAATAGAAACTGATGGTGCCAGTTGGAACACGTGGCATCACTTGGAAACTCTCCATCTATTCACACCAGCAACTGCAATATCACATCGAAGGAATGTTCATACGAGTTTAAAATGTAATTTCTCAGCCAATTAGTGTGTTGACTAACCACATCTCTGTATTTCCCACTGAACCCCATTCCAACAAAAGGACCTTGGCTTTGGAAAGAAAAAGGAGCCCTGGGGGTGTCTTGCGTTACGTGTAGGGATGCTCACCGCAAAGTCAGCCCTTCAGAACCACAAGTCAATGTGCTAGAGAAAGAGGAGGAGTTCTGCTCCCGTGAAGATTTTACTGCCTCAACAACTCAAAGAACCCCTTCTATGTACTCTGTCCTCTTGTCTTTCTATGTGTTAGCATCAAATTGATGGCGGTGGGTTTACTTTTATTTGTTCTCCCTGAAAAGGAAGAGGGCAATGCCATTTTGTCAACAGCTTCCCAGCTGGTCATCCACTTTCACCTGTGCCTTCTCAGAATGAAGAGTGATCCCCTGGTTTCTTAGATCTTAGTGTTTTAGGACTAGTTCCAGCAATTTTCTGTGAATTTTAATAATCAGAAAAATTAATGGTCAGAATGAAACCCTCCTACGTTTTCTCTCTCTCTCTCTCTCTCTCTCTCTGGAATGTATACAAGCCTTGTAGGGTGAATAACGAAATAAATGTAATGGAATTGAGGAGATGTGTAAAGGCATTGGTTAACAACAACAACAAACCAGAAACATGCCTTAATATAAAAGTGACTTTATACAATTTGGAAGAAGGTAATCCATTTGAATTATAGTTGTGAAAGAGAACATTAAAAGTCCCGTGGACTGCCAGAAGGACAAACAAATCTTTCTTAGAGAACTAAAGTCAGCAGACTCCTCAGAGACCAGGATGGTGCGACTTCACCTCCTGCATTTTGGATGGAGTGTAAGGAGAGACCATTTACTAGAGAAGGATATTTTGCTTGGTGAAGGAAGTGGAAATAAAAAAGAGGAAGCTCTTCCATAAGATTGAATGACACAGTGGTGGCATCTATCAGGTCCAATATCAGAACTGTTTGCGCACGGCACAGGGCCTGGCGGTGTTTGGTTCTGCTGCACATAGAGGCAGGACGGGTGGACTATCACGTAGCAAAAACAACAATCCATATTATCAATTTTGAAAGATTTGGTATTATTTTTACATGATATATTGGAGGAGAGATTCATTTAAGGCAAAATTTACCAAAGTAAATACATAAGACAAAAACTCTAGGTAATTTATCTGTTGACCCTAAAAGGTTTCTTGGAGGATAAAACGAACAAAGAAATGATGACTGCAATTGACCGGACTTAGGAAGCTATTACAAGACATTGGCAAACTAAGAAAACCTAACCAGTTAGTGAGCAATGACTGATGGATTTGACACCACATGTCTGTCGGTTTGTCATGATGGCTGTGTTGCTGTGATGCTGGGAACTGTGTCACTAGTGTTTCACATACCAGCAAGGTCACCCAAAGTGAACAGATTTCAGCAGAGCTCCGGACTAAATAACCATAGGATTTTGTCAGATATACTGCTGGCAGAAAAGCAAAACTTGTGTCTTATACTTTGGACATGTAATCACTACAGATCAGGCCCTATGGGAGGACATGGTGCTTGATAAAGAAGTCAACAAAAAACAAAGATGACCCTCCATGAGACAGACTGACCGACACAGTGGCTGCAACAACGAATGTAAACATAGCAAGAATGGTGAGCATGACTCAGGACCAGGGACTGCTTTCTTTTGTTTTACCATGTTTCCCCGAAAATAAGACATCCCCCCAAATAAGACCTACTTACAGTTTGGCCTCTTGTTGAATAAGGCATCCCCTGAAAATAAAACCGCCCCGAAAATAAGGTCCCCCGAAGCTCCTGTAACTCTGGACTCTGGAGCGTAGTGGTGGGCGCTGCCACTCAGTTCACTGTTAGCTGCAGTGCAGCTGGGGCAGACAGGAAGTGCGAGGTCTCTTTTAATAAAACAATAAACAATAATTGTGTACCGTATTCTTCTTCATGGAAAAATAATATACTCCCTGAAAATAAGACCTAGCGCATCTTTGGGAGCAAAAATTAATATAAGACACGGTCTTATTTTCGGGGACACAAGGGGTTCTTCTGAATCAGAACCCACGGGACAACACCGAACCACAATCACGTTTTGAAGGATCATTTTAAACTGAGACACATTAAGGAATTATAAGCTGTTCCAAGTCCCACTTATCTAAAATCAGATGAGGACTATTAATGTCAAAGTCATTGTAAAAACATCTGAATAAATTAAATTACCTCAGATTAAAGGCACATTTAAGATTGCAACTTTTTTGAAGAAGGAAAACTAATGCTATAGGACTCTCCAGTTTCTCACCGCCCACCCCCCACTCCTCCACCCTAACCTTTAGTCTTAAAATTGAGTACTTTCAAAAGAACTGTGTTCTTTTAGTTGAAAATGCTATTCAGAAACCAAGGTCTAAGTGATTTTTAGTCTTATGTTTTATTTTCTCCAAATGAACTAGAGACCATAGTCCTCTAATTCCCTAGCACTTACAGCAATTATGGTAGAAAAGCTAACATCAGTATAGACTTTGGGGGAGTCCATGCATCACCAGCAGGGCAATGTCTGGGTGCTAAATTAAGAAGAAGAGGAGTGAACATTCTGTAAATAGACACTAATTTGAGGCATGAGGCCATCAGAGAAAACCAAGCAGTTCTATGTGAATGACAAACTACTCTGTTCAAAGATATGCTAATGTTAACACATCTATAGATTTACCAGAAATAAAGCAAAAGCAATATACAAATTATACTGCATTTTAGAAACTAATAAAGTTGACTTGCTATTTCTCATTCAGTCTATCTTCCTTTATCTTATCTTTACTATCCTTTGAACAGAGTATTCAATAAAATGATATGACAAATGTGTTTTAACTAAACGCTTCAGGTTTTATCACATATTGTATGAGCAAAGCAGAAATAAATCAATAAGTTAAAGAAAAGGACATTTTCAATATCTCACAGATGACCAAAAGAGCATTTCCCAATTAGGAAGAAATGGACTACTCTCATAAGATATTTCAAATCAATAGAATTCATTCATTTTTGATTCACTGATTCAATGAACATTTATTAAACACCTACTATGTTTCAGGTACTATTCTATAAGTTAAGAATATGTTCATGAATAGCCTCTGTTTTCAGTTTTTCCAGCAAAAAGTGAAAGACATAAGTATGTTACTTTCATTGATTATAAATGTGTTGTATTGGAACAAAGAAGACAAAGGGAATGGGGAAAGAAATGACATTATCAGTTTACATTTTAAAAAAATGATATTACTATATAGAAAGAATAAAGTTGGCTGTGGTGGTTAAGGTTATATATATATGTCAGCCCCTGGTTCTCAGTGGTTTGGCAGTTTGGGATGATGTAATTTGGCAGTTGGCTATGGTTTAAATGTGCCAGGTATACACTGATGTCATCACCCTCTGTTTTTGCATAATAACTTGTTCTTTTGAATGAAGCAATGCTGCTAAATGAAACATTGGTGTATTAATGAGGACTGTGGAATTGATAGCTTATCATAGAGGAAAGGGATCCAAAAGGGAAAAGAGCAGGGTGTGTGGTAGGATGAAGCCTTTGTCGTCAGGGACTCCGCGTCAATTGTATATAGCGATGGTAGTGGGTGAGTGGAGCGCTGGTGACTTTGGGGCAAGTGCTGGACAACCGCCAGGCATTACAGCAATCCAGCAGACTGGGCCATAGGTTTACATGCTCCGACATGTTATAGGATCACTAAGAACTAGAATTGACTCTGTGGCAGTGAGAGGGCTAAATAGTATGAATGAGAAGTCACAACAAAGAACCGAAATGCCAAGCTGTCATGCCCATTTCAGTTCCTCGTGAAATCCTGTGCTGCAGAGTAGAACAATTTTACACTGTCTTCTTGACTGCCATCTGTACAGAAACCAGTTCTCCAGTATGTCGAAATTAGACTTCCTAATAGAGCCTCAATTCTCTGTAACTACCACCAAATGATTGGGTGGGGTTAGGAAAATAAGTCATGTATAACACTAATAAAGAGGGCTGCTCATTTTTAGTTGCCATTCCGTGGCTAAAAAGATGAGTCTTCTCACAGCAGTAAGAGCGAGAAGTCTAAAGCCCTTCAAGAAAGACCAGCCATCAATGGAGCATATTCCAAATCTCTGTCTGCAGTGGAGGCAACGGACAGAGGCTCCAGGGACGATGGCACAGAGACCATGAAACAGAGCGAAGGAGCCAGCAGAAAGCAGAGTTTGAGAGGAGGACATCAGGTGAAAGAACGAGGGTGTCGCACTGAAACTGTGAGGCAGGGCAGCTGCTGTCCTGCCCCATGAAGGCAGAATGCAAGGAAGGGATCTGAACCGCCAACTTTAATGTTAATAAACAAAGTCAAGCAGTTGGTGTCATCTGAGGCAAAAGAACACAATTAATCAGAACTCATCGCCATAAACAATTAGCCCTGTATATCTGTGCTATCTATTTGGATATCCGCAAAGGCTGTATTCCTAAGGAATTTGATATTGGATTGGAGTTGGAAACTGAAAAGGAATGAGCTGCCAAAATAGGAGATAATCTAGGACTGTGATGATTTAGGTTGTGATTATGAGCGGATACAGTTCCAAAAGATTATAATTTCTAATGTTTTTCTTTGGTATAGGGTGACTCAGTAGCTTAAAGTTCACATTTACTGGGGAAAAATGATAATCAAGTATTGGAGTGCATAGAGTACTGGGGGGATTATATTTATAGAAGCTGACATCTTAAAGAATTAAGGCAAGAAGGGGGAAATGGAATCTAGCCACCAGATAACGACCATGAGACAATGTCCTCAACAACTGCTGGAGAAGTGTCACTAGGAGGCTTATCCTGCAGTTCCTGGACGCAAAACGATCAGCCAAGAGCTAGGTCCACCAAAGTTCTTAAAGCAGGAGATCAGCAACTGCGGCTGACAGACTCCCTGTTACCACCTAGCAGCAACTTGAGCCACACTCGTGTGCTGTCACCTCCCCTGCACAAGCTGAGCCTCCTTAATCCATGAGCCCAAACAGCTTGCCAGACCTCTTACCTCGAAGACCTCTGGGTGACCTGTGCAGGCGGCAGAGAACAGATGGGTAGATGATAAATAGATAGATGGTAGAGGTAGAGGTAGAGGTAGATATATTCTTGCAACCACTGCAATTTCCAAGATGGCATCTAATTTTGCAGAGAATGAACCGGACCTTTTTTGAAAGGTTTTGAAACAGATTATTGACCCCAAATCTGGCATTGCATCTTCTTACAAATATTTTGAATCTGGTTGGTCAACTTAAAGGCAAGAAAATGAGGAAGAAGGAAGCCGAGCAATTGCTCCACTTGTATATGTGTGTATGTATATATATATATATGTATATATATATACAACTGCTTATAATTCACCCCAAGTATCATTTACTTAAATTTTGTGAATGTATAAGTTGCCTACATACTTCAAGAGCATACTCTATTACATATATATTTCTAGTATTAATTTATTTTGTGAATAAATATGCTTAATCGATTTGTGGGGGCTAACACTGATTTATTAATTTATTATTTTAAGAAAGATGGAGACAATAATTGATTCTGAATATTTAAAAAAACAGTAAAGAGTAATAGGTGTATTCATTTTCTTGTAAGTAAAAAAACTCTTTGCAAAACTCTGTGCACGGAAATCACCTGAAATTTCCTTCATCCAGTAACACTACTAAATGTACACAAGAATATACCCGTGTATGTTTTTTTCTAACTATTGCATGAATTCACTTTGGAACATATTCTTCCACAATCCCACTAACTTACTGCTTTTCCCCAGCCCACAGGAATACTTTTACCTTGAAGTGGAACAAAGTTCCTTGAAAATCCCCCAAGTATTTCAAACTCAATAGATCTCTAACTGATCTTATTACATTTCTAGTCAAATATATTTTCCCTCCTCTGATATCTCTCTCAGCTGAAAACTCTCTCTAAAAAAATCACAAACATATAAAATAGCAGTTTGCCGTCTTCTTTAACTCATATGCCATTGGTAAACAGTATTAGTTAATAACTGTTAGCTCTTCCATCTCAAAGGGTTCCCTTCTGTCTGCTTTAGGTACTACTATTTTTCCATTGGAATAATATGTTATTTTCTGAAATGTGGTCATGGAATGATTTTTTTCTTCAAAAACTCCCAAGCAATCCTCTCTAGCAAGATAACCCTATATTCCTTAATGGGAAAGTAATATCATATATATCCTGCACTGAATCTATTTTGTCCATTTCATTGTCAAATTAATTATACCTGATTGATTTTCTCTGTCTTACTGGTGTACTTCACATTAAAGCAATATTATTTTCTTTTCTATCAATGTATTTTGTTTGTGGGTGTGGGTGTTTCTTCTCCATTTGGTATGACCTCCACCTGAACTAAACCTTTCTCCTTTGGCATGAGTGTGAAGAGAGCTGTCCACACAGACTGCACAAGGGCAATTCTGATTCTTCTCTTTCCACATTATAAAAAGTGATAAAAATAGTAGTTGTTGTTCCAAAGAATTATTATGAACAGTAAGGCTGATGGTTATATTTTACGTCAACTTTTGGTACCTCTGTGGAGGTGGTGCTGACAGGCAGTCTCTCGACCAGGATACTACTTGAAGGTACTTCATTGGGAGGGAGGCATTTTAATAAAAGAGACACTGAGAACTTTTCTCACTAGCTCTTGTGTATCATTTTGCTTAACTGTGAATGTGGTTTCTGTATTTGGGTCTTGGGTTGGCAGCCCATACAGCCTGCTGACCCTGGGAGATCAGGTGGTTCGCTGCCATGTTCCTGGGGACCTTGGATCCATGGAGCTCCACATCCACCGGCCTGTGTTCTACCACCATTCTTCTTTGGGCTTGCTGTATCCACTGGTAGTTATGAGAATCTGAAAAGGAGTCCAGCTAGCACCTGACGAATGAGCTTGAATGGATGTAAAATTCTCTTGTGGCTTAAGTTCTTTCTTATACATATGTGATTATCACTGGTTTGTTTTCTTTAGAAAACTCAGCCTAACACAGCAAGTAAATGCCATTTTATGAAATACCTTAATTTTTTGTTTGTTTTTATTAAGATTGTTCAAAAAAATAGTACCAGGTAGTCAATTCTGACTCATAGCAACCCTGTACGACAGAGTAGATCTGTGCCTGCAAGTTCCCAAGGCTGGAGTCTTTCAGGTACTAGACTGCCACATCTTACTACTGCAGCTAAGAGATAGCTTTGACGACTGGCATTTGAATTAGTAGCCTGATATATAACCACATTATCATTAGTAAATAAATTTTAGTGATCCAAGGGTTAAATGCTCAGCTGCTAATGAAGATTTTGAGCAGATCTAACAGTTGCATGGGAAAAAGACTTGTAAATCACTTATTAATATAACACCCAAGATAGCCCTGTGGGTCTGTTCTATAATCTGTCATGTAGGATCACAAATAATGTTACTGGAACCTAAAAATAAGAAAAGGACATTTTTGTTACTACAGTTACTACTGCTCTTGCCTTTATTTTTGTTATGTTTCAAAAGTGAATGTTTCCAGGTGTGGTAGTTACATTCGCTGGTGTCAACTTGAGAAGGGTCTAGCCTGTCAACAAGGTTGCAGCTTGAAGACTGCATTTGGAGGTGCCAGGGAGATAAATCACTCACTGGAGGCCAGATAAAGACAGACTCTCTCTGCTTCATCTTTCTGGCAGACAAGACACAACTGAGCTATGCCAGAGCCCTGCACCTGGAGGAGCAACATGGAAAGCCACACCAGCACTAAGATGCTTCCACCGCCACCGGATCCACAAGACTTTCCACCTACTGGCCTGTGATCTTCTTGCAGTTGGCATCATTGCATGTGTTGCATGAGTCTGAAGAACTTATAGACTGGTAACGGACATATGGGCTGTTATGGGATTTATGGACTCCATCTGGACTGGGCTGGGATGTTTTCTCAATATTGAATTGCTCTCATTTATAAGGCTCTTTCTTTTTTTAAATTTCTTTCATTTATTTATTTTTTTTTAAGTCTCTTTCTTATACACATTTGAGTGTCTATGAATTTGTTTTTCTAGCCAATCCTGACTAACACGCCAAGTTTTTCTTCCTTGGAGAAAAGCAAGCAAGTTTTGTCTGAGTCGTTTGCCACCACAATGGAGGGAGCTACACACACAAGACATTAAGTGGAGAAAAAAGACAAGACAGGTTGAAAGACATTAAGAGGAGAGAAGAATTAATAAGCAACGTTTGCTTCAATCAAATTACCTCATGATTGGAGGAAGTCGACAATGTCTACAGGTATGGCATTGAATTGTGTAGAGGTTGCATGGTGGAACCACAGTGGCTCGCCTCAGCCACTGTACTGCTTTTCCATTTGTCCTTATTCTTGCATCCTTATGGGTCCTTATATTAGCTGTTGGTCTCATTATTATGTGGGACTGTATGATTCAATGGGTTATTTAGACCCTTGGAATGGAAAATGTGAGGCAATTTGTTGGGGGGGGGCGGGGGGCGGCGGATTCCAGACCTCTCCTCTAGTTGTCCTTGGTATTACCAGTGGAACAGATCAGGTGAGGTGGTGTTGACATGAGTCACCCACACAGGACCAGTGGAATGGATCATGTGAGATGACTCGAAACAAGTCATTCAGACCTCATAGTTCACTCAGGCCTCTAGCTGACCCTGACAATTTTAAAATTCTGTTATAATCATTGACACTTAAATATTGTTAAGGGCCCCGTCTATGTGCTCCTTGGAGCTGAGCAACATGGCTG
>NW_022111320.1:12642293-12644438 GCF_000313985.2 Echinops telfairi | reverse complement strand
ACATTTGTCAAATCTGGGATTCCATTGTTTTTGTTTGTTTAAATACATCATTTTATTGGGGGGTTCTTATATTTTGGGATTCCATTCTTCAAACTCATTTGTTTGGATGACTGACAGCATATCCCTTGATTTTTTATTCACCTCTTCTATGTCATCAAATCACTATCCTTTCATGTCCCTCTTCATTTGCAGAAACAAAAAGAAGTCACAAAGAGTGATTAGGTGAATAAGGTGTGTGGGACAAGAGAGGTATGCTGCTTTTTGCCAGAATCTGGGTGCACTGTGAGTAGGTGCTGTGTGAGTAGGTGCATTGTTTTGCTGGCAAAACCAGTTACCTGCCTGCCACGAATCAGGCCCTTTTTTTGCCGCACACTGTGCAATCTTTTCAGAACCTCTAAATAGAAAATTTGATTAACAGTCTGACCTGGTGGAAAGAACTCCAAGTGCACTACAAATCAACATTTTTGTCTGTTTGGGAAGTTGATGGACATCCAGAATGAGGTTTGTCATCAATCAACATTTCACCTTTTTTGAAATGAGAAAAACAGTCATACACTTGAGTTTCTCCCATAGCACTGTCCTTGATATCTGTATTCAACATTATAACAGTTTCTATGACATTTTTCCTGAGCAGGAAATAAAATTTCACAATTGCATGCTTCTCTTTAATCAGCCATCACAAAAAAAACAGGTTTGAGCAAAACTGCTTTTATGAAAAAATTCACTGTGACCAGAGAGAACCTTCCCAGGCAACGCCACTGTGTGCACTAACTGAGAGCAAGTTGCTTGATGTTCACCTATATTTTTTGCGGGGTATTCCCTTGGTATTCTTATTTAAAAGGTTTTCAGAAATTGATACTACTCATGTTAACTTTTCTGAAAAGAGAATGGATTTTAAAATTGACGACCTGTAACAACTCTGGATAAGCATAAGTATTTATTGAAAACGAGCATCTCCATTTGTTTGTTCTGGTCACCTGTGGGCACAAGGAAGCTTAGACAAATGTCATTAAATACTCTGCTTGAGATTTTTTTGGCCACACTAGAAATGTGAATTTAGTATGTGATACAAATAATGTAATGACTAATTGTTTAAATTGGAGAAGAAAGCTTCTCATCTCTTCACCCAATATTTAAGTTGAATCTTATGAATTTGATTACTGTGCTTAAAAATATATAGATATTGTGACTTGGATGAGGGTTTACTGATCAGCATCTTAGTTTTACATTCAACATTTCATATACATTTTAGTTTATCTCGCTTATTACCATCACTTCATTTACCATCACGCATCTCACTGTCCTCTGGTACTTCCTATTTCCCTTCTTTCTTCTTTCCTAAGCCTTTTGATTTTTGTCCTAAGGTAAATTCTGCTCTTTTGATCTCAAATTTGATCTCAACACTTCAATAGTGTTGTTGTTCCCTTTACACATGTGTCTAGGCTTTGGCTAAAACTTGAACCCCCATGTGAGTCTAGTTCCAGAACAAAAGGTTATTTTTAATGTGTAGTTTAATTTCTTCCTTACCACTAAAAGTTCTCTTATATTTCTTCTGCCTTCCATGATTTAAACAAATGATTAGCATGTAGAAAATATAAAATATTTGAAGAAACAAGCATCAAATAATATGTAATGTTATTTTACCTTGTATTTAACTAATTAGCTGTTTAGTTACTTTTAATTAATTAGATTCGTGGTAGTTTATGTCATGTAAGCATTTTACTAAATCAAAGGAAGCCTCATTACTTTGGTAACTCTGCTACACAGCACCCCCTTAGAGTATTGCAATGCAAAGATGTCACTTTGAGGACTAAGGTGTACCTGACCCAGCCATAGTACTTTCAATTGCTTCTTATGTATGTGAAAATTGGACATTGAATATATTAGGAAGAAGAATCAGTGCATTTGAATTATGGTGGTGGAAGAGAATATTAAAAGAACCATGGGCTGACAAAAGATCAAACAAATCTGTCTTGGAAAAACTATAGCCAGAATGCTCCTTAGAAGCAAGAATGGTGAAAATTGTCTCACATATTTGGACATGTCCTTCAGAGCGTCCAGTCCCTTCAGAAGGACATCATGCTTGTTAAAGTAGAGGGAGCAACCAAAAATGGGAAACTCCTCAACAAGATTCATGGACAGAGT
>NW_022111320.1:12639719-12641853 GCF_000313985.2 Echinops telfairi | reverse complement strand
AATCATTGTTGCTAGTCCTTCTGGCTTTTTGTGATGTATTTTTCTATGTTTCTTGGGATATGAAACCCAGAAGAAGTGACTCTATACAGACAATAGCTAGACTAAGGGATCCTGGGCGGTACAGGGGGGGAAATAGGGGCAAGGGGGAGCTAATATCAGTGAATTCAAGAAGGAAGAAAGTACTTGTTTTGAAACTGATTGTGATAGTGATTGTGCAATACTACTAGATATGATTGAACTATGGGAAGATACGATATCTGGATTAGTCCTACTAAAATTATTTGGAAAAAATAATAAAACAAAGGAATTATGTTTGGGGAAAAAGGAAGAGGAGAGAAAGAGAGAGTAAGAGAGAGAGAGAGAGAGAGAGCACCCTGATAGTGTGGGTTAATCAATGAGGTGCTAACTGCAAGATCTATAATTCACACATGCCAGTCTTTCTGAGTAAGAATGATGAGATTGTCTACTCTCACCAAGATTGATTGTCATGGAAATCCTACCTTCAGGTTATTATGAGTTAGAATTAACTAAATGGCAGTGAGTTTTGTTTTATATACATATAATTTTACTTCATTTTTACTTTTGACATATAGGACTTTTTTTAAAAAATTAAGAATATTATTGGCAAAATGAACTGTATTCAGTTCAAAGTCCTTTGTTATCCCTGCCTTCCATTAAAAAAAAGTACATGATATCAGAACATAATACGTAAAGAAGAATTGTGTGTATGGCATGGTCTATGAAGAAGACAACATTTAACATGAAAGAGAACATGAAATAATTTGTTCAAAGCTCAGTCACATCTCTGATGACCTCATAATCATTAAGCACTTCTACTTAGTAAAATTTTATTTTGAAAATTAAAGCCAAACACTCATTGTTAAACTTGAAATATGATGCTGTGTTTACAGTATACTGGTTAAATAATTTAAAAAGTGTGTCCTGAAGGAAAACATAGAAACTATTTCATTCCAAAAGCTTTCATGCCATTGCTTTGCTAAAGGACTTACAATTCACAAAGGAATTTTGTGTTTAATATCTGTAAAATAGTCTTAATATGAATGTTTTGCCACTCTAAATGTTTAGTGAACTTATGCAAAAAAATCCTTCAAGAAACACTGACACTTCTATTCTCTTAAAAATTTAAATTACAGTGTTGAGAAACCAACTGATAATATGTATGAGTATGTTTCTAAAAAAAAAGGTGTGAAATACAAATTATGATAAATTTCATGATACTAATAATTGCTCTCTCAGCTACACAAAAAGACAGATCAAATCCAAATCTCAGTGGTTTGAACAATAAATGGTATTTCTATCCTATGGACCATAGATCAGTAAATACGTTTCATCTTTGCATGGGTTTCATCTCTGTGTTGCTCAACTGCTCATATCAGATATTGATAATATATATATCATATTTATATATATTTCTATTTGGGCTCCATAGCCTCCATGTAAGTCATTCCCTGCTGCACCCAATAGTATAAAGCACAGCAGCTAAATAAGGCATTGTAAAGGATTGTAATGCTCTTGAGATGTTTCCAGCCTACTCCAATGTCCAGAACAAGTTATGTGCCCAAGCTTCATTAATAGTCAGATAAATATACTACAACTATAGAGAAATTAAAAATGGCAGAGGAGGGTTTTTTGAGGCTTTATATTTTCCTATCAATATAGGTAGGTACATGAAAGTAAGAATGTTGCTAACATTCGTAGTAACTTTTAATAAACAAAAATCAAAATGTGAAGCTATTGTTTCACATATGCCTTCAGTCTAGGCCTGACACTTCTGAAGGCAGTCATTCTATCTCCCAAACCCTTCCCTAAAGGGTTTAACATAAAGAAAAGCATCTATCAAGTTGTATAACTTTTCCATACTTACTCAATCTGTGTACTAGGAAATAATCCAAGAATATGAATACATGAAAAAGAACATGGAATCCTCATATAAATATTTGCATATGTACATGTCTTCATCTAGACCTCTATAAATGCCCTTATCCTCTCAGCTCTTTCCTCTATTTACCTTGATTCTCCGCCTGTCCCACTATCATGCTCAGTCCCCACCAGGATTTCAGCACTTCCTCTTTGCTACATTCCGGTTTATCATGCCCTACCAGGTCTCCCACAC
>NW_022111320.1:12638833-12639619 GCF_000313985.2 Echinops telfairi | reverse complement strand
TAGGGTCAGCTGAGTCAGAACCAACTCCACAGCACCTAACAGCCACCAGCCCTCCTGAAAGAATAAAGAATAATATGCACTTTTATAAACACCACACCAAAAACTCAGTTTTGGCATATTCAAGGGACTCAGGTGATGTTTATTTTTAATATTCCTTCTGGTTTTGAGGGAAAACAGAAATATGAAGGGGCAATATCAGTTTTAGTGTGGATGGAGTAAAGTATCTAAAAAGATTATAAAAATTGCTGCCGTCAAAGAGTGAGCAGGTAAATTGTGATAGGTGTGGGGGTTTGGGTTGGTAGAACTCCACAACTTTGTGAATCTTCATGTCATTAATTTAATTTTAAATGTTCTTTAAAATTCGCAGTTAACCACCATTATAGTTATTCTTCCAAAGAAAGTCTATCAAACGTATCCTTTGGCAATCCTGAATGATAGTAGTTATAACCCTGTGGACTGACCTCTTTCCCTTGGATTCAAATGGCCCCACACAACCCCCTAGAAAGCCACTTTTATGATTAGATTTTTTTTGAAAGGCATATTAATGACATTAAAACAAATGTAATTACAGGGAGAAGTGGTGTGCAGATATTCATTAATTCTAGAGATATGATCAAATATATTTTATTTGGAATAAGCCCAGTCATGTATGAACTGAGACCTTAATACCAATATTTTTAATTCCTCCTTTTATCTATTGTATTTATTAATAAATAAAATAATATGGTATGTAGAATATATACATGCAGATTTCTAAATTGTATGAGCAGTTAGCTGGGAATAAAA
>NW_022111320.1:12635910-12637303 GCF_000313985.2 Echinops telfairi | reverse complement strand
CCATCTGTTTTAGATATCACCAAGTTGATTTCCATAGTGGCGGTACATACCTACAGGTCCACTAGCAGTGGATGACGGTTCTTATTTCCCCACAGCCCCTCCAACACTTGTTACTTTCTGACTTTTTAAATTGAACTATCTTTAAAGATGTTTGGCGGTATCTCAGAGTTGTTTTAATTTGCATTTCTCTTGTGGCTAATGATCAAGAATATTTTGTAATATGCTTATTGGCCATTTGGATTTATACCCTTGTGAAACTTCTGTTCAGGTCGTTTGCCCACCTCCTAGGTGGGCAGTTAGTTTTTCTCTTATTGTAAGCTTGCAACGTATTGTAGATTTTAATAATAAGACCTTTGTCTGACAGGTCATTAATAAAGATGATTTCCCAGTCTGTGGGCTCTCTTATTACTCTCTTGGTGAATTCTTTCAATGTACACAGGTGATTTATCTTCAGTATATCCCGCTTATCAATTTGTGACTCCTCTGTATTTGTATCATTCCCTATTTCTGATAACCTTTGCATTCCCTGTGCCAAAGTTCTCAGGTTTGTCCCAATTCCCTAATTAATGGCCCTAATTGTTTGTGGTTTTACCTCAAGGTCTGTGATCCGCCTTGAGTTTATTCTAGTGCATGGAGTGAGGTAAGGGTCTTGCTTCATTTTTCTGCAGTTAGATATCCATTTTTTCCAGCACCACTTATTTAAGAGGGCATCCACTTCCCATTTGATATTTTCTGGGCCCTTATCAAAAATCAGTTGCCTACACACTGATATCTTTTTATTTCTGCATCTTCAGCTCTTTTCCATTGGTCTGAATATCTGTTGTTATACCAGTACCACATTGTTTTGACCACTGTAACTCTATTATACATTCTAAAGTCAGATAGAGCAAGCTTTCCAAATTTGTCCTTCTTCTTTTCCTCTCCATATGAAGTTAGCAAACAGTTTTCCACTTCCTTGAAGAAGGATGATGGCATTCATATTAGGATAGCCAATCCAAAAAAAAACATATAAGAAAATAATTCACTATGATCAAGCGGGATTCATACCAGCGATGCAGGGATGGTTCAACATATGAAAGACCATTAGTATTACTCATCACATTGACAGGAAAAAATTATAAGAACCACATAATATTATTGATAGATGTGAAAAAAAAGCATTTGACAACATCCAACACTCATTCCCATTTAAGACACTCAAGAAGATAGGAATAGAAGGAAAATTTCCCAATATTATACAAGCTATATATGGAAAACCAACAGCCAATGTGGTAATCAATGGAGAAAAGGTGAAAACAATTCCACTGAAAAAGTCGACCAGACAAGGATACACCTTGTTGCCACTTCTATTTAATATCATACTGGATGTCCTAGCTAACAACATAAGACAAAG
>NW_022111320.1:12623025-12625711 GCF_000313985.2 Echinops telfairi | reverse complement strand
AGAACTGGGCAATAAATAATAAAGCCTGAGGAAGAATTGATGCATTTAAATTATAATATTATCAAAGGATATTCCATAGAATAAATAAATAAATCTGTCTTGGGAAGAGGACCCCAAAACTTCTCCTTAGAATTGAACATGCAAAATCTTTATCTTAAGCACTTTAGACATGCTGTCAGGAGGGATTAGTCTCTGGAAAAAGAAATGATGGATTGTAAAGTGCGAGATCAGTGAAAAACAGGAAGCCTCTCAATGAGATGGATTGAAAAAATGTCTGCAACAAGGACTGTGATGTCGCCAAGGATGTGAGGATGGAACAGCACTGAGCGGTGTTTTATACAAAGAGTCCCTTTGGGTCAGAACCTATTCCAGAGCACCTCTCAGGAAACAATGAGTGTTAAATATTGTTGAGTCACTTTTGACCCGCAGGCTCAAACACCGCAATGATTGTGAAGAGGGTGCGGGCTGCTGTTGTTGGGCACCCTCCAGGCCATTTCTACTAGTAGTGGCCCTATGCACAATGGCCCTATGGAAACCAGCCTGCCCTGTGCCGACCTCACAACTGTTGCTATGTTTGACCCTATTGATGCAGCCACTGTGCCATTCCATCTTTTCAAAGACTTCCTCTTTTCCCCTGACCCTCTACTTTACCAAGTATAATATCTATTTCCTGAGATCAGTCTCTGCTGTTACTATGTTCCAAATACATAAGATGAAGTCTCACCATTCTTGCTTCTAGGGAGCCTTCTGGCTGCATTTCTTCCAAGACAGATATATTTGATCGTTTTGCAGTCCATGGTACTTTTAATATTGTCTACAGTATCAAAATCCAAATGCATTGTTTCTTTTTCATTCTTCTGTATTCCATGTCCATTTTTCACATACATATCAGGCCATTGAAAACACTGTGTTGTGTCAGGCACCACTTAGTCATCAAAGTAACATCCTTGTTTTTCAACTCTTTGAAGATGTCTTGTGCAATAGACTTGCCCAATGAAATGCTCCTTTGAGCTCCTGACTGTTGTTTCCAGGAGCATTGACTATGGATTCAACCAAAATGAAATCAATGACAATTCAATATTTTCTCTATTTAACATGATTTTAACTATTGGTCCAGTATTTGGTTTTCTTGACATTGAGTTAATACTGAAAATTAAAATCCTTAATATTCATCAACAAGTGCTTCAGGTACTCCATACTTTCAGCAAGCAAGATTGTGTAATCTGCACACTATTAATGAGCCTTGCTCCAATCCTAATACCAAGTTCTTCTTTCAAGGTGGCTTTGAGGACTAAGTGTGCCTGACCTAAGTCTCATATGATATTTTGAATGATCTCATGTGTTAGTCTGGGTAGACCACGTGAAAAAAATTCATCAAGAGACTTGTATGTGTATAAGAAAGAGCTTTATATATAAGAGCAGTTGACTATTGAGGAAACATCCCAGATCAAGTCCTTACGTCTGATATTAGCGCATATGTCTGACAGCAATCTATAAAGTCCTCTTCAGACTCATGAAACACAGTCAATGACACTGAATGCAGGAAGATCATAGGCCAGTGGGTAGGAAGTTTTGTGGTTCCAGTGGTATTGTAAGCATCTCAGTGCTGGCAGGGGTCTCCACGTAGCTTCTCCAATTCCCAGGGCATGGGGTCTATTGGCAGAGTGCCATGTGTCTTGTCAATAGAGCATCTATCAGGGAGTGAGTAGTGATAGAGTGTCTCTCCTACCTCCAAGGAGGAAATCCAGCAATCGCCCAAATCCTCAAGGTAAGGCCATGCCCACACAGAGGCCTCATTGACTATGACCCGATTGACAAACTAGGCTCTACCCCATTCAGTCTTAATCCTCTCAAGTCCCAAAGTGACACCAGATAATGTAACTAACACAAACCACCCCTTTGTCAATTTGACACTTTCACATAACTCTTTAACCAAATATAATTTTCAGACCAACAATAATAAAATCTGTACTTGACAGCATAAAATTAAAATGCATATAATTCAATATGTGCCACCCTCATTTAAACATAATTCTATAAGTGACAAAACAAAAATATCTTATGCCTAACAATTGCAGTTAAGTAATACCTACACTTTAATCCTATAATCCTATGAATATATTTTCCCCCACCTATGAAAGTTGGTAGGCCAACCATTTCATGCCTTTCTGCTCTCAACTTTGGGTATCCAATTTCTATACTGTCCACTTAAATCAACCCAGTGCTCTGAGGAGACAATCATATCCTTTGATGTGAAGAATCTTAATTCCAGTTGGAACCGTGTGATTCCACATCCATAAGCAAAGTCAAATCAGGACAGACCATCCATAAAGTCTGCAGCAATATGCACCAGTTCACAGGCTCAAATATCTTCCCTTTATCTAATCTGGTTGTGGTCAACTTAATGTAGGCTGCCTCACTTAGCATCACGAGGGTGTCCATTGGTTTCCCTGCCTTTAGACCATGGGCTTGTCACAAATTCTCAGCAAGCCTAGCCCTCTTGTTCTAGGTTATGAACTTCAGACCAGTAAACCCAATCTCCTCTTCTCCTCTGGGACTTGTAAACCAGGTCCATGGGTATCAGTGGCCACACTCAACCCATCTCTTTACTGCTGCATTTCTCTCACTTCCACTCAACAAGTGGATCCAGGTGGTCACCTAGCAAGCCTTCCAGCTTGTCCACAGG
>NW_022111320.1:12613232-12622536 GCF_000313985.2 Echinops telfairi | reverse complement strand
TCCCATGGAATCCACTGGTCGTATCATGTTCCTCCAGCATGGTTTCTGAGAAGTTCAAATGGCGATTTCTACCCCTAACCTCAAAATAAACATGATTCACAGTCATTTACACCACTTCAAAGAGAAATAACCGAAGACTACAAACAAACCAAATAATCAAAATTTTAACTTCCCATATTCTTTCCAGTAAACTGCATGGAAACATCTGACTTCTGGCTAGAAACACTGCCATGAGGCAGAAGTCCAACAGACCTCTACTCTCCATCATTATGATTTACTTCTCCAGCACCCCACTCCAGGTACAATACAGTGACTGTTCACTGGGGGACAGGGAATAATCAAACTTTTGAGATATTACTGGACACTGGATCTGAACTGACACTAATTCAAGGAGACCCAAAATGTTTCAAAGGCCCGCCAGTCAGAGTTGGGAATATGGAGGTCAAGTTATCAGTGAAGTTTTAGCTCAAGTATGATTCTCCATGGGTCCAGTAGGCCCCTGAACCCATCCTATGGTTATTTCCCCATTTCCAGAATGCATCATTGTAATAGACATACCTTTTAACACGTAGAACCCCCATATTGGATCCCTGAAATGCAGAATAGGGGCTATTTTGATAGAAAAAGTCAAGTGGACACCATTCTAACGGCCATTGCCTAGGAAAATAGTAAACCAAATGCAGTACCACATTCTGGGGGGCATTGCAGAGATCAGTGCCACCATCAAAGACTTGAAAGATGCAGGGGTGTTGATTCCTAACACATCTCCATATAACTCACCTATTTGTCTTGTAAAGAAGACAGATGGATCCTGGAGAATGACAGTGGATTTTCATAAACTTAACCAGGTGGTGACTCCAATTGCAGTTGCCATTCCAGATGTGATTTCATTTCTTGAGCAAATTAATACTTCTCCTGGTACTTGGTATGCAGCTATTGATCTGGCCAATGTCTTCTCCACACCAGTCTCAAAGGACCACCAGAAGCAGTTTGCCTTCAGCTGGCAGGGGCAACAATACACTTTCACAACTCTCCCCCAGGGGTACATCAACTCTTCTGCCCTGTGCTATAATTTAGTCTGAACGGACCTTGATCACTGGTCTATTCCACAAAATATCACACTTGTCCATTATATTGATAACATTATGCTGATTGGACCCACTAAGGAGGTTGTTTCAAAGACTCGAGATTCATTGGTACATCTGCGTGCAAAAGTTGGGAAATGGACCCAATGAATATTCAGAACCCTCCACCTCACTAAAATTTCTAGAGGTTCAGGGTGTGGGGCATGTCACGTCATTCCTACTAAAGTGAAGAAAAAGCTATTGCACTTGCGTCCCCCCGCCCCGCCCCCCCAACAACTTAACAGTTGGCAGAAAGCCTAGTGGGCTTCCGGATCTTGGAGGCAACATAGCCTGCATTTTGGTGTTCTAATTTGACCTATTTATCAAGTGACACAAAAGGGTTCCAATTTTGAGTGGGGCCCAGAACAAGAAAAGGCTCTGCAACAGGTTCAGGCTGCAATGCAAGCTGCTTTGTCACTGGGGCCATATGATTCAGCAGACCCAATGGTGCTAGAGGTGTCAGTTGGAGATATAGATGCAGTGTGGAGTCTTTGGCAGACCCCTATTGGTGAATCACAGTGTAGATTTTGATTTTGGGATTTTAGAGTAAAGTCCTGCCATCCTTGGCAGACAACTACTCCCCTTTTGAAAAACAGCTATTGCTTTGTTACTGGGCCTTAGTGGAGACTGAACTTTTCACCATGGACCACCAAGTTACCATGAGGCCTGAGCTGCCCATCATGTATTGGGTATTGTCTAACCCAGAGAGTCATAAAGTTGGACATGCACAGCAACACTGCATTGTTAAATGGAAGTGGTATATATGAGATTGGACTAGAGCAGGACCTGAAGGTACAAGTAAGCTGCATGAAGCAGTGGCCCAAATGCCCACAGTCTCCACTCCTTTCACATTACCTTTTCTCCAAGTCTGCACCTATGGCCTCCTAGAACAGAAAATGCATGCTTGGATTACTGATGGCTCTGCACAATATGCAGGTGCCACTTGTAAGTGGACAGCAACATCATTATAGCCCCTTCTGGGATTTCCATAAAAGACAGTGGTGAAGGGAAATCCCACCAATGGGCAGAACTCTGAGCAGTGTACCTGCCTGTTCAGTTTGCCTGGAAGGAGAAATTGTCAAAAGTGAGATTGTATAATGATTCATGGACTGTGGCTAATGACTTGGCTGATGATCAGGAAATTGGAAGGAACATAAATGGAAAATTGGTAACAAGGAGATCTGGGGAAGAGATATGTGGACAGACTTCTTTGAATGTGCCAAGAAAGTAAATATAATTGTGTCTCATGTGAAGAATCATTAAAGGATTACCTCTGAGGAGGAGGCCTTTAATAATCAAGTGGATAACATGACAAGCACTGTGGAGACTAGTCCTCCTCTTTCCTCTGGCACTCCTGTCATTGCCCAGTGGGCACATAAACAAATTGGCCATGGTGGCAGGGATGGAATTTATTCATGGGCACAGCAACATGGACTTCCACTCAGCAAGGCTGACTTGGCCACTGCCACTGCTAAGTGTCCCATCTGCCAGCAACAGAAGCCAACATTGAGTCCAAGATATGGGACCGTTCCACAGGGAGATCAATGAGAAATCTAGTGGCAGGTTGATTACATAGGACAATTTCCATCATGGTGGAGGCAGTGTTTTGTTCTTGATGGAATAGATACCTACTCTGGATATGGATGTGCCTTCCCTGCATGCAGTGCTTCTGCCAAAGCTTTCATTCACAGACTTACAGAATGCCTTAAACACTGGCAGGGCATCCCACAGAGCATTGCTTCAGATCAAGGAACTCACTTCACAGCAAATGCAGTGCAGCAATGGGCCCATTCCCATGGAATCCACTGGTCGTATCATGTTCCTCCTCATCCTGAAGCAAATGGCTTGTTAGAACAATAGAATGGGCTATTAAAGAAACAATTATGGCACATCAGGTAGTAACAACTTGCGGGGCTGAGACACTGTTTTCCAGGAGCCTGTATATGCTCTAAACCAGCTGCCAATATATGGTGCCAATATATCCAATGCCAGGATTCATGGGTACAGGAACCAAGGGATGGAAGCTGGCATGGCACCACTCACTATTACTCCTAGTGATCCATTTGCAGCATTTTTGTTTCCTGTCCCAGCAACCCTAGGTGCTTTAGGCCTGGAGGTACTGGTCCTGAAGGAAGGAAGTCTCCCACGTGGAAACACAACATGGATTCTACTGAATTGGCAGCCGAGAATGCCCCCTGGTCATTTTGGGCTTCCCATGCCTTTGATCAACAGGTCTGGAAGGGGTGTCATTGTACTGAATGGTGTGATTGATTTTGATTATCAAGGAGTAATTGGAGTGGTGCTACATAATGGAGGTAAAGAAGGATATGTCTAGAATCCTGGAGATCTGTAGGCTGTCTCTTACTACTAACATGCCCTGTTATCGAAGTAAATAGTAAATTATAGCAACCTAATACTGACAGGACTTCTAATGACCCAGAACCCTCAGGAATGAAGGTCAGGGTCACCCAACCAGGCAAAGAACCACAGCCAGCTGAGGTGCTGGCCAAACACAAAGGTAATACAGAATGGGTAGTAGAAGAAGGTAGTTCTACCTATCAGTTATGACCATGTTATCAATTGCAAGAGGTTTGTGATTGTTAGTTTATCTTCTTTATATGTGCTTATTGAATATCTTTCCTTTGTTCACCTATCATGTACCAAATCCAATTAGATTTAGTGTGTTTTCATTTATATGTATGATAGATGTTTGATGTTAGGTCTAAGCGTGATTTCATTAATGCCTGGAAATTTTATATGGTTAAAGAATTGTGTATAGGTTCCAAGTTGGCAAGGGATGGACTGTGATTGGTAGGTTTATTGTGCCAACCTGGCCAATAGGAACATGTGAGATTAATAGGTCACAGTTTGAATGGAGGGCAAAGAGATAAATGGCTTGGCAAACTCTACCCCTTTCTCTCTCTTGCTCTCTGGTGATTTTACCAGCATGCAACTGATAATTCTCTGCCTCAACTTGTGAGCTACATTACCTGTGGGACTGCAAACCCATGGATTGTGTTGCTAGAGCTTGAGGTTTCTTTGAGATCTGCCTTGCCACACTGCTGGTGTATACATTGTTTGAGTTTGGGATAGTGGGGTCCTATTGTCTTGCTGACTGTTGGTTACCCACCCTGCTGTTTGTTGCCTGTGGCTGGACTGCCTGCATTGCCTAAGGGAAGACACAGTTGTCTGCTCCCTTGACATTGGACTCAGGGGCCTTCATGAGTTGAAGGACTTACAGTATATTAACTGTTCCGTAGAAGTGAGTTGAACTGAGCCCTCTGTACTGCTGTGTGGACTAATTAGCTATTATATTCATTCATGCTGTATATATCTACCCTCATATATATATATATATTTATATATGTAATCATAAGTATCCTGGTTTTGTTTCTCTAGAGAACCGTAACATACCTCATATGCGGTCGAAAGTTGGATATTGAATATGGAAGACTGACAAGGACAATTGAGTCTGAATTAAGATACTGGTGAAGAGTATTGAAAGTACCACAGAACACCAAAAGGACAAACTCACCTTCCCTGGAAGATGTATGGCCAGAGTGCTCCTTAGCGACAAGCGTGGTGAGGCTGTCTTAGATAATTTGGGCATGGCAGGAGAGACCAGTCCCTGGAGAAAGACATTATATTTGGTAAAGTAGATGCATAGTGAAAAGCAGAAGGCCTTTGACAAGATGATTGACCCAGTGGATGCAACAATGGCTCCCAGCATAGCCATGGTTGTGAGGAGGAGGACGCAGGACTCTCTAAATCGCAACTCACTGACATCAAGTCAATACTGACTCATAGGGATCCCCTGTGGGCTTTAGAGACGATGACAGCTTAAGGGAGTAGGTAGCCCAATCATCTTTCGCCTGTGGAGCTGCTGGTGGTTTTGAACTGTTGACTAGCATATTGCAGCCTAATTCAGAACCACTCCACCACCAGAGCTCCACAGTGCAAAACTAGGCAGTTTTTTGTTCTGTTGTGCATCAGGTGACTGGAGGTTACAAACAACTCCATGGCACTCAGCAACAACAATAATGTGTGTGTCTTGCTACTAACACACACACAAACACACAAACACAAATGAGGAGGCAACCCCCATCCCCCCCTATCCCGACCGCCCAAAAAATAGAATAAAGCTCTGCTGGGTAGAACTTTTGTAGCATGTAATTTTCCCACTAACAAAGCATCAAGTAACTGTGTTAGTGCACGCAGTGGCGTTTCCTGGGAAGGTTCTCTCAGGTCACAGTGATTTTTTTTTTTTCATAAAAGCAGTTTCACTGGAACCTCAATTCTTTGTGGGGGTTGATTTAAGAGAACAGCATGCAGTTTTGAAACTGTATTTCCTGCTTTGGAAAAATGCCACAGAAACAATTGATGAGAAATACAGCTTACAAGAATAGCACTATGGGGAAAACTCAAGTGTGCGAGTGGTTTTATCTTTTCAAAAAAGGTGAGATGTTGATTGATGTCAAACCTTAGTCTAGACATCCTTTCTGTGTGACTTCTTTTAGTTTCTGAGAATGAGGAAGGTCATTAAAGGACAGCCCTTTGATGACATAGCAGACATGAAGATAAAAATGAGGAAGGTGCTGTCGGTCATCCAAACAGATGAGTTTGAAAAATGCTTGCAAAAATGGAATCCCAGATTTGACACATATGTAAGCATAATGGACAGCACTTTGAAGGTGATAATGTTGATTTATAAAAAAAAATTAAATACATAGCTTTGAACAAAAATATGGTTTGGGGGGGGTTCCCCCTCACATGTATAAATACCTAATAAGACTACAATGTAATTTAAGTTCTTTTAATGCAGCACACACCATATTAAACTAAACAAAATACTTAAAAGGGGATTTAAAGAAGATAAAAAAGCTAGATTATTATATGCAGTGGTTTAGTTTTAAATTATATATATCAAATATTAATAAGTAAATAAGTTATTTTCTTTCTGATTAAATGATATTTCCTCTATCCCCAAAATTACTGACAAAATATTATTTAGTGCATTATCAAATATTTATAAAACAAAACTGAAGTTCCATTATATTTTTGAAGGTAGTACCCACATTTTTTGAAAGTCTGCCATTTAAATTTTAATGCCATGCTTCATAGCTTCACATAAGAATTGAAGAGATTTTAAAATAATTATTTCATTCTCAAACAATGTTAGACATTTCACATTATAGAGGCCTATATTAAGAATAATATTGAAAACATCTTCAAGAGTTAAATGAAATTATTATTCTTTTTATTTTTGTATACAAAAAGTTGGCACAACATATAGTCAACATCATAATCATTAGTCAGAGCAGAACTGGGAAGTAGGGGCAATCTTTAACAATACAGGAGAAGAATATATTTATTCAAACTGGAAAAACAATCTGAAGTCAGTACCAAATTGTATCAGGTAAAATTAATAAAAAAGCACTACTTTATCAAATATATTCTACTCAATTATTAAAATTCAAAGGTGGCATATTAAATTTCCTCATATATTTTTTCTGAAGTGTTATTGTTTAGTGCTTTCTTGGATTAAAATTATTTTTGCTTAGTTTGCTTTTTATAAAATATATAAGCATAGGATTTGAGGAATAGAATATTTGTAATAGTATTCTGGAAGTTCTAAAGTGGATTGAGTAGTAAAACACTTCGAGGGAATGTAGTAGTGGAGACTGTATGATCTAAAATTCAAGTGGACAATTAACTAAGAAAACAAAGTCATTATCATCAAGTCAATTCTTGCTCACAGGAATCCTATAGAGCAGAGTAGACCTGCCCCTGGGAGTTTTTAAGACTGTAACTCTTAAAAGTGGTAGAAATCACCCTGTCTTTTTCCTGAATGGGAATGACAGCTTTGAATTGCTTACCTGGTGGCTAGGAGTCCTATGCATAACCACTATGCAGCCAGAGCTCCCCAAGGAAGACGAAAATCAACTCTGTTCATACCATGCGATTCTTCAAAATTTCAGGGAATGACTGCAACTTACAACAGAAAATGAGAGTGTCAATTGATGCCTTCAACAGGCTAATTGCTGTATTTATTAATTAATTTTATTTTTGCATACAATGTGCATGCTCATAAAACTTGGGCAGTATCATAGTATTCAGGGAAACTGATATGTGAGGTAGTTGCATGGTTTTCCAAAATGTGCAGTCTATGTTATTCACATTGAAACAAGATACTTCAATGGTTATTTTGGGATTTTGCTTTTATAAAGTCCACATCTTCCTATCTTCTTTCCAGATCAGCCAGTGGACTTCTCTATCTCTTTCTCTGTCCAGCAAAAGCATAGGAGTTTCTTCAATAAAAAGACCAATGGATCTATTGCCTGGGCTACATGAGTTAAAGTGGAGTACAGAATATGTTTAAATCACTTATCTAAAAACAATTGTAAGTCTAATATGATAAGGGATCCTAGTTGCTGTTTAATAAAACACAGAGAAAGGAGTACTGAGAATCTTAGTCACTTTGGGTAATGTGAACACAACTTTTGGTCAGGTAAGTACTAGTAAGTCTAAAGGGACTTTGTGTTCAAGCCAAACTCATGCCACAATATCGAGTTGATTCTACTCATAGCAATCCAATAGAACTGAATCGAAGTGTTTAATAGAGGTTCCATGGCTGTACATATTTACAGAATCAGATTGCTGTATCTTCTCCTCTGAGTTTGAACAGCAGAGCACTTTAACTACATGCAAGACTTGAACCATGGGCATCCTGTGGCGTGATGCAGACCTCCCGTATTTTGCCGTCGAAGCCATGAAGGGAGCCTAGAGGAGCAATGTTGAAACACTTTGCAGCTAAATGAAAGGTCTATGATTTGAATCCACCAGTGGCTCCAGAGAAGAGCAGGTCGGATAAACTTTTGTGGTGAAACATGACACACCAGACACTCTGTCCTACTCTGTCCCATGGTGTTGGCATGAATCGACTTCTTCTCCATGGAACCCAAAAATAATAGCATTGATGTAATAAGCGTTGAGCTGGTTACCATATCATGACACTGACTTGTTAATTCAGTGTGTATAATGTAACATAAGAGAAAATTCCAAATTTTAATTATTCTGTATTTTACATCATGATTCACCCCCAGAACACTTTAACTAGAAATTATGTAAACTATATGGAAATGTTGACATATTGAAAAATTATATGTGCACATATGTTTGTAGAAATAGCTGCTATTCTAAATGAGGTGCAGTTGAAACACAATCTTAATATATGGTAATTTCACTAAATATTAATAGATCACTCCCTCACTCTCTGCCATGGAGTAGACAGATACCAATTCATAGTGACCTAAATGATAGACTAGAACTATCCCCGTAGGTTCCTGAGATTATAACATTTGCTGGAGTAGAAAGCTATTAAAAGATCAGAAGAGGAAAAATCAAAATATTATACCTTCATTTGTTAGTATTTTCTTTTATAAGGCAGATTTCCTATCTAAGGTAGCTTAATTGATTTAAACTAAAACTAAGGTTAAAAATAAAGAGCATCATACATTTTTGCTTTAAAATTACTAACAGTGATATGGTGTAAGGAGGATTATTTTGCGAATATAAAAATCTACTGTTAATTCAAACAATAAAATTATTCAAGAACACTTGTGTTATAAAATATCACTACTCTGCAAGAGTTCACTTTAAAATTGTGATCATTAAGATATATGCCTTCTGAAATTAAAAGAAATTCATGTGAATTCTTGCTTGATTACTCTACATTATTATAAATATCATGCTGGGTTTGTTTTCAATTCTGTAATGAGAAAGAATTGTAGATTCTTATATATCGTGATTGCTTACTAATATCCAACAAATTTCTTTTTAAAAATGTGTTAGATATCCTGATGTCTCTCCTATTTTGTTTTTGTTAGACACGACATACAGTTCCTCAGTTTTATCAAGTTTTTAGATGGGTAATTACTTATCCTGCAGTAAATTCTGTATGGCCTAGTGTTCAAAGACTGTAATGTTATTTTAAACATGAATTCCATGAAGGATATAGTTTATCTAGGGACAAAATACAGAAAAAATGATGATCACAGAAAAAACACACTCCTAAGATTTTTTTTAAATCAATTTATTGGGGCTCATACAATTCTTCACAATACATAGATCAATTGTGTAGAGCACATCTATACATTTGTTGCCCTCATCATTCCCAAAAT
>NW_022111320.1:12580245-12612032 GCF_000313985.2 Echinops telfairi | reverse complement strand
TATGTACATGTCTGTATTTAGGCTTGTATGTATGCCCTTTGCCTCCTACTTCTTTCCTCTATTTCTTTACGCTTTCCTCCTGTCCCAATACCATGTTCAGCCTTCATTCTGGCTTCGGTAGTTCCTTGTGGTTGCCTTGACCTTGGTCACTCCCTACCAGTCCTCCCATCCCCTCCCTACCATTGGTTTTGAACCATTTGTTGTTCCTTTGTCCCTAGGTTGGCCAAACCTCCTTTCCCCTACCTCCCACACTCCCATCTCCCTCCGGGGCCATCGGTCCCTTTATTTTCTTCTCATATTTTTTTTGTGCCATGCCTAAGATTTTGATGATCCCTATCTCTCTGATTTTTACCTATATAATGTATGTATATATATGTGTGTGTATATGTCTATACTCACTCAAATAATCACACATACATACATATATATACACACACACATGAGTAAGTAAAATTTATTGCTGCAAATCCATACAAATTTTTCCTAAGCAAAAATATCAAAACGTGTTGCTATTGTTTCTCAATTTTCCCACATCTAGGTCTCAGCATTGCTGAAAGCGATCTTTCTAAACCGTTGCTGAAGAATTCTCTACCCTTAGAGCTGTGCCCCATCAAATCAGCTGCTTAGGTATCCTCAAGGAACTCAAATTCTGCTCTTTTACAATTGTGTCTGCATTTGGAGAACAAAAGGAAGTCTCAAGCAACATGATCAGTGATACAGGTTGAAAACGAGAAGGTTTCGCCATGTAATTGTCCTAAGACAGTTCGCACAATCCGCAAATAATCATCAGGTGAATTGTCCTTGGGACAAATCTTGGCATTTTTCTCCTCAATGCAGTTTTACATATCCATTTCTAATATTTTAACTCCATCTGAAGAAACTTTTATGATCAATCCATTACCATTGAAAAAATTACCCCCTTTAAGCCCCCTAAAATCATTGTCCTAACCCGCTGAGCTGAACTCTATGCCTTTTCTACAACTGGCCTCTCGGCTCTCCAGGGAAGCCATGGCGTTGATTGGACCTTACTCTATGGATCATAATGGAAAATCCAGGAGTCATTCCCAGTAACAACTACTTTCATAAATACATCTTTCTTAGCTTTGATCTTATTCAAAAAGCGAGGAAGCTCAGTGAGGAACTTCTGCAATGCTTTTGTGACAGCCATGCAGTGCAAAGATTGCCAAGCCTAACTAAGACATTCACTTAAGATTGAAAATACTGAGCCATGTAATATCTCAAAATCAATAGTTATTATGTAAGTAGTAATTCTGTAATCTTTTTCCACCATTTGTCTAGGTTGCTGGTCTTCCCTTTTATGGCTTATCTTTGAGGCATTCTCAAAACACTAGACCCATCTAAAATCAAATGCTTCATGCGCAGCTGTATTCTTGTGAATTGTTGAAAAGTTTTGATAATTTGGAAATTTGTCCACTTGAGTTTAGCCGAGTTCAGAATAATTTTTTCCATGGCATGAAAAACATGCTTTTTGAAAGTACTCTAATGAAACTGAGCCTAGTACAATACAGAGAAAACAGCTATCCAATCATCAGGCATTCATTCATTACAGAGACATGTTTGATTAATAAACCCATGTATGTGTGAGCAATAATTCAAGCAATCTTTTTTTTTTTTAATCTAGCAATTGTTGCTACTTGGTGTGGAATAGGTACTGACTCAAAGCATCCATCTTTTTAAACATGATGAGAAGCTGCCTGGTCCTGTGACATCATCACCATTGTTGCTATGTTTGAGCCCCTTTGTGAACTTGTGCATCTCATTGGGAAAAGGACAACAGGAGCACTATGTGTTTCACTTATCTATCATTCTAGACCAGCATAGGGAACTTTTTTTCTTTCTGAAAAAGGACATTTGGATATTTATAATATAATTCACAGGTCATACAAAATTATCAACTTAAAAATTAACCTGCTATATTAATAAATTCACCCCTAATGTGATGGTTGGGAGTGTTTCTTTTGGGTGAGGCATGTGATGTTAGCTGACATGGATGATGTTGCTACTCACAACTGCTTTTTCAGGTTTGCGTTGGCTAGTCTGGAGGGTGGTCAACTCTTTGTGGTGGTAAAATTTGATAATAACTGCTCATGAAAGTAAATAGTTAAGAACACAGGTGCATATTTCAATGAATGTAACATTTATAGTACTCAAGCAATGGGAAACTGTTGTACCTAGCTTTCAGCTCATTATCCTTTTGCAGCTGAATGAGCCCCTGATATATATAGCTTAGCAGGCACATAATCCGGTCCTATGTCTAATATTCAATCAGATTTTTTGACATAATGTATGCATGACACTACTGTTGATACTACACTGTTGAGTCACAGAGTGGTACACAGACATTTTTTGGTGTATGATGCAATCGCATATAATTAAATCTATAGGATCCTAACTGAGGTAATTCAGTTCACTCCTGACAAATGCAATGAACACTTTTTGTGAACCAACTGTGCTAGTCTGGGTAGACTAGAGAAACAAATTCATTGAGACACTCATATGTGTATAAGAAAGAGCTTTATATAAAAGAGCAATTGACTATTGAGGAAACATCCCAGCCCAGGCCAGATCAAGCCCATAAGTCCAATATTAGCCTATATGTCTGATACCAATCTATAAATTCCTCTTCAGACTTGCAAAACACATGGAATGATGCCAAAGGCAGACAGGTCACAGGACAGTGGGTGGATAGTATTGTGGATCCAGTGACAGTGTAAGGATCTCAGCAATGGCAGGGGTCGCTACGTGGTTTCTTCTGGCTCCAGAGGTCTGGCTCATGAGCCTCTCTCCATGTGTCTTCTCCAAAGGGATGTCTCCCAGAGAGTGAGACTGTGTGCCATCCCCAGTGAGCTATTGATCTGCTTAGTGCCTACATATGACGTCATCACGCTACTACCTGATTGATAGGCTAGATTCTACCTCTTCACTCTGAATCTTCAAATTAACACCAGATCATTTAAGTACCACAGCAGCCATGGCTGGAGCTCCTTCTGTAATAAGGCCACTTACCTTTTCAATTATTAGTGCATTCCTTTTCATTTATAAAACAAGTCTCTCAAACAAGTCCTCCCCTCTTATATTACCATGCATGACTTCCAGTGACAGCAGCCCCTATCGATGGTCAAACTCTGCAGTTATATTACGAATTAAAACAGCCACTTGAGCAATATATTTTAAGGCCTTTGCCTCATCATAAGCAACAGAGAAAACCCAGAAATCTCCTGCAGAATATCTTAGTGTTCCCCCCCCATATATTCTATGACATCTATGATCCAATCTGAGGCATTTGACAGAGACAAACCAGTACGCTGAGACAATTGTACTTTGTCTGGTGTTCACACCACAGCAGCAACCACCATGCACTCTTTCAAATCCTCTGTCTCAACATGAGGGTTCCGCGTCTTTGTGATTGCTGGCTCACTATGTAACTTATCTGAATAATGCCTTTGTCCCATGAGGCCTAGTGAAAGCAGCTTGTGATTCCCAACTGCCCTGATGATCCTTGATTTTATCCAGATACAAGTGACCTCCTGCTTCATTGAGGTTAGCATGTTTTGAGCTGTAATGTAATCCAGATTGGCTTTTTGTTCTTTATTGCTAATGATTCACCACAAAATAGACACACTTTGACTTTAACAACAACAAGATAACCATTTATCTATTTATCTTGGAAGATAGGTGCTTTGTATCAACTTTTCTCTGTAATAGCCATTTGTAAGGTCACACCACTTAAATTTTAGTAACTACTGAATGCCTGTGTTGTCAGGGAAACAATTGATTTTGCTTTGATTGCTCTTCAAATCCTGTGTATTGAATTTGGATTTGAAATGTATTCAATGTTCATATCCACTCTTGAGGTTTTTCTGTGTACAGCAATTTCTTTAATCTTCATCTGAGATTCAGCTTTTGCAGGGATTGTTGATCATGGACCTGTGGAGAAAGGTTAGATTTGAGTTATTGCCTGTATCGACAAAGAAGTAGACTGTCATTTATTATCAGAGGAAACATCATCAAAATCGCAAAGAATCATCTCATCACATCTCATTTAATCATCATTAACCCCGTCGTCGTTTCACCACAGTGAGCTAGCACTTTCGTTTCCCGACACTGCCTGTCTTCTGAGTCACCACAGTACAGGCAGATGGGCCCCAGGCAACCAATAAGAAGTATACATATCCATCCAGTCATGTGCCCATATGCACCCTGTCTATTCCATAATTGGCATTGCTTACCTGTCCCTCAAAATTTACCACATGATTGTGATTTGAGTAATATAAATATATGTTGCCATGAAAAAAATAAACACCCACATTTATTGAACTTCAACTCCAAAGGGCCTTGGCAGGCCAGACCAAATTATTTATGGGCCTTATCCGGACGTGCCCCACGCTGGGTTAGATGCTAGCCCTACAAGGGCAGACTTATGTATGCCTCGTCCCCTGCTCTTCCTGCTTTCTGCAGCTAGTATGTGTTTGAAGGATCCTTGGAGTTGCAATTGTTGATGGATTATTAACAGAAAAATCAATGGTTTGAACCTACCAGCTGCTCAGTGGGAGAAAAGATTTAGATATTCTTGTCTGTAAGATTACAGCCAAGAACACTTTATAGAGCAGCTCCACCATGTCACCTAAGCATGAATTAATTCTATGATATCCAATAATCACAGAATCTGATTACCAATACTAAACTGCAGTCCACTGCCATTGAGATTAATCCTAACCAAAGTGACCCCATATATAGTTTCAGAGATTATAAATCATCATGGGAGGAGATAGTCTCATTTTTATGCCACAGCCTTACTAGGAATAAAGAAAATAAATAATCTGATAATGAGATGGTGAGCCTATACTCATCATCTGACACTAGGTTTAGTGCGCAAGTGGTGATGGTGGATTATTCCACTGCGCGAAGCATGGATAAAATGCATATACCTCTTGTGAAGGTTGAGTGACATTAAAAACTGTAGCGATTTCCCAGGAGCTGAGCAAAAGGAGACTTAGACATGGAGGTGAAAGGTCAAACTTGTTTCACACCAATTTGGCTGACAACAAGGATCATAAGGCCCAGACTTGCACATGTAGAAAGAAAAGTAAGCTCTCCTATGGAATCCGGACAGATGTGCTACTTTTAATGAAGTCCCACTTGACCATTTTCTGGCATGATGTAAAACATTCTGGAATGGCTTAGAAAACTTCATAAAATATCTTAAAAAGCTAACTCAAACAGGATGCTAATATCCATTTAAAAGTCATCCAAAGCAGTTGAAAGAGCTAGAAATGTCAGGGATTAATTTTATTCACCATAAATATAACACTATGAACTGCAAGGAAGTACAGGAAAAACTTTGTAATTATTATTACATCAATGTAGATAGAAATGTAAAAATAGCACAAGAAAAGGCAAAGAAGGAGTAGGTCAGCAAGGACAATTAAGAACAAACAAACAAAAACATATAGAATGGAACCAGTGGGTACAAGGCTGAGGATGTTTGGATTGGATGATGTTGCAGGTTTGAGTCCAGATCATTGCAAGAATGAGAACAATGTAATAAAGTGAGTCACAGTAGGTTTTGTTTGTCTGTTCCTTAGTGCATATAAAACTTATGCTTATACTATTTCTGGAGGAGTTCACTTAAAATTATCATTCTTTCTTTAATTATTATTTTCTGAGAGCTCATCCATGAAATAATTTGAGACGAGTTCAAAATTTGCTAAAGTTTTACATTTTAAATTAAATTCCTTTTATAGCTATAGTACTAATCAACTAATCTAGTTTTTCCTATATAAGTTTTGATTGTGTCTGACACAATTCTGTTTATTTTTCTTTTATATGTAATGTATCTTTATATAACTAAATTTAACATTTTCCCTCTCATTTTCATCAACCCAAATAGGATATGCATTTGGTGATTTTTGTTTTGTATTGATAACCTTCAAGTCCTTTGAACATTTCTGGATTGGTTGTTTGTTTTCTGTCAGTTATTTCTGCTATTATTTCTTTAAACATTATTCTCCTCTCTTTTTTCTTCTACTTTGAGATTTACATATATTCGATCATTTGATATTATCTCATAATTCTTATAACCATTATGATTGCTTTTATGCTATATATTGGGTATTTTAACTGGTGAGTTTCCTTCTATCTTATGTTTTAAATCTACTCAGGAGCCCCACAAAAATATTTTTTACCTCAGTTATTATATTCTTCATTTACAACATTTCTTTTTGTTCTTATAGTTTCTACATTTCTGATTATTTTTTCCCTATGTAACTTCTATGGTGTAGATCTTAAAATAGCAATTTAAGTTAAACATCAATTATAATTACCTAAAATTCTTTGTCTGATAATTCCAACATTCGAGACATATATAAATGCAGATTGTTGCTTTGTTTTTGTTTATTTTAACTTTTCATGGGCTTCACAATATTCTTAGATGCTGGCATCTTGAGAAGGATAGGAGATACTGAGCTATGTATTCACTATCCATACAGATAAGCATGCTGTTTATTCTGCTAGGTGCTTGGTGTGCTGATTTGGGTTAATCCAGTAACTAGGTTTGAAGTTGGAGTTCCTTTCGTTACCATTAGTGCACCACAGATTGAAATTCCTCTAGTGATAACCCTGTGTTTCATCTATGGACCAGCTTCATGGAGGTTATTTCCTCAGTCCTTACTAACCACTTGTCTGAGCGTCTTCATTTTCACTGTGCCGAGGGATAATTTAGAATCTCTTAAATCTATATTATATTGTAGATTTAATGACAGTGTTGTTAGTCTGGTAATGGTGGAGGGGGGCGAAGGGGAAGGGGAATCATTCTATTATTTTCTAAGTCCGTGGACTCTGGGTTTTCACACTTCCAGTAACATTGCTCAAAGAGCACGATTTCAAAAGCCCTTTCCAGTCATCTCAGGCATATGTGTGCTCTAATTTTGGGGGTTAATAATGATGTCATTCTATGTATTTGATACACATATACATGCACACATGCAAAAACATGAGAACATATCAAATACATTTAATTTTGAACGTGGAATTTGGCTTTGGTTGATAGTTTCTTTTATTCCTATTTTTGGGGGGGGGGTTATGGAAGATCGAAGCAAATATCTTAAGCACCGTCAATATTTCTCTACGACATTTTGTTTAAATATGTGCTGTTTCTCAAACAATGACATAACACATTTTTTTTTGTTATAACTAACTGGTCATAGCAATGTTCAAATTTTAAATACCACCAAATCTCTATCTGTTAGTAAACATAAGGTAGTAAAGTGCAAATAATATGATCTGTATGAACCACCTACTGTTCTGATATCGTAGACAAAAAGGAAAGGTAGTTAGTTCAGATGCAGTTTTATCTTATACGATGTAGTCATTTGCTTGATAAGGACCTCTTTCCATAATCCCTTTTGTAATGTATTATAAATTATTGCTTCTGTACCTATTATTATAATCCCATTGTACCAAGTTATTTGTTACAAGATTAAGGTAAAATGCATCGCTTGTCTCTCTCCTACTAGTGGGTGTAAATTAATTTTCCTTGTAGGTATTCTCTGCTGAAAGTTTAAAAACATACCACAACAAGGCTTCCTTTTTTGTGACATCCCAAAATCATCTACTTTGAGTTTTGCACATTTTTTGCCTTTGCTTCAGAACCCTGCTTGATGTTTGGATCGGGGCTTAACAGCACCACAAGGGAGAGAGTTCTTTAAAACTGTGGGTCACAACCCCTTTTGGGGGTCCAACGACCCTTTCAGAGGGGTAGCGTAAGACCATTGGAAAACACATAAATATTTCACAATATATAATTGCACATTGTTTTGTGATTAATCACTGTTCAATTATGTTCAATTTGTAACAATGAAACTACATCTTGCATATCAGATATTTACATTACAATTCATAACAGTAGCAATGAAAATAAGTTTATGGTTGGGGGTAACCACAACATGAGGAACTGTATTAAAGGGTCATGGCATTAGGAAGATTGAGAACCACTGCCTTAAAATGTTGTGACTTTTTGTGAGATATTGCAGTGAACTGGAGAACCCAGAGACATGAGGGAATATATTAAGAGTAAGAGTGAGGGGGGCATGGACAGGTAAGATATTTTGTAAAGTTCGGGCATTTGAGTCATCATTAACAGTTGGCTATTAGGGACTACTCTGCTATTAATTTTTCTAAAAGAAATTATTGCCTCATATTATGACCTGTTGCTGTAAACTATTAGACTGAATTCCCATATTGGAAAAGCATCTACTGGGGCCATAACTTTATGTGAAAAGCATAGAGAAATTTTATTTACCAAGTGACTAAATTAGAAATAAGTAATAATAATTACTTTGGATTCTTAAAAGATTATCTTAATCATTAAATTGGTGGTTAAATATACTAATCTTCATAAATAATGTCTAAAATGTGAAGATTATTACATTGGGGTACTGATGAGTTAGCAAAAAAATTAGTGACATTATTGCATTTTCATATATATATATATATATATATATAATGAATTTATCTCCTTCCTTCTTTTACCAAAACTTTGAAATATTTTAAATTATTTAAACATTGTGATGGTCTTAGCCAATTTTCAGCAGGCTGCACCAATGTTTGAAAAACAGATTATTTTACTCCTAAACAAAAATTCCACAGAATACAACAGTTTAATCCTGAATCAAGGCAAATTACGGTAGCAGCAAAGAGACAATGAGATTTATAGGATAGAGACAGGAAATAAACTACAATATTATGATTGATTGGAAGACAATTGACACTTTTAAAGGTGGAACATCTCAAAACAGAACTTTTCCTGGAATTTTCTGATGTTACATTTATGATATCACACAACTGATGAAGGGTACATCACACAAGCATACCAACCTTTCAGGTAATTATGTGATGCACACAAACCTACCATAGGTCATACTTAGCTGAAAACATATTATCAATACAGGTTTTGAAACCTTGACTTTCCCTGGGGGATTGTTTTATTTGTTTGTTTGGTAGTTATTTTTCTTTAATCCTTTTATGGGGAACACTTACAGATAGTATAGCATCCCAATGTTCCTTTACCTCAAGCAGTATTGTAAAATTGCTACCACAATCAGTTTCAAAATATATTATTTCTTCTAGAACACTTTGATATCAGCTCCACTTTATCCACTCCACCCCCACTAAATGCCCCAGGAAGCCTTATTTTTATTTTTCTTTGTCATATCTTACACCTCCAATATATCCATTCATATACAATTCTGTTGTTTGATCCCATTAAGTGGAGTTATACAGTCATCAAAACTATCAGCTCCCTATTTCCCCCTCCACCACCATGCCTGCCCTCTCTTCCTGTGACATAAGGGAACCATTACTCTGGTTACTCTTTCTGAAGGGTTCTCTATCTTGGCTTTTATGTATGGAACAATCTTAAATATACAAATGAACCTATGTAAATCTAACATGATTCACATGGTAAAATTTAAAAAAAAAACATAATAGTAAAGGTAGGAAACATTAAAGAACTAGAGTATAGTTTTGTGTTTCAACAGTCCCTGGATGTATCATCCCTTCTGTGTGGTCCTTCTGAAAGGGACTGTCCAGTTCTCTTACAGGTGGGCTTTGGGTCTCCACTGCATTCACACCCCTTCACACCAATTTGGTTGCTTGTTTTTTAACATCTGATACCTTTTCCTGTTGAAGCCTCATGATCACACAGGCTGGTGTGCTTCTTCCATGTGGGCTTTGTTGCTTCCCACTAGATGGTCACTTGTTTAAGCCTGGAGGATTATTTTAAAGGAGATTTTAAACACTGGTGTGTGTCAAGGGCTTCTGGAAACATGTTCTAACATCCCATGTCTTCTGAGCACAACAATATTTCTGCTAGGGTATATGGTTAAATTAGCACAAAGGTTTATGCATATGGGGCTAAAATTTCAAAGATCAAGCCAGCCTTTAGCACTAGATCATCCATTTTACTTTAGTTACAAAGCATATGATTTTAGAGCATTAACTCATTTGAAAGTACTGTTTTCATTCAGAAATAGCATGTACCTTCTATGTTTGCTTGCAAATGACTTTTGCCACCTAGGAGGTAATTATATAGTGCAACTGTGCCATTTAAAAAAAAACATATCCTTGAAAGAAAAATGAAAAAAATGCATTAACACATTTATAAAGGTATTTCCTGGGGGCAAGCTGCAATTGGCAAACAAATGTACATGGTTTGTGTAATTTGGGGGAAAAATTGACAATGCTTTGAATGCTCTCTTTTAAATTGCATGGTACAACTGTTCTAAAAGTAAGTAGATAGCTTTAAAGAACAGCCATTTGTTTTCTTAAATTCCACAAACAAAATGCTGGATTCCTAATTGGTTGATAATCCGAGGCATCTCTTGCTTCTTTATAATAAATGAAGCATACCCAGTAAAAGGCAAGAAAAATGACTAAAACCTATTAAAATTAAAACACTTTTGCCCATCAACACACTTCATCAAAATAGTAAACTGAGAGTCCATGGGTTGGGAAAAAAAATCTTCAGTAATTACACAATGGACAAGTGACTAATTACTCAAGGCTACAGAATCTTAAATACCTCAATAAAGAAAAAGCAGAAACAAATAATCCAACCAGAAGCGTGGCAAAGGGCTCAACTAGACCATTCACAAAGGAGGACACCTGAATGACTAGGAAACACAAGGAGGAAATGCTCACACTCACGAGCCATCTGGGACATGCAAATCAAAACAACAGGAGATTCAAAGACAACAGTTCTAAACAACAGAGAAGAAATTCAAACAACGTATGACAACAAATGCTAGAGAATTCAGGGAGAGATTGGAATTCATATACTGCTTGTGGATATGTAAATATGTACAGCTCTTGTGGAAAATTATATGCAAAATTCAGAAAAAGTAGCTGTGAAAACCTTATACATAGCTTGGAAATATTTTCATAATCCAAGTTCTAATGAATGAAACCAGGACATTGTCAGATATTACTTGAAGATGGGCCCCTTGATGGTAAGACACTCAAACTGTTACTGAGTTTTTAGCACCTACTTCCTCAAAATAGGGTAGTCGATTCCTTCTTCTTAGTCTGTTTTTAGTATGATTGCTCTGCTGAAACCTGTGTTAGGCCACATTGACTAGAAAAATAAATCTAGTGACACATATATATGTAAAAACTGGCTTTATAGAAGCTCTTCTTTATCAAGAATACATCCCATCCCAGTCCTGCTCAATTCCATGTTTGATAATAGTCCATAAGTCCCTCTGCAGACTCATGCAACCACATGCAATGATTCAAGATGCAGGGATGTCACAGGCATGCCAAGTGGTGTGGATCTAGGGTCCGTGGAGAACATTACAGGGCTCCAGCAGCAATCAGTGTGCTCAAAGCAGAGAGAGAGCAGGAGAGTCCCTGGCCCCTCCTTATGAGAAGGCCAAGCCCACAAGGCACCCTGAAGCTGTGACCTGATTGACAGGTTGAATACCAGCTTTTGGAACATTAAATTTACATAACATTTTGTAACTACCACTAACCTGTTCACTTTGGGTGATGCTGCTAGCATTTGAGATACCAGTGACAGATTCGAGCATCAGAGCAACACACAGTGACCACCATGTATCAGACAGGCATCTCACCAAATTGAGCACCAGTCGCTGCTACAAACGCTCTGCAAAATAGGAACCAAAAGAAAATGCCTCCACAGAGTAAAGGCCCCGTCACAAAGCCACCAGCCTGAAATGCCGCTCGGTGATGAGAAAATGAAAGCACATCTTCTTGCGGACCAAGAACACCCTTCATTATCATCGTGATGTAATATTGTGTTGGAAGTCTAACCTTGAGCTGTTAGACAGCAAAAAAGATAAAACACACGAAGGTTGATAAAGCAGTAAAACTATATTTGTAGATGATATGATTGTATATGTAATAAATGCCAAAGACTTGACATGAGAATTCTATAACGTGGTAGGGTAGAATTTTAACATAAAAATCAAGTGTTTTCCTGCAAAGAGGGACTCAAACATAACCACAATTGTGAGGATTATGATGCACTGGTCGCGTTATGCACTGTTATACAGAGGCTATGCTTGGAAATCAACTCCATAGCACCGAACACAAATAACACAACGATTCACTGTCTGCTCTCATAAAGGTTTACAGCCTTGGAAACTCCTGTCTAGTTGCTATATGTCTGACTAGTCTAATGAAGGAGCAAGCTATTAACTTTGTCTTCATTTTGTCCACTTTCTGTGGTTTTTATGTTTGAAACTCTCCACTATAGAAAGTTGCTTTCCACTTCCACCTCATGACAGTGACAAGATTTGTCCAAAGGCACATGCCACCGTGAATCAGCCTCTGATTTGAGCTTTTGGTTTATGGTACTTACAATTTCTCCTGCCTGTGAAAACAAACTGTGATTATGGGAAACATGGGACCTCCGAGCTTGATGAAATGGTGATCTTTAGTTATTGGTCGAGTCTCCAGAGAAGGAAAGAAATGACTACCAGCGATTCCGAGTGAGTCCTGGTTCAGTGGATTGTGGGTTATATAAAACTGAAGTAACTATCTGTTTGTTTTCCTTATGTTTCTTATGAAGCAATTTGGACTTCGTAATATTGGGGAGTCTAGGCCTGTGGTGCTTATCCATGTGTTATTTTGAATTGGATGTGTCTAGAGATACTTTGAAAGCTTTATCATGATTGAACCCCATATATACACGTTGACAGAAAAATATCCTTGATTTTCTTTTGTGAGGTTATGTGGGAAAAGCTGAGCTATAAATCCTTCATCCTTTCCGTGTTCTTTCATAAGCCTTTTCTACTTCTCCGTAAAGCTTTGATTTCAGATCTTTTGAAGTACATTTCCAGAACTCTTGCTTGCAGACGACATTGCAAAAAGATTATAAGGAAAAAACTAGCCTAAAGATTTGGATGAGATTTTCAATAGCTTTTAAAATTTAAAGTGATATTTTATCAACATATCCTGTTGGGTAATGGATTGAAGAAAAGTGTAAATATAAATGAGTTTTAAAATTAAGTAATAGGCAGTTTTTAAAATTGTTAATTTATCTATTAATGTTGTCTCCTCTGATAAAATATGTATTTCATACTGAGTGAATTGTGTTCCTTTCCTCATTAATGATACTTCTGTGCTTATAAGTGCTCAATGACTATTTGTTGAATTAATTTTTGTATGGGATTTTTAAAGGTGTCAAAGTTATAACAGTTAAGCACTTGACTGCTCACCCACTCGCCGCTGCACAGGAGAAAGAGGTGACAGCTTGGCTCCGTCAAGGGCCCTGTAGGGTCACTATGAGTTGGAAATAGCAAAACCACCGGGGACTTAAATAGTATGTTTAAGTAACTAAGCATTTGTGAAGATACTTAGTTAAGTAACTAAGCACCTATGTAATGATTCTGAAGCAGATAAAAAAAGATGAGTATTGACATTTGTAAATGAAGATGAAAAATTGTGTGTGTGTCTTACTTGACATTGAAGACTTGATATGGTACATGATGAGCAGTTCCAAGTTCTCATTTTTCATCCTTCAATTAATATACAATACTGAACAGATATCTTAATTTTTCTGATATAAATATCTTATCTACAAAATGCTGATAAAGAATCTATAATGCCTTCTTCATACCTTTAAAATCCAGAAATAATGGTAAAACATAAATGAAGGGTATGGAGCTATGTCTACATGTATTTCATATCTTAATTAATTTGACCAACAAATTACATATTATGTAGATACATCGGATACGGAGCTGCAACTGACCACAGTTAAGTCTTGATTATATTCTCCCAAGCAAAGCCCATGCTTTCAGCTTCTGAATACAAATCCAATTAAGAATATTTCCAGAATATATTTTCTAATCATTTTTATGTTTTTAATGTGCTAGAAAAAGGTGTCTAACATGACAAGTGAGATATTTCTTAATATTTTACATTATCTAATTTCTATCTATTATGTATTATTTTGCTGCTTGTGCATATTTTAGGTTGTGCCAGTAGCAAAGCATCAGAAAAGCTGGGTTATATGAAGAAGAAGAATGTGGCATCAGGATTGGAGGAGGGTTTACCAACAACCTGTGATATGCAGATGACACAACCTTTTCTGAAATTGAGGAGGACTTGAAGAAATTGCTGATGAAGGTCAATGATTCCGCTTCAGGATGGATTATAACTTAATGCAAAGATCAAAATCCTCACAACTGTACCCATAGGTAAGATCAATATAAATGGAGAAAGGATTGAAGTTGTGAAGGATTTTGTCTTGTTTGTATCCATAATCAATACTCATGGAAGCAGCAGTCAAGAGACTAGAAGACACTTTGCAGTAGGTAAATTGCATTAGGTAGACTTCTTCAGAGTATTGAAAAGCTAGGACGCTACTTTGAGGACAAAAGTTCACCTGACCTCAGCCATGGCATTTTCAATTGCCTCATATGCATGTGAAAGTTGGACATTGAATAAGGAAGATCAAGGAAGAATCCATGCATTTTGAACTGTGCTGCTAGAGAAGAATAGTGAAAGTACCATGGACTGCTCAAAGGACAAACAAGTGTGTCTTGAAGGAAGCATGGTCAGAGTGTTCTTTCGATGCATGGATGTAAATACTTCATCTGACACACTTTGGACATATTTTCAGGAGAGACCAGTCCCTGGAGAAGGATATCTACCTTGGTAAAATGGAGAGGCAGAGAAAAAGTGCTGTGTCAAGATGAATTGACACTGTAGCTGAAACTATGATCTGAGGCATGCAAACATTTGTGATGCGGGGACGGGACTGTGCAGTGTTTCTGTCTGTCACCCATGAGGTCGCTTTGTGTGAGACTAACTTGATGGTCCCTAACAACAACAATCAGTAGCAAATCACTTTTGACCTGAGCGAGAGCATGTCAGTCTCTCAGGACTCCTTAGCTTTACACACTGATTTGAATAGTGCTGAAATTTCAGTTGTCATTGAAGTGATCAGAATTTATCAAGACCCCATTATATACAGCCTTGAAATATGTTCCAAAGGGTTTCCAAGGTTGTGAAAATTCAGGGGGAAATGGCCGTGACATTCATTTCAGGCATGTCAGGGTGTGTTTAAATCATCAATATTTTGGTCAATAATCATGCTTTGAACCATTAGCAGCACCTATGGCCCCTTTTGCTAACATTATTTGAACTTTTAGTTCATCCATTATAAGCCTGATTTAAAATTCCAGGATAAAATATTCTAAAGTTCTGGATATAATTTCACATTTGCCAAAGTGAGATTTAAATGACCATGTTAACCCTTATTCATGTTAAAATGATGCTTTTATATAGTTCATTACAATCTACCTAATCTTGTTATCAGATATGTACTTTTCTAAAAATAAAAATGTGTTACTATGTGATGAGTGTTTGGGAGCAAGTACTAATTGTTTTCAAATTTTATATTGTAGTTTTATTTCCAGTACACTGAATTCAAATCAGGAAAACATTCCTTTTTCTGGCACTAAGCAGGTACTCTAAATGTCTCTGTCTCAATTTGCACAGTACATTTGGGATTATAGTACTATAGAAATAGAGGGATTTTTTACAATAATTAAACTATAACATTAAATTTAATTTCATACTGTTATTTGTCTATTTAAAAATTATCTCTTTAAAATCATCCCCTGCCTCTGCTGTATTAAATCTAGTGTTCTCCCCAGAACAACAATAAATATTAGTTGAAATAAACTTTGAACCCTTTGACTCTATGCCGTTAACATATGTTTTTAACATCACTTGTTGAAAGGTGTAAAATCCTTGCTCTAGATACAGTCATAAAGATGAAGTCGCTTCAAGGACTTTTAGCGTTAAGTACCAAGCTTATATTTCCCATTGGAATTGCATTGTTGTTAAGATATTTAAAGCAAGAAGTGTTCTATATTAAATTTCAGGTTAGGTAGTAACCAAGTTAAATACTGTGTCCAAATAAAAGTAAGGCTGTAATTACTGCCAAGTCACCGTAATCACTTGGTGACACTTTTGCTATTGTATTCTCATCAGGCATGACCTTTCATCCTGCAAAGTCTTCAAAATACTGAATGAAGTGGCCACTTATTGATTGTGCCTTCATACTAATGCAGTGTAACATTTCACATGCAATTGAGACACTTAGTACTTTGGAAAATAAAGTGGCAGATTGAATCCCGCTGGGCTGTTAAAAGCAAAGAACAATGCAAAAATGTATTGGATTGTTTCCCAATAAAATGAGCAAATATTTTATTGGTAGCATCTTTGTGTCTTCTAAAAACTTTTAAAATTATAGGTTAATCAGACATGGTGAAGAGCCCGAAGAACAAGTAACTAAATATAAAAGAAATAGAAAAAGATACTACTGTGAGAGCAATTGGGTGCCTGATTTTAGATTTTGCTGTGCTGCAAACTAAATATTATCTTAGGACGAACTGATATCCTGTGTTAGGTTGTGTTTTCTAGAAACAAAAAACCAGTGACACTCAAAGATGTATTAAAAACATAGCAAGAAATAAGTTTATATAAAGTTGGTAGCTCAGCCCTGTCCAAGTCAAGTTGGTGAGTCTGATGCTAGCAAGGCCCTCTTCAGACTCATGCAAACACTGACTGATGAAAAAGAAGGTGAAGCAGGAAGCTGCAAGGTCACAGGCTACTGGGGGCAGAGTCCCATGTATCCAAGACCTAGAGTAACATAGCAGGTTTCCTACAGCTCCCAGGGATGGCAAGCTAAGGTTCCCAGATTGCCCTGGGAACCAAATACAGAATCCAAAAGAGGGACAGTATTAAAGTTTACTTCCAAATGAATTTTTAAAATACATATTTATACAAAGAAACAAATGTCTCAGATACACAACCTTTGCATTAACATTTAGGCAACATTGAAATAGTAAAAATCCAGAATCCATTTCTCATTTACTCTTTTTTAAAATTCTTCATCTTATGTATTTTTTGCATGTGATAGTCTATTGAGTCACCTTGATTTGTAATGGGTTCAAATATGGATCTCTTCCAAAGTGAGTGGGCCAGAAGCTGCCTTTCAAATTTCCTGTCATAGAGGAGTGAGTGTTTGCAGTGTTTCATCAGCTTGTTGAAACATTTCAATTGGTATTCCATCTAATATAATAACTCTATATGACAGTGTATATCTGAACCAGTAGGTTTCCAAGACTGTAACTCTTTACAGGAGTAGAAAAGTTGGCTCTTTCAAATTGTTGAGCTTGTAGTTAGCAGCTCTACAAGTATGAATCTTGGAAGAAGTACAGTCAGAATACTCCTTAGATGTGAGGATGGTGAGACTTTGTCTCAAGTACTTTGATCATGTTATTAGAGAGAGATCTAGCCCTGGAAAAGGCTACTGTGCTTGGTAAAGCAGAAGGGCAATGAAAAAGAGGAAGTTCCACAAGAAATGGATCAACACAGTGACTGTAACAATGGGCAATGACAATTATGCAGCTGGGACAGAACCAGGCAATGTTTCATTCTGCTGTGCACGAATATTCATATAAAATGGAAAAAATAATGGGATTATTTTCAGGAACTCTTTGACGTGCTCTTCTATATGTGTGTGTGCATGATTGTTTTTTTGATGTCTTCAAGCCTGCTCTCAAGTATTACTTACAGCAACCATGTGAGCTACATAACACACCACTGTCCCATCCGGCATGATTCTCACAGTCGTTCCTATGTCTGAACCCATCGTATATAGATTGTTGTTGTTTAGTTGTCACCAGAGTATTTCTGACTCATGCGAACCCATGAGTGTAAAGTAAAACTGCTTCATAAGGTTTACAAGTCTTTGAGTTTGGGGAAGCAGGTTGCTTCTGAGTTGCCTCTCTGTGATATGATCCACACACCATTCAGCTAGTAGTAAACACATAAGTTTTCCCTTACCTAGGGTCTCCTTAGATGAGGGAACTTCAAAAAGTTCATGCAGACACTGAATTAAAATATAATGAATGTCTCCATGAAATGTTGAAGTCTCTTCATGTGTGTGTGAACATGTGTATACTTATATGTGTGTGTCTTAATCTATAGCCACGTCTATATATTAATTGCATAAAACTATTCATGCTTATCTAAATATAGACTTGTTTATAATTACTTATACAATGTTGTGATATAATTTGAGTGTTTTTAATATAAAGAGATTCACTTTATTCTATAATTTTGTTTCTAGAAAAGAATGCAACTTTATTCTTCAATTAAGTCATTTTGAGGATGATAATGAACAAAGAAAATTTCATCTCCCAACACTTAGAGGCTTAGATAAAATATTCAATGGTTTATTTGGAAAATGTGCTTTAATGTTCCTAGACAAAAATTACCTTATAATTTAAAAGCCCAAAACAAACCATCTGGTTTAATTGAACTCTAGGGATACAAGAATCCCCATCTAATTTACCATATCATTAAGTAGAAAAAGACTATATTATGTTATATAACTGATAAGTTGGTTATTATAATTCAAAAACACTTCAGTCTTTGCTTTCCAAGCAAAGTATCCTCCACTTCAAGGACTGTTAAAAGAAAGAACAGTAATTATATTTCCCTACTTACAATTATAGACTGTATTGCACTAGTAGAACACCTTGGGAGCACAATTCATACAGCAAAGTCATATCTGTATCACAAAGTGATGGTTTCAGTAAAATATTTTAAACGAACACAGATTCAAGGGAGGCAATGCATTCATAAATTCATAACTTGTAAACTAAAATTCCAAAATTTTGTTTTCAATACATCAATTGCATGTAGTTCCAAGTTGTAATAGCAGTTCAAAATGCAGTAATTTGAGACATTTTTCTCAACTTAAAAGAGTTTCCAATACTCCTATCTTTAACTAACTTTACATCTTGGTTTATACAGGAGACTAATAAAACTTAAAATATTTGATGTTAATATAAGATGGATAATATATGTACAAAATTAATGCTTACTCAACTCTGTATTATGTAGATAATTCCTAGGCATGGTAATAAAAATGCAGATTTTGGACTGCTAGAGTTGTCTACTTTTGTGGGAGAGGATGGCCATGCTCTAGACGCCTGGAAGGAGGCTTTTCTTGCTCAGGTTCTCAACAATGTGCGGGAGTCCTCGAATGGGCACAAAGGGTGCAGCACTCACTGTGTAATGAAAAGTTGGCAGCTGGAAGACATCCAGAGGCTCCTCAACAGAGTGACCAGGTAGTATCTTAGGCGGGCACACCTTAGGATACTGCGGGAATACATTCAAGTGGGCACTAATAATCATTTGAGCAAATATCCTTATGAACAATGTCTAAAAGCAGAGGCAGACTGAGACAACCTAACTGGACGGCAAATTCAGCATTGCAGAGCACAGAAGAGTACAAAATAAATGAGAGGAGGAGCAAGGGGCAACAGGGCCCTTGGAAGACTCTACCCCCCTGTATCTGGAACACTTGTTCATAACAGCCATTTCGGGATGGGTATGCGATACATTCTGAGCAAAGAACACAGAATGGGAGCCAAACTGAGAAACTGTCGTCTCATGTCAAAAGTAAGCCAGGTGAGAGTGGCGCTGAAAGGCAGGCTTGTTGAACCTTGCCCAGTTGATAGGCACATACGCCAAGGATCCCAAAAGCGTCAGGATTAAGGGCTACCCTAGACAGAGCCCGTGCTGCAGAGGAGGCCAGATGTTTTAGTGGTGACAAGTTGGTGTAAGTGCAAGTTCAGCAGTTCAAAATCACCAGCTGCTCTGCAGGAGAATGATGGGGCTTCTTATTCCTGAGAAGAATTACAGTCCTGGAAACTCACAGGGGCATTTCTACCCGGTCCCATAGGGTCACTATGAGTCAAAATTGACTCGATGGCAGTGGGATCCAAATGGATAATAGGGAGAAAGGGCTGACTCCCTATGCATGCTGAGAGACTGTGATAGAGCCTATTCTAGAATGCTCATGAAGGAAAGACACATAGCACTCCTATTCCTTGTCATAGGAAACCCAGTGACACTATTGCTTCAAGCAAGCATCGCTTCCAACTAAGAGCCCACATCCAGGCCTATTGAACTTCAGGAAATAAGCACCAAGAACTCTTGAATCAGCATTGAAAAATCAAAAAGGGTATGGACACCCTCTGAACCCACTGTAGATCTCAGTAGATTCCAACTCATAGTGAACCCATCTCACAATCAACTGGATAGTCGATTCTGTCTCAGAGGACTGGGTGGAAATAACCCTGTGAGTTTCTGACACTGTAACACTTTACGAGAGTACAGAGCATCATGTTTTTCCAAAATATCAGTGGATGTTTTTGAACTGTGGTGTTTGGCGATGGCAGCCCAGAGTATAACCCACTAAGCCGCCTGGTCCCTGCATAGTAGTGACTCTATAGAAGAGAGCAACCCTGTTCCATAGTGTTCCTGAGTTTTAAATCTCCATAGAAGCAGACTGCTTCACATTATGCCCTCAGAGTGGCTGGGTTCAAACTGCTGACCTTTGGACCCAGAGCGCCACAATGTAAGAGGACCAGGACCATTTCTTTGCTGAAAATCAAAAACGGAGAAGTTAAACAAAATTTTAAAAAAGATTTAGAATAGCATAACTTCAACAGAAAGTGACAAAACACACAAAATCACAAGAACTAAAGGACCAATTTTTAAAAAGAAAGCAAAAATGCAAGAAGAAATTTTCTCCTGTAAAGGGAACCGTGAGTGGAAAAATAGAAATGTACTCAATATGTTCGGTTATATTAACTCTGCTTGTTGCTCTTAGGTGCCCTCAGGTCTGTTCTTACCCATAGCAACCTTACGCCCAGCAGAACGAAGCACTGCACGCTCCTGCGCCAGCCTCACAATGGTTCCCAGGCTGGAGTCCATTGTTACAGCCACGGGGTCGATCCCTCTAGTCGGGTCTCTCTTTCTTTTGCCACAGCTTGAGTCAGGCACTGCCACTTAACATTTTCTATCTCAGATCCTTTACTTTCTAGCTATTTGGTAATGAATTAATTATTTATTCTTAGTGCGATGCAACTGCTTGCTCCTCTTCAAAGTTAACTTTTGTGTAGGCTTTCCTAACAAAGAATTCCAAAACCATGCCCACTACCCACAATGTGTCCGTCAGTTTGTCTTCCTGTGGTGGCTTCTGTGTTGTTATGACGCTGGAAGCTATGTCATCAGAAGTACAAATGGTAGCAGGGTCACCAGGGTTAACAGATTTTCAGCAGAGCTTCCAGACTAAGAACAGACAACGACAACAACCACAAAGAACATGCTGTGCTCTTCTGTGCACTGAGCCACAGAACCCATTGTGGACGGAATCAAAGCACTGTGCGAGACTGGAAACCTATGAAGCTATGCAGACCACTGTGGTAGAAAGAGCCAGAAGCTGACCCCTCGGGCCAGAAGGCTCTCAAAGATCCCCGAGGAAGAGCAGCCTTCTCAAGGGGAGTGGGCCCGACGGTCACGGGAAGCCTGTGGGCATCGAGCTCTTGGCACCTTCATTGGCTGATGGGGCATGACCCCAAATGAGAAGACACAGTTGCAAACACCGATTAATATGGAACTTGGAATGAACTAAATATAAATCAAGGACAATTTGAAACTGTAAAGTATGAACTGAAACACATAAAGATCAACATGTTAGGCATTAGTGAGCTAAAGTGATCTGGTATTGGTCACTTTAAAACATTAGAAATAATCATTTAATATAATGGTACAAAATGTAGTCAATATTATAAAACTTGCCGAACTAAAATGCCCCTAGGCCTACCTTATATGTTTGTATACAAACATGGCATAAGACATTTTTTATTTCAAGGAAAATTAAGTAGCAAGTCACAGATGGAGAAAAAAAATTTACAAAACAAACATAAAAATTATGTTCAGAATATACGAGTCATTCCTACAATCCAGTTGTAGATTGAAATACTCAAGAAATGGAAAGTATTTGAGTGAACACATCATCAATGAATAGTGTCTAGGGCCTAAAACAAGCAGCCATTGAATTTGGGATTGCCAGTTACCACTAGGGGCATTCCAACCCAAAAGTATATCCTTTTGAACTTGTCTACATTAAACAAAATGTCACCTTCCATCTTTGTATCTATAGCACAATAATTCTTTTAACAAAAGTAAGAACATCTTTTTTTACTTGTTATTGTCCTTTGTGCCTGTGATATGATAAAAGTTGTCGTCTTCAGAGTGTGGCAACTCAAAGTTTGAATCTCAACTGTTCAACATAATAGCTGCTGTTTATCACCTGTATAAAAGGTTTAGAAAGACTAAGGTAACTGACTGGAAAATAACTAGCAGATCACTGTCTCCTGGTACTTGACAAAGTAGTAGGGAGAACGATAATCTCTTGAGCACGTGGTGTTGGGGCAAGTGGATGTCTATACCTATTTGTATAGGTATCTAAACAAAAAGTGGGTAGCTAAAGAGAAGGAACCTATATCTTAATTTCTTAAAGTTTGGAAAAGCAAGTTGTTACTTAGAGGACTAAGGTGAGCCTGACCCAAGCCATATTTTTAATCACCTCATATACACAAGAAAGCTGATCATTGAGTAAGGAAGACCACAGAAGAATCGATGTAATTGAATTACGGTGCTGGCAAAGAATATTGAACAGACCGTGGACTGTCAAAAGACTTCCAAATAAGTCTTGGAAGAAGTACAAGAGTGCTCCTTGGAGGCAATGATGGTGATACTTAGTCTCCTGCTCTTTGGACATGTTCCCAGAAGAGACCTGCTGGCCTGGAAAAGGACATTTTACTTGGCAAAGTAGAGGAGCAGAGAAGGAGGAAGGCCCTTAACAAGATGGATGGATGCAGTGGCTGTGGCATTTGGTTCAGATGAAAATGACTGTGAGGAGGGTGAAGAACAGGGAAGTGTTTCTTTCTGTTACACACAGGGTCATTATGGGTTAGAACTGACCCAACAGCACCTAACAATAACAGCCTTACCCTCATGCAGACATTAAACATGATTAAAAAAAGGCTTATAGTCTAAAATCTAAGAACAAATAGGAGTGCGATTTTTTAATATTTGTGGGAAAATAACATGGACAGAAATGGAAATTTCCACAAACCCTTTGGGGTTAGCAGCCCAAATTATAACCACTATGTTGTCACTCCTCCTATTCACAAGCTTTTTTACACGCCCTCACTTTATAAAACTATAGGAGAAAATATAAATCAAAATCTTTGTGTCTTAGTTTGGGCAAGACTTCTAAGATTGAAGACAAAGAAGCACAAAGTATTTGAGGAAAAGAAATTACTTTGTTCATGTCAGCTCTAAGACATTTTTACTGCAAGGGAAATTAAATAGCAAGCCACAAATTGAGAGGAAAGTTTGCAAAGCAAACATCTCATAACTATTGTGTTCAGAATATATAAAAATTTCTACAATCCAATAATAGATTAAAACACTCATGAAATGTAAAGTATTTTGGTGAACACATTATCAAAGAATAATGTCTATGGTATTAAAGGCTTATCAAAAAACAAACAGCTATCTAAGTGAGGTCTCAGCTAAGTCCACATAGAAGAAGCACACCATCCTGTGTGATCCTGAGATTGTAAATAATAAAATCCAAGACCAGAGGACGCATGTCATAACAGGAAGAAAGAAGGGGGGGGTGGCGGTGGAAACAGATGGCTAAACCAACAGTATTTAGGCAGGAGAATAATGTGTTGTTAGGTGCCCGTAAGTCTATTCCGATTCAAGTGAGAGTCTGCTTGGATCCATGTATAAATAAATAAAACACCACCCGGTCCTGAGAATCTTCTCAATCGTTGCTGTGCTTGAAACCGTGGTTGCAGCCACTGTGTCAATCTCAGAGGGTCTTCCTCTTTTTGGCTAATCCTCTGCTTTACCAAGATCTTTATCCTGGGCCAGGCACCTGTCTCTCCTCATGACATGTCCCAAGCAAGTGAGCCAAAGTCTCTCCATTCTTGCTTGTGGGAACCATCCTGGCTGTGTTTTCTCCAGGACAGACTTCTTTGGTCTTCTGGCAGTACCTTCACTAACCGTTTGCCGGCTCCATCATGCAAAGGCATCAATTCCTTGTCAGTCTTCCTTCTTTGTGGTTTGGCTAGCACATGCATAGGAGGCTGTTGAAACTCCAATGGCTTTAGTCAGGCTCACCCTAGTACACAAAGTGACATCTGTGTTTTCTTGGGTTTTCTTTGTAAACACATTGTACAGCAGATTTTCCCAGGGCAACATATCTTGACTGCTGTTTCCATCAGCATTCGTCGTAGATCCAAGTAAATGAAACCCTTCACAACTTGGATCTTTCCTCCATGGAGCACGAAGTCAGTCGGAGTGGCTGCTCCATAGTTGTTACACTTTGGGCTGCCAAAGTTCGTCTCAGAAACTCCCTGGGGCTGTTGCCCCCTGTCCGGTAGGTTCGTCCGAACTCAGAACGGACTCTGTGGCAATGACTGTGGCTTTGGCTGTATCATGAAATGATCTATTGACCCGATTGTGAATAATACCGAGCAGCGGAAAAGGATAAGTTTCTCACAAATATAACAACACAAATTTAAAGCATTTTACTCAGTGACGAAACACAAACACAAGAGATCTCCGTACTGTATTATTTAATTCATATGATTTCATTTATATGATGGTTCTACTAGTGATTCAAAAGGTACTGGCAGAAAACAGAACAATAGATGAAGGCAGTGAGATAGGGTGTGGAGCTAAGCAATTGCAAATAACAGAGAAGAGTTTTGGATGATTCCATTTTCCTACTCCATAGGTAGGGAGAAGTTGACTCCTGGAGGCGTAATGGTTTAAGAATTGTACTGCTGACTAGAGTTCTAAACCACCTGAGGCTCTGCGTGCAAGAGGGGGTCTTTCTGCGCCCGTGGAGTTGCATCCTCCAAAACTCACTGAGGCAGACCTAGCCTGTCCCAGAGGGTCATTATGGGCCAGCATCCACTTGATGGCAGTGAATTTGGTTGCTTTTGTTATTTCATGAAAATAGTGACTTTTACATGACATTGCATTTTTCCTCTAACTTTTCATTTAAAATTAGCGGTTTATTTTATATAAACTTTGCTTCCATATACGTAATTTTAAAATTTGAATGCTCAGAAATTCTTTGTTGGACTACATATGTATGATATTAGGTTAACATATTACAGCTGAGTATGGATACATACATAGAAGTGGATATGTAATCATAATACAATGGCGGATAAAAATCTTTCTTTTGTTCTTCTCTTCTTTTAATAGAAGCACTTCTTAATGCTTTCATTTTCCCACTCAAATCCATTCTCAGAATTTTCATTATTGTCCAAATAGCCACTCAATCTTTTCTATCTTTCAAAAGCATATGGACTTTCTCCTCTGCAACATATATCTGAAACACTTTCACGTGTTTTTCCTCTAATGTTAATAAGTGTGTGAGATATCTTTTACAAGGTTACAGGGATGACATAGTTTGGGCAGGGAATACAAAGAGGTTCTGCGACATTACAGGATTATAGCTCATAAGGACCCATCCTGTTTCATGCTGCCTCTGGTATTGGGAAACACTGTTGTGTTTTCCTATAATAATGGGTTAAGGCTTCATAGTTATTTGAGGTTAATTTAAAAAGTAGCATATTCATTTTGAGAGTGTTTTCCAATAATACAAGACAGTGGGTGATCAGGGTTTTCAAGAACTATAAGTGGCTTCTATCTAACACAGGTTGAGGTGAGTGTTTCTTTTCTTCCCTTGATCTTAGCCCAAAGGCCGAGGAGCAATGTGAGTGCTCCTTTAATTAACTCACAAAGCACGGAATACACGCAGCAGCCTGGCTGATATGAACAAAATCCCCAGCACAGCATGGAAACAAGGAATCTTGACATCTACATATTAATCAGCCTCATTGTTGTGAAATAAAAGAGGTCATATAGCAGAGCGAAAAAAAATTACAAGAAGCTTGATCTTAAAAAATACTCTAAATGAAAAGGAATTATTTACATAAAATAATTAAGCACTCATGTGTAGTATAAAGTAATGCTTTGTGAGTAAAATAATTAGGTGCTTATATATACTGTACAGTATTACTTAATGAGTCATCATCTTAAAACTATGGTTAAAATGTCGACATTAGTGGCTAATTAAAAGTAACAAAATAAGAATTTTAATAACAATTTCTGAAATGCCTTGGCTAGTGATTATGTTCTAAAAATGTTTGTTATTTTAGTTCAAGGCATATTATTCAAAGAGAGCCAAATATGGATATATATGTATATATACATATATATATATATCCTGAGTGATTGAATATCATGTTTTTAAATTAATTGTGTGTCAAATGTATTCATGTTCACAGTGATAAATGTATACAGACATAACTGTAGATTAGACATAGAACTGCCACCATTCTGTCCAGTTTGCTGTGCTTTTGTGACTGGAATGTTGCTGTGATGCTGTAAGTTATGCCAGTGGTATTCTAAAGACAAATAGGGTCACCCATAGTGCACAGGTATCAGTGAAGTTTCTAGACTAAGACAGACAAGAAATAAAGACCTAGCAAGCTGCTTCTGAAATTAGCCAGCATAAAGCTGATGAATTACAGTAGAGTGCTGTCTGACATTTTACTTTGGACATATCAGTGGGAAGGACTTGCAATTCAGAGGAGAGTCTTTGGAGAGGAATTGGCAGTATAGCCACAATATGCCAACAATTGGGAGAGCGACACAGGGCCTAGCAGTGTTTATAGATGAGGAACAAGATGAGGGGTAGAAGTTAACTCAGAGGCAGCTGTCTAGAGTTAGCTGTAAATATAGCAATAGATATAAATAGAATTATAGATATGGATTTTCCATTTTAGAAACATAACATACAGAGACAAATCATCCTTCTCTAAAGAGATATCACACTATTATGGCCCCTCCAGTGCACATAATTTTAGCATAAAAAGTAAGACTAATTTCTCAGTAGAAAAATCTTTCTGCAGTGCATTTTTCTATCTCTTCTAATAACACAAATATTATAGCCTTCTTTAGCATTTGATGGGAATTACTTTTAAAGACTACATATTTATAATAAATTTAAAAATCAAGTCCACAAACTAATTTATAATACTGCCGCTCACTCTTAAAAATGGTATTCCTTCTGTATGTACTACCAATTAATTATTGTTGGAATTTTTAATTATTGTAGAAATTTAAATATTTTAAAATTACTGTATCAAAGGTATAAAATGGAAAGAAAATGCACAATATATAAAAATACAGCATCAATCAAAATAATAATCCAAACAAATTTTGTTACACTATATAAAATGAAGACAGTGGAGCAGGGATGATATTTAGTTTATTAAATTTTTTCCTATTCTATTGAGGTGAAATTACATGTAATCCTTTCCTTTCAGACATTTCCTATACCTTTGTATGGTGTGGCTTTTAGATTGAATATTTCACACGTTATGAATTGTGAACTGAACATGAAGAGAGAGTAGCTAAACTCGTTTCTTGGGGCATTTCCCAGTGTTCACTCTCTTTGCTTTCTTTTGTCTCTGCCAAAAAGGCAGGGCCAGAGGCAGCCAACCTGAGTGAGAGTTCTCTAGTTCAGGAAACCCACAGACCCTTTCTTCCTCAAAATTTCCAAATTTAGGAAACGTCCAATGTTGAATTAGTAAAGTTTTCTAATCTAAAGCATAATTTCATCACTTTGGCTTTTCTTTAAGGAACTAAGAAGATTCATTTAGCTGTGTTTTATTATCTAAGGTGTTTTATCATTCAAGGTGTTAGCGTCCTGTTTCCTTTATAAAATATAGCGAAATGTACAAGTAATTCTTTAATTCATATGCAATTCATGGCAATGTCTAGTAAAACACTTCCTTTCAAGTAATTAAAGTTCCAGCAATAGGTTTTAAAAACAAAGATGGTTTATATTATAGATATTGAAGAGATGAAATGGAGCGTTATTACATTTTACATTTACTTGCTTATTTGTGCCATTAGTTTTGCTGGTGAAAGAAAGATCTATCCAGTTAACCTTGTTATTTGCTGTGTTTATCAGAAAGTCAGAGAGACCAAAACTTAAGATGCAATTCTCTTAGAGTTATTCTCCGTCAATCAAGACTGGAATAGAATTCATAAAACTATTTACTTGTAAGCATTTAAACTTCCATTTCCCACCCAGCTATTTCTTACAAAGGTGAGAGAATTTGGTACATTATATTGAAAATTATAATACTTTCAATATTCAAAATATACTCTCACTCATTTTTAAAGCATTCTGCTTTGTTGGTTAATTATAAAAGGGATATAGAGTTGGAAAACTGTAACACTTAGAAACACTGTTAATGAGCCACTTCACACTAATTACTGCTACTGGAATTCTGCAGATACTGCTTTTCACAGAATCATTTGAAGAACTATTTAACAATTTTGACATGTATCATAATGTTAACTTCAAAATACCCACAAAAACATTGTAATTAAAGAATAACTATTTTGATATATAATTCCTTTAAAATACATTCCAGCTGAATTATATTTGCCATAAAGTTCCATTTTTCTGTAAGGAGGGTGATGGCATCAGGAGGTCATTATTAAGTCAGACTATTTCAGCTTATGAACACTAAAAAGGAGAGTCAGGGAATTTCAGTCACTCGCTGAAGACCATACAATGAGTGTACAGCTCTGACGGTGAATTAGATCTCCAAGGTGTTCACTCGCACTCACAAATTAACTGCTTTTCTAGTTTTAAAATATTTATTATTTTTTTACAAATTATTAATATTGTTTCTGCTATTTCTCTGTGTCCTCAACTTGTTTTTGACTTGCAAAAAAGCACATATGACACAATAGGACTAATCACCAGGCCTTGCTAGGCCGCTAATTCTTTGTCCCATAGAACCATTAGGTGAGTTTAAACCTTTAACTTTTCAATTTGCATTTGAGTGCTTATGTTTGTACCACCAGGGCTTATCGTGTCTGAAAAATGTTTCAAATTAATTATAATTAGTAAAAATAAAATCATAACCATAAATCTTCTTTAAACAACAATTTTTCCAGCAATGGATTCTGAATATATATATTGTCCAATGATACCAAGGTTTTTATAAGTGGTAAACTTTAACGTGAAATGACACAAAATTACAAGTATTATGTTAGGTGTATATGAGCTCAATAGAAAAACAGCATTTATGAGTTACTAATAAAGTAACTATTATTAAAATGGTGTTTTAAAAGCAAACATATATTACATTTAGAAAACACTTATTATTGATTAGAATACATTAGTAAACTATTCCATTTATATACACATATATGATAGCAAACATGAAACAAACTGTAGAAGCAATTTTAAAATAATAGAAAACTGCAACTAAATTAAAGATCATTTTAAAATACACACTTTGCAATATAAAGACACATGGTGGCACAGTAGTTATAGCACTTGTCTGCTAACCAAAATCAGAGATTTTAACCCAAGAGCTACTTTTCCTGGGAGAAAGATATGTCAGCTTTCTTCCTTACATTTTTACTGCTATGGAAACTCTATAGAGAGGTTCTGTTCTGTATTTATTGGGTCAGTATAAATCTGAATTGACTTCATGGGAGCAGGTAGACATCCTACAAGTAACTACAGGTTAATCAGAATCATAATCGCACTATTATACATAAAACACTCCAGATCCTAACTTCATTCTTCAAAGAAATGGGGAAAATGAATCACTAACTTGGGACTGAGAGGAAGAGACTGAGGACCAGCAAATAACTTCCCAAGAAGAAGAACAAAATAGGAGACCTCTTTCTACCCGACATCAAGAAGTATTATGCAACCAGGGTAGTCAAGACAGCCTGGTATTGGTACAATAATCAGTATATAAACCAATGGAACAGCATAGACAACCAGAAATAAATTCAACCGGCTACAGACTACTGATCTTCAACAAAGTGGATGGAGGGCAGAGGTGGGTGGCAAAAATATTAAGTTAGAATGTCTCTTCAAGAAATGGTCTGGGAAAATTAGATTTCCATTGCAGAATAAGAAATGGGATCTATAACTCATCCCATGTAACAAAAATGAAACCAAGATGGGTCAAAGACCTAAAAGTAAATCCCAGAGCTATAAAGATCAACAATGACTGGGAAACTTAAGGGCCCTACATTAGGGCATGCACGTCCTATAAAACAGAAAACACACAGTAGAAAACAAAACAGATGACATGAAGGGATTAGGACTTATTAAAAATATGACCCTGAAGTGCATCAACAGACTTGATCAGTAGAGTAAAAGAGAATCCATGGAATGCATAAAAATCTTAAACAGCGACACAACAGATGAAGGTCTAAGCCCTACAATCAGTGAAAATCTGTAATTCCTCAACAAGAAAAGAACACACAAATCCAACTAAAAAGCAAGCAAAGAACAAGAACAGACAGTTCGCCAAAAGTGACGTTGAGATGACTTACATACACATGAATACAGTCCTACAATCATTATTTCTCCTAGAGGTGGAAATCAAACGACCCTAAGACATCACCTTACACAGACAATGACAGCCCAATTAACACATATTAAAAACAATAAATGCTGGAGAGGGCGTGGCAATTTGGAACTCTCCTACACTGCTGATTGGTCTGTGATATGTACCAGCATAGTGGAAACCGAAATGGAGTGACATAAAGCATATGTGAATAGAAATCCCATATGATCCAGCCATACTTCTGCTTGGTATGTATCCTAAAAACATAAGAGCCATAACTTATATACTCCCATGTTAGTTCACAATAACAAGAAGTTGGAAACAGCCCCAGAGCTCATCAGTAGTAAAATGAATAAAGAAACGTTGATACACTTAAGTAATGGAATACCCTGCATGCTAAAAATCAACAGTGAAACTACAAAACACACAACGGACCTGGACAACACTATGCTAATGAAGTTAATTGATCATAAAAGAACAAATGTTTTCTAAAACCACTGTTACAAAGATAAAAACCTAGACAAAGACTTGCATGCCAAGGGAAACACTTTTGGAGGTTCGGCAGGTAGGGTGGGCAATAGTGGGAAGATGAAGCAGAGGATTGGATGGTTGACAGGTGCTGACTTGAGTGAAAGGGTACATGGAGGTCACAAGCGAAAGAAGAGAAATCAGGTGTGGGATAGAATACAGGGTGAGGGGTGATACAGATTTGAACTAGTGAGCTCAGGTTTGATGGTCTGAAATATAAACCCTCCACCCCAGTCCATATAGAAAAATACATTAAAAAAAGATATTCTCTTCAAATTCAAATTTCATGAAATGACCATTTCTTCAAAGTTGATAATAGCTCCTAAAGTTGATATCATTCACATAGAATACTAGAAAGGTTCAGTCTTATCACCTTTTCTATTGCTCGTGTTAGTGGAAAATAGTTGAATTCTTCTTGTCTGATAGGTTTTGAACTTATACAGGTCTGGTTTTCATAGGTTTTACTATGTCAATCAAATTTGAAATGTTTTCTTGTACCACGTAGCATGCAGTCTATTTGTATGAATACTGCAATGGTTCTGGGATGAAAATAATATGTCTACCAATCATTTGAATTTTATTCAGTACCGTTAATATATTCTTTATTGCTATATAACCCAATCAAGAATGAAAAGTGGATAAAATATAATTCTATATTATTTTATTTTACTGGTTGCTTCTAAAATGTAAGCCCCAAATTTCTGAATATTTTTCATTTTTACCAACTTTTTTTAGGTCAACTAGACATTTCTGGTAGTGTAGTGATTATACTTGGGCTGTGATCCACATTATGAGAGGAAACCATCCTCCCACAACTGATTGGGTTCTAAGGGACAGTTG
>NW_022111320.1:12577600-12579593 GCF_000313985.2 Echinops telfairi | reverse complement strand
GCCCCAAAAAAGGCCTGGTTTGTGGCAGACGGGAGACACTGTTTTTGCCACCACAACAGTGTACCTGCTCACACAGCCATCTTGGTGTGCCAGTTTTTGGCAAAAAACCCAGCATGCCTCTCTTGCCCCATGCACCTTACTCACCTGACCTCACTCCATGCGACTTCTTTTTGTTTCCACAAATGAAGAGGAACATGGAAGAACAGTGATTTGACAATGAAGAAGAGGTGATGAAAAAAACAAGGGAGGTGCTGTCAGCCACCCAAACAGATGAGTTTGAAAAATGTTTTGTAGAATGGAATTACAGATTTCATAAATGTATTAAGTGTAATGGAGAGTATTTTGAAGGTGATAAGGTTGTTTTGTAAAAAAAATAAATACCTAGCTTTGAGGGGAAAAATCCAGTGTGTGTGGGTTCCCCCTCATATTCTTTCACCAACTTATATAGTCTCAAGACATGCAAGACCCCCCTAGCTACAGACAACCACATGTGTAACATATGTAACCTGGATTGTGGGAGTAACATAACACCAAGCTGGGTCCAGATATAAGGGAGTTGACTGTCTTCTGAGAGGGGACATGATAGCAACATGTCTGCTCGCACAGATGAGGGCTGCAGGCTGCATAGTAATCAGCAATGCGATTGTAAGAGTTAACATTAAGGTAGAACTGTTATGGTAGGATATTGTGGGAATGATTTTTAATTAGGAGAATGTAACTGGGACTCTTATCCAATTCTTAAAAATAAAGACCTCCCTCTACCCAGAATCCTGGCCTCCCAGGCTTCTTAATCATGAGCATAGAGATTTTTGCCTGCATACACTCTCTTCCCAGTCCTCAGTTTCCCACAGCACATGGTAAGCAGTTCAAAACCACTAGCAGCTCCAAGGGAGGTAGATAGGACTTTCTACTTCCCAAAACATTGACAGTCTTAGAAACCCACAAGGAGTCACAATGGGTCAGCATTGACTCAATGGAAAGTTTTTGTTTTTTTTGAGACACTCCTGGCTAGAGATTTGTCAATCAGATCACAGTCAAATGCTGTGAATTTGGGACTGTGAACTTCTCATAAGGAAGACCTTGGGAACCTCCTCACTCTCTGCCACTTTGTCTCACCCCTGCTGCGACTCTTAGCCCTGATCCAGAGAACTGCCAGACCCCTGCCATGTTTCCACTGACAGGGGATCTACATAACTCTGTGCCCACTGGCCTGGGATCTCCCTGCATTCTGCGTCATTGGATGCAGCTCAGGGAGTCTGTAAGGGACTTGTGGACTAGTAGTGGAGACATAGACTTGAGTTAAGACTGGACTGAGACTCTTCCTTGATATATAATTACTTCTTGATATGTATTTTCTAGTACATATATGAATGTCACTGGATTTGTTTCACAATTAACATTCATATCAGAGAGTCCAGGGAAGCACACCTGGTTTAGTGCACAGGTATTTATCAAAAAGTTGTCATTGTGTATTTAACAAAAAGTTGTCTGGAGCAATTCAGACAAATCTGGTAATCTGGTAATCTACTTTGGCAAAATCCATAGCCATTGAAGGTCCTGTAGAACACAGTTCTCCACAACACAGAACCTTGCCAGGAGCTGGAATCAAATTTGACAACAGTTGTCGTCTATAATCCCATTATTTTTTCTTTAATTTTTTTCACAATCTTTTTGAAGTCTCATCATATAGATAGATGAATGGATTATTGGATGGATGGAAAGATAAACAGAAGATAGATATATTTAAATAGGTGGAGAAATGAATTTGTTGATTTGTATACAGGTGTGTTGAAAATTCAGGATGTTATGTAAAATAGGACATATGTGATTTGGTCATATTAAAATATGGGATTTCCTTACAGGTCATCATTGTTGCTGCTATTTCCACTTCTGCTGCTCCAGCTTCTAGCAGATACTGGAGGAATGAATGACAGCAGTGACAGTGGGGTAATGGGGTAATGGGGACAGTGGTAATGGGGACAGAATTATAGGA
>NW_022111320.1:12576306-12577500 GCF_000313985.2 Echinops telfairi | reverse complement strand
AGAACTGCCAGACCCCTGCCATGTTTCCACTGACAGGGGATCTACATAACTCTGTGCCCACTGGCCTGGGATCTCCCTGCATTCTGCATCATTGGGTGCAGCTCAGCGAGTCTGTAAGGGACTTGTGGACTAGTAGTGGAGACATAGACTTGAGTTAGACTGGACTGAGACTCTTCCTTGATATATAATTACTTCTTGATATGTATTTTCTAGTACATATATGAATGTCACTGGATTTGTTTCGCAAGTCAACCCAGTCTAACACAATTAACATTCATATCAGAGAGTCCCGGGAAGCACACCTGGTTTAGTGCACAGGTATTTATCAAAAAGTTGTCATTTTGTATTTAACAAAAAGTTGTCTGGAGCAATTCAGACAAATCTGGTTATCTGGTAACCTACTTTGGCAAAATCCATAGCCATTGAAGGTCCTGTAGAACAAAGTTCTCCACAACACAGAACCTTGCCGGGAGCTGGAATCAAATTTGACAACAGTTGTCATCTATAATCCCATTATTTTTTCTTTAATTTTTTTCACAATCTTTTTGAAGTCTCATCATATATGATAGATGAATGGATTATTGGATGGATGGAAAGATAGACAGAAGATAGAAATATTTAAACAGATAGATAAATGGATTTGTTGATTTGTATATAGGTGTGTTGAAAATTCAGGATGTTATGTAAAATAGGACATATGTGATTTGGTCATATTAAAATATGGGATATCCTTACAGGTCATCATTGTTGCTGCTATTTCCACTTCTGCTGCTCCAGCTTCTAGCAGATACTGGAGGAATGAATGACAGCAGTGACAGTGGGGTAATGGGGTAATGGGGACAGTGGTAATGGGGACAGAATTATAGGAAATGAACAGGAAGATAGGGTTGTCTAGCCTTGGTCACCTTTCTGCCTGCCAGGTTCGCTGGAAACACCCAGGTCCTGGAGTCCACCTGCCAGCTGTATGAAACATTACCAAAACAAAAAACTAACTGCCATTGAGTCAAACTCAACTCACAGTACACTTATAGGACAGAGTAGAAACACCCGGGGCAATTCTGAGACTGTAAATCTTTATGGAAATAGAGAGACTCATCTTTCTTCCACAAAGCAGCAGTTGATTTTGAACTGCTGACCTTGCAGTGACCTACAACTGTGGCTAAAGACATGTCCTCTGTGTCTCCTGCCTGTACC
>NW_022111320.1:12561692-12574221 GCF_000313985.2 Echinops telfairi | reverse complement strand
AGCCGTGTGGAGACCCCTGCCAGCGCTGAGATGCTTGCACACTCACTGATTCAGCTTTCCTCCTGGAGTCGGCATCATTGCGTCTGTTTTGTGAGATGGAGGAGGACTTTGTTGATTGGTGTTGGACATATGGGTTAATGGGTTAGTGTTGGACTTGTGGGCTTGGGTAGCACTGGGTTAGGATGTTTTCATGATGTGTACTTACCCTTTATATAAAACTCTTTCTTATACACGAGTTTCTGTGGATTTGTTTCTCTAAAGTACCCAGACTCACACAGATATAAAACTAAAACACACAAAAATAGTGTTTCACTTATTTTAACTGTTAGGAGAAGCAGTAAAGCTTTTAAATGTTAGGTCAAATGGTAAGATTGACATAATTTAAATAAAGTTTTAAATAAATCTAGTGAGACAGAAATTTAGGTACATTTAGCCACTTTTGCTTTATTGACTTTAATTAACTACATACTATTTTTTATTGGTGCTCATTTACTTTTATTAATGACACATTGACATGGTGTAAAAGCAGAGTGAAAGTTAAATATTTCACATACCATCTTAATTCTGGGTCAACTAGGGAAACAAATCTAGCGACACTCATATGTGAATAAGAAAGAGTTGTACATAAAAGAGCAATTGTAAATTGAGAAAATATCTCAGGCCAGATCAAGTCCATAAGTCTGATACCAGCCCATATGTCTGATACCAGTCTCTAAATCCCTCTTCAGACTCACACAACACATGAAGCGACACTGAATGCAGGAAGATCATAGGACGGTGGGCGGAAAGTCTTATGGCTTTAGTGCCTGAGGAAAGATGTCAGCACTGGTGTGTCTCCATGTGGCTCCTCCAGCTCCAGGATCTGGCTCCATCATTATAGCTCCATGTGGTTTGTCAGCAGGAAGATATAGCAGCGAGAGTGTGTCCCACCTCCAGTGTGGAAGACAAGAGATCCCAGAATCCTCAGGAAAAGGCCATGTCTACACAGAGGCCTCATTGGCTATGACCTGAAGGACAGGCTAGACTCCACCCCTTTGCAAGTTGATAGGACATTATGTAACAGCCAGACATATTAATTGTAAAGAAAAAATACATTGTGAATGAAACTTTGGATACAATTATGTGCAGTATATAAAGTAGTGCTAAAGACAGTGGGAAAAAATATTTGAGGTAAAATGATTCCTAGAGTTTTCTTATTAGAGCATTTGCTCCCTAAAAATAATTTTTATTTCTAGAAAGCTGAAAAATATATTAGTAACTTTCTAATAGTCAATGAATTGGTGAAATTATAGTAGCATGAATTGACTGGATAAACTCATACACAAAATAATCACAAAGCTTCATATATTCAGACAAAATACATATACACAGCTATTTAATACAATTTTAAAGGCAAATTATTTGTATTTTTAACACAGAACATGATTTGTACCAGTTTAAAATTTTTTATTTGCTTCAAAACCATTTGAAGATTTGATAGAAAAATAGATGATTGGGCTTCTCTCTCTGATGAAGGAATTATTATTATTTATTTTGTATCACATATTATATAACATATTAGATATGTATGTAAGCTATAGTAGAGTTATCTAACAGAGATAAATGTACAGGTTAAGCAGGCAATTGCAAAAATATGCCATCCCATAGGAAAGACTCAATACTACAATGTTTCCCCAAAAGTAAGACATCCCCTGAAAATAAAACCTACTTACAGTTTGGCCTCTCGCTGAAATATAAGGCATCCCCCCGAAAATAAGACCTCCCTGAAAATAAGCCTCCCGTCCCCAAAACTACCATAACTCTGGACTCTGGACCGTAGAAGCGGGCGCTGCCACACAGCTCCCTGTTGGCCACAGTGCAGTAGAAGCAGACAGGAAGTGTGAGGTCTCTTTTAATAAAACAATAAATGTGTACCGTATTCTTCTTCATGGAAAAATATGCTATCCCCTGAAAATAAGATCTAGCGCATCTTTGGGAGCAAAAATTAATATAAGACACTGTCTTATTTTTGGGGAAACAGGGTAGTTATCAATACTAGTCCTTGTTATTACTAACTTGGAGACTCTCCATAATTGAAGCACCATGCCATTATCTAGTTTCTATTATTATACTTTAACAATAACAGCAGAAAATGTAATACTTCAAGACTAGTGACATTACTTAATGAAAGTATGGTAAGTTTGTCTGTTTTTAAGTTTTCTTATTCAATAGAAACTCCATTCTCTTATTCCTTTGATTCCTTATAAAAAATAGAATTAAATACTTAGTCATCTTCATTGAATCAATTACTTTGACTTCATTTAACTCTATTGTTGAACTGGACTTATTATTTTAGAAGAAATTACAACATATAATTTTTTATTAAGCTACAAAATGTTTTAAAGCTCTAAACTATTGGTGACTCATAGCTGCAACTAACAGATGCTAAAGCCACTGATTGTTCATTTTCAGGGATTGTCTAGTTTAGGGATTTGTTACCTATCAATTTATCTTTATGCTCCTCCTTGGTCCATATATAGATTTGACTACTGAAATGTGCTTTGAGTCTTATTTGGAAGTAGTAGATATTAACTAAATTTGCAAGAAAATAACATTATGCTAACTTTCTACAAACAAAATCTGCTTTATCCCAACTTTATACATTTGCATTGTCTCTGTGAACATCTACCTACTGAGCAAACAGCCAAAGCTCTCCTATTCTTATTCCACCTCTGCACTGCTTTCAATGATGACCGAAACTTGACATCTCTTTTGGCATGTCTGGGAAGTTTCCTCCAGACTGCTCATCATTGATTCTTTCCCCCATCCTCAGCCACTTACAACAAGCACACCAATATCAATTAGTATAGAACTGCTCATTATTTTATGACCTTTCAAAAGGCCAAGTCCTACCATTTACTTTTTGAAACTGTGTGCTTGACAGTCTCGTTTTCCTGATAGAGCATCATAAGCCACTTGTGATTTGATAACAGATTTCTCCCCCTCAATTTTGTAACTCAATGAGCTTTTAATTAAACGTGTTTTATTTGAAATGTGCAAATCCTTCTTAAAATGAGGATCTCCTATACACATTTCTAATTACATACTGAAATATGGACATGCTTGCAATCATTTTGAAAATCATTATAAAGTCTCAGTTTTTTTCATGATGCTCATGCTTGTTGTTTCCCTCAATAATATACCCATATCTTCTTTTATATCCTTGATCAATGCCCATTGCATATGTTTAAAAACCAATAAAGTAGCTCCTAATCAGAAGTATGCCATATTCTCCATCCAATGAGAATATTTACTTAGTTGAAAATTCCTACTGACACTAACTTGGTTAACAAAAAAGGGCAGAGAGGAGAGGGATGGTGATATTAAAAAAAGTGAACTTTAGGATATTTAGCATTGTCAATTTAAACCCAACTCTATATAATGGAAAAAGTTGTTGTATAATTTAGCATATTCTTAGGCCTCTTTTTATAATAGCTTAAACCATAAGAAATTTTCATTTTTATTGGTCAAAGCAGTTGCATGTCAATCATTAAACTTGGGTCTATGTGGGGAGTCATGGGGGTATCATTGTTAAGTGCTTGGCTGCTAAAAAAAGGTTGTTGATTTAAACCCATGGACAGGGTGGGGGGGGCGCGGGGAGGGAATCTATGAGAGAAAAAAATTCTGGTCATCTACTTCCACAATGGCTATAGCCTACTATGCAATACGGGAAGTTCTGCTCTGGTATACAGATACATTATGAGTAGAAATCAACTTTGTGACTTACAACACAAATTCTGATGATGTTTAAATATCTATTCTCTTTACAGAATTGTTACTCGAAGTACAACATTAAATAATAACCTTGGCTCTACATTTCTACTTGGGTGGCACATTGCTGTAAGGTGCCATAAAGTCAGTTCCTACACACAGTAAGAGGCCAAGCACTGCTTGATCCTGCACCATGCTAATCTATGTTAAACTTGAACCCATTGCTACAACCCTGTGTCAATCCATTTTGTTGAGGGTGCTCCCTTTTTCTGAACCTTCTGCTTTACCAAGCATGAATTACTTCTCCAGCGTCCACCCTGACTTCTGGGGAGTGCTCTTGCTGTACTTCTTCAAAGACAGATTTGTATAATCTTCTGGCAGTCACGTCATATTTAACATTCTATCCTGACACTGTAATACAAATGCACCAATTTTTCTTAGTGACTCTGCACACAACAGATCAAAATTCTGCTCACTCATGTGCAGTTTCAACAATGGTTTTGTTTGAGCCACTGTAACAATCCATTGAGGGTCTTACGCTTTTTCAGCGATGGTATAATACATTTAAAGAACCCTGGTTGTGCAATGGTTAGCAGTTGAAACTCCCAGTCACTCTGAAGGAGAAAGAGGATTTCTACTCCCCAAGAAAGCTACCGTCTCAGAAACTCCCAGGGTGAGTTCTACCCTGTCCCATAGTATTGCTGTAAGTTAGAATCCATGTAAAGGAATAGTGTGCACTTTAACAAGAATGACGTCTTCCTCCCAGGACTGCTCTCTCTTGATAAACATGTTCAAAGTATGTGAGATGAAGTCTAGCCATCCTCTCTTCTAAGGGATCTTCTGCTTGTATTTTTTCCAAGACAGATTTATCTGCTCATCTGGAAGTTCACCGTACTTTTAATATTCTTTACCAATATAATCCCTTCTATCTTCAAACTAGAAGCAGAATATCAAACCCAATCCAATTGTCTGATTTTCCCTTCTGCCAAGAAGGGATCTGGAACAAATTCTCTGCTTTGATAGAACTTATATAATGAGATTCAACATATCCTAACAATCTTCCTACAGCTTTAGAAACCCTACAGGGAACTGTTTTTGTCCTATCGAGTTTACATGTTTTGAAATCCACAGCAAGATTTTTGTTGTTTTATTTTGTTTGGTTTCGATTTTTTTTTTTGGGGGGGGGTTTGCCCCTGGTTCAGCTTAGTTCTCAAAATGACATATTTGCTTTTACACTTGACATATACACTTTAAAGTAGGGGTTTTTATTGAAGCAAATATTAAGAATTCAGTACATTTAAAAAAGTATTTCTTAACTGGTGCTTCCATGGTTATAAATTGAGGATCCAAGTCATGAAATCTTGGATCACTTTGCCACATAAGAAGGACTAAACACTGGATGCATTTGAATGACACGGTTGGCCAACACTGACTCCCAAAAGAACAAACGCATCAGTTTTGGAAGAATACAGAAGCTCTTTATAAAAGGGTGGATGGTGAGATTTAAATTTTTTTTTCAATGTACCCTGATCATCTTATCAGAAGGGACAAGTCCTTGGGGGAAGACACCGTGCTTGATGAAGTTAGCAGAACATACGGTCCACCACGGACCACATCAACAAGAAGAATTCACATAGTAGTGAGTAAGGAGGTCAAGCATAGTGACGTGCACGAGAGGGCCTCCGAGCTGGGCAGTGGAGCTGGGCAGTGTTTCATTCCGTTGTGCGCGGGATTTCTGAGACGACATGACCCCGACAACAGCACTGTCTGCACTGGAATGAATGGCAGGAGAACAAAGTCAATAGATCGGAATAATTTTCAGACTGTTTTCGCTTCCCTAACCCTTTTCATTTTAACACTCTGGCACAATCATCGAACGATTGCTTAATGACTTCAAACTTTTTAGAATGTGGTTCAAGTTTTTCAAGGATTTCTTCAAGCTACAAAAAGAAAAAGAAAAAATCCTCCATCACATCATCCTTGTCTCTGACTTAATTTTCAACTTTATCCTTTCAAATATTTCATAAGCCAGCAGTTAAGCGGACATGTAGTTATAAGATATAGTATTGTTTAAAACTGGAGTGATTACTCTTAACATTTCCTTTCTTACTATGTTCTTGCTTGCTTTGAATCCATCAAGCACACTGTATCATCTGAAAACCACAGGCTGGTAAGAAATCTTCCTCCAATCCTCATGCAGTATTCTTTTTCATGTAATCCACCTTCTTGGATTACTAAATATGGTGAAAGGATAAAATTCTGGTGCATACATTTCCTGATTTTAGACCATGAAGTTTTTCCTTGCAGTATTTAATGATTGCTTCTTGATCTACGTATGTGGACTGGATACTGCATAAAGATAATTGTTTGGGGATTTCCATGCTTCATGAAGTAATCCATAATTTGTTTCAGTATATTCAATCTCATGCCTTTATGTAGGCAATAAAAGACAGGTAAGCATCATTTTGGAATTTTCTGCTTTAGACCAAGAGCCATTATATTTTTGCTTCGTGTTCTATTGTAAATGAGACTTGTACAGGTTTACTAAACAGATTTTTCCTTACAATTTTTTTAAATACACACTCCTATAATAGTAATGATCTATGGGTAGATGCTTAGATATATAAATACACATGCTACATAGGTGGTAGCAAGAGTGAGTATATATCCATAGATAGATAGATAGATAGATATAGGTTTGACAGAGGATATTTGTATACATGTATGTACCATTGTGGTAAATATATCCATGGTGGTTGTGGAGCATACAGGTTTAAAAGTTATGGAAATGCCTTAGATGTAACCACACACCTTAAAGGAATGAATTGCTTGGCCTGGGGACAGAGGACCTAGACTCAGAAGACACAAGTCAATTGTCATACATAGAATAATGCAGCTCCATACCAGCCCTAGGCCAATTGCCACAAGGCAGAATTCAGTGATGGTCTCCACCCTTCATTCTTCTCTGTCCTCTTAAGACACCAACTATTCTGGAAGCAGTCAACTACTATGCTGGGTTTAATAATTCATTACAATGGCAACACAAAACTCACATACAAAATTTTAGGTTATGGAGTATATTGGGATAAGTTAAGAGGTTATTATTACAAATCAGAATCAGAAAGCCTTAAGGATAGAATCCTGTTGTCCATAATAGTGTGTCTTCTAAGCCATACCAACAGCCAAATTTGTCTCTGTAGGCCTCAGTCTCTCCGTTGTGTGGCCCCTGGGCATCTGCCTTGTTTCATGGGCTGGGAAGTCCACCCCTCTGACTCATGTTTTTTGTATTGCTCCTTCCCTCTCTCTCTCTCAGTGTCAGCATCCTATGGCCTCTGGTACTTCTGATGCCTCACCACTTGTCACACAAGCTCCATAGTAGTCCTTTCTTGATGTTCATGGGATTCTCTTTCTTGTTCTGCTTCCGAATCGGCTCACTAATACTCAGTAGAATGACAAAACTGATAAACCCCCTCTATTAATGTTCCACATTCCCTAGTTGCATGGTCCCACCCACTCATTTAGTAGGAATTAGACAAACACAGATAGAAGGAAAAAAGCAAGTTCTATAACCAACAATAATACAGCACCATTAGATAACTCCAATGCTTATCTAGGCTTTTACTACTAAACACCTTAATATTTTTCCAATTTGTGATCATTACTCAGCTCCAAAATCACTTCCACATTTTATGTATATTTTATAGAAGCATTTTTCTATCCTGGCGGCAAATTCTGTCTTAGTTTTCCACTGCTGCTATAATAGATATGCAAGTGGATAACTTTTAACAAACAAAATTTAGTTTTCTACAGTATAGAAGTCCAAATTTAGTGCGCATGCTCAAGGGGAAAAATTATTATTTCTGTCAGCTATGGGAAAAGCTTTCAACATCTTTCAAAATCTGTGAGCCTAGTATTCCAGGAAGATTGCCATGTGTCTTGAAATCAATAATCTTCTAGCTCTAGGGGGTTTGAGGTGCATGGCCCCAGTTGCAAACAATGTGCTTTAAACCCACTTCTTTTATCATAGTGGTAATCAGATCTCTCTGTTTTATTTTCTCTCTAGTAAGATAAAATATATTGTAAGGTAGTCTAGAGGCGCCAGAGACCAAATCAGTCAAATTTGAGCAAACAGGCTTTATTAGGGAGAAAAATCCCAGCCTGGGCAAAGTCCTATGGTCCTCAGTGTCTGGGCTGAGGGAGTCATACTCCAGACTACAGGAGTGGTGTGTATATTGCCGGGGAACATGTGACTGGGCTGCCTTGAGTCCATATAAGGTAAAGTAGTCAGGGATTTGGAGATATAGGTATGTCTGGGTTTCTGGAATGTAAGGTGTCTTCCTGGTTCCGGGTGTATTCATGCCGGGTGCAGAGTGGCGGTTGGAGAACAAAGCGGGCCATGAGCCAAACAGGCCGTGAGCAAAATGGGCCGTGAGTAAAAGAAAGGGAAAAAAACTTGCAAAGCTGCTGACAGGTTACATTAGCCAGCTCTGGTCAGCTCCGCAGGTGTGTGGGGGAGATTCAAGGTCACTCGCTGCTAGTTGTTCCAGCCAGCTCTGGTCAGCTCCCCACAGGTGGGGGAGATTCAAGGTCACTTGCTGCAAGAGCCTGCTTGATATTGATCCTGCCATACAGATATCATCCAAGCAGGCGCGATCTAAGTAAAGTCTTAGCTGTTGTTTTGGGTGCCCTCGTGTCAGTTCTAACTCATGTACAACAGAAGAAAACACTTCCTGGAGTTGTGTCATCCTCACAATTGTTATGTTTGAGCTCATTGCTGTTGCCACCATATGAATACCTCTTCTCAAGGCTGGTCTTCTTTTCACTGCCCCTCTTCTTTACCAAACATCATGTCCTTTCCCATGGACGGTTCTCTCCTGATTACATGCCCATCGCATGGGAGACAACATCTTGCTTGCTGTGCTTCTAAGGAGCATTCAGGTTGTACTTCTTCCAAGACTGATTTCTTTGTTCTCTTGGCAGTTCAGAGTACTTTCATTATTCTTGGTAATATGGAAGTAATATTCTGCTTTGGTCTTTCTTATGCAAGTTCCAACTTTCACATGCAGATGAGGTGATTGAAAATACTATGGCTTGGGTCAGATTATCTCAGTCCTTAAAGTAACATCCTTGCATTTCAATACTTTAAAGAGGTCTTGTGCAGCAGATTTATCCAACGAAATGCATCATTTGACCTTTTGACTGCTGCTTCCATATGTGTTGAATGCGGATCCAAGCAAGGCAAAATTCTTGACAAGTACCATCTTTTCTCATTTTATCCTGAGGTTGCCTACTTGTCCAGTTTTGGGATTTGGGGCTTTCTTTACATTGAGCTGTAATCCATACTGATAGCTGCACTCCTGACCCTCATCAGCAAGTGCTTCAAATCCTCACTTTCAGCAAGCAAGGATGTGTCCTCTGCATATCACATGATGTCAATAAGCCTTCTTCTTCCTGTGCTGATGTCACATTCTTCTTCGCACAGTCCAGCTTGTCTTGATTAGTTGCTCAGTCTACAGATTGAATAAGTATGATCAGAGAATACAGGCCTGACATGCATCTTTTGTGCTTTTAAAACACAACTGCCTCCTGATTCATGAACAGGTTATGTAGGAGCACAATTGAGTATCATTAGAATAGAGTACTTGGAAAACAACAGTGATTTGAGTAAGGGTGAGATTTTAGCCATTGCCTCTTGACAGACTATGACTAAAAACAAAACCCCTTCTAATCCTGCTGCATTATTTTATAGAAGCTAAGATTTACAGCACATATCCCATTACAAAAGATAATTAGATCTAATAACAAAAAAGAGAACCTTCACACATATAGTGAGAATCATGGGCGAGTCAAAATTTTTGGAAGACATATATTTGCAAGACACACATTTGGCGGGCACAATTCATTTTCTGGCAATTTATGACAGTATATTTTTATATACACTGAGGAACTGTAACTCTCCAACTATCAAGATTTTAAAAGATGTCATTTATCTCATATGTGACTGGCATGGGATATTAGCCTATGCATCAGAAAGGCTTAACTACATTTACCAATAGTGTATATAATAGATGTTGATACTGCTGAATAGACTAGCTTTTTGAAATACAAATTACTTCTGTCCAGTATAATCATTCAAATTTAGACATTTCAAATGCTTATCCTAACAGAGATGACTTGGCTCTGGCTAGTAAGTGAAATTGACATAAGGGTTGCTGAAAGAAATAAAAGACGTGGCATTCTATTTTTGTCTAAAATAGTGTTCTCATTTTGCTTAGGGAGTTTGTAATACATATGGAGATTAGAATGCTCAAGTGTTTGAAAACATGAACACCAGTTTTGTTTCAGCCTGTGCATTTTTAAGCAAACACTAAGTACCCAAAGTTGTTTATAGGAAAAGAGACAAGAAAGTAAGTGAGTAAGATACGGTTATTAAATGGGTTTGAAGGTTTTCAAATAAGGATTTTAATTCATTCGAGATTTTAACTAAAACACAGAGGTTGGCATTCAAATATCTCCTCAGATACAGAAGGTTTTTGAAATTCAAGAGTTAGTTAATTTCTTAACATAATCTCTTTCTGTAAAGGGCAATGGTGGTGTGAATCTTAGAAAATGACCATAATTACTAGAGATTAAACTTCTAGAAGAAATATTTTTGCTGTTATCTATAATAGTTAATGAGTATACAGAAGGAAAAAAGTTTACTTAATGGGGTTAAATATTATCTGGTAACTAAGACTTAAAATTACAAAAAACTGAACATGAGTACCATGAACACGAATATTAAAGGTTTTTACTTTAAAGAATATATATATAACACAAATTAAATATATGGTCCTATTTAACACATTTATATGTTTAGCCCAATGGCTTCAGTGGCTTAGATTTTTTTTTGTTTTGTTTTTAAGTTTTAAGTTAATACATGTAAGGAAAGTACTTAGACCCTAAGGCCACAGTTTGACAAATTAACACAAAGCAAACATCCTTAAAATAGAACTGATATGAAATCATTGAACAGACAGCACCACCAAAATTACAAGCCTTTGTTGTAAGTTTTTCCTCCATCCTCTTCTCCAATTACAAGCAATACTTACATGCAAACAATTAATTAATATTGTTATTTTAAAACTTAAAGAGAAACACAAAACCATAGAATCAGAGGCTGCTGATTTCATATGTGTGATGCAGAGGACTGAAAACTGTTACTTCTCCCCGTAGACCCAACCCACCAAAAAAGAAGAACATTAGAATTATAACTCCTAATAAATTTTCTTTGAAATGTCAGGAAACTGAGGTCACAGAGAAATTACAGAACAACTTATTCACCAAAAATTTCTAAAGAGCTTTTACATGCCTACTTGCCTGGAGAAAGAATATCTGAATTTTGTTTACCTCAGACCAAAGTCACTAAGCCTGTAAAAAGATTCATCTCGATATTTTGTTAAACGGTAAAGTCACACACACTCCAGTCATAGTCTTTTCTTTTAAGAACTCTAAAAGACAGCCACAGAGCTTGCTCTTGTTAGGTACCATCGTCGGTTCCAGCCCACAGTGACCTTCTCCACAACAGAACAAAGCACTCTCTAGTTCTTGCAGTAACTTAACAACAATTAGGAAAAAATTGTTCCTAGGCCTGAGCCTATGGTTGCAGGCGCTGTGTCAGTCCGTTTCATTAAAGACATGCCTCTTGTTCACCGCCCTTCCACTTTACCAAGCATGTTCTTCTCCAGCGTCTGGTCTCTCCTGACAATATGTCCATTGTACTTAAGACAAAGTTTTACCGTTTCTGCGTCTCAGGAGCACCCTGGCCATACTGATTCCTAGACATATCAGTTTGTTCATTTAGTAGCCCGTGGTACTTGTAACGTTCTTCTCCAGCACCACAATCCAAATGCATCACTTCCTCTTTGGTATTCTTTATTGAAGGTACAACTTTCACATGCTTATGAGGTGATGGAAAATATCATAGCCTGGGTGAGGCACGCGTAGTCCTCAAAGTAACTTCTTTGCTTTTTAAATACTCGGAAGAGGTCTTGTTCAACAGACTTAGCTAATGCAACTCGTCTTTTGATCTTTCGACTCCTTGTTCCATGAATATTGATTGTGGATCCAAGCAAGACAAAACCCATTAAAACTTCAAACTTTTCTCCATTTATGATAATGTTACCTATTTGTCCAGTTGTAAGGATGTTGGTCTTCCTTACACTGAGTTGTATCCAAACTGTAGGCTAAAATCCTTGATCAAGTGTTTCAAATCCTCCTTATTTTCAGCAAGCAAGGATGTATCACAATAAGCATCCCTCCCATCCTGACACCACATTCTTCACATAAGCCAGTTTCTTTGATGATTTGCCTCATAAACATATTGAATAAGTATGGTGAGAGGAAACAACCTTAACACATACCTTTCCTGATTTTACAACATGCGATGTTCCTTTGTTCTGTTTGTCCAACTGCTCTTGATCCATGTACAATTTCCCCATGAGCACATTGATGTGTTCTGGAATTGTTATACTTCTCAAAGATACCCATAGTTTTATGATACACACAGTAAAAATGCCTTGGCAGAGTAAACACAAAACAAAACAAACAAAAATCAAAACAAAAAATTAAGTAAATATCATTCTGGTATTCTCTGCTTTGAGCCAAGATATATCTGACATTAGCAATGATATCCCTTGTTCCATGTCCTTTTCTTAATCTGGGCTGAGCCACTGGTAGCTTACCATCAATGTACTGCCTCGACCTTTATTAGATGATCTTCAGCAAAATTTTACTTGCG
>NW_022111320.1:12560170-12560956 GCF_000313985.2 Echinops telfairi | reverse complement strand
GCAATTTGTGTTCAGTGACTCAAATATGTTCTTGAATTTCAGGTGGGATATACTCATGCTTGTATTTGGGCTCTCAGGGACTTGTCTAAATTTTCTTCAAATCCAACCTAACCTTAAATATGAAAAATTGATGGTCTGCACTTGTGCTCCAAGATTGTCAATGCACCATTGAAAAGATGAAGAAGTTATCTGGGCTATCTCAAAGCTCAGTTCAATGAATTTTTGTGGAAGATTTGGGAATAAGATGGGTCGCGGTGAAATGTGTGCCTTGGGTTCTGACTGACCAGGAAAAAGAGCATCCACTGAAAGCATGCCTTTCTTTCAAAGAAAGCTGTGAAGTAACGCAGACTTTTTCTATGGTCATTACTGGTGAGGAGACATGGTGGTATTCTGATGACCCCACAGCGAACATCAATAAAGCCAGTGGAAGACTCCATCTTCGCCTCCACCAAAAAAAAATACTTGTGAAGTGAAATCAAGATGATGCTGATTTGTTTTTCGATGTGAGGGAGATAGTGAATTTGGAATTAATTCCACCAGGTCAGACTGCTAATCAAGTTTTCTATTTAGAGATTCTGAAAATATTGCATAATACTGTGCAACAGAAAAAGGCTTGACTCATGGCAGTTGGGAAACTGGTTTTGCCACCCTGACAATGCACACACAGCCATCTCGGTGTGCCAGTTATTTGGCAAAAACAAAACAAAAACATTCCTCTGTCGCCCCATACGTCTTACTCACCTGACCTCATTCCATGCAACTTATTTTTGTTTCTCTGAATAAAGA
>NW_022111320.1:12553524-12558905 GCF_000313985.2 Echinops telfairi | reverse complement strand
GGGGTCAGTTAAAAAGATGAACACCCTCAAGGAGATTGATTGATGCAGTGGCAGCAGCAATGAGTTAAAACCCACTGAGGACCTCCACGACTTCATCCTGCTATACCTAAGGTGGAAGCTGACTTGTCAGCATCTAAGAACAATGATTTATTTTTAGTCATCTTTCTTTATTTTCTTATCTCAGATTCAAAGTGCAATCCTTCTTGCTTTCCTTAAGGCCCTGATGCAAGCAAAATATGAACTCTGTCTTTACAATATCTGTTTCTCATCAGCACAATCTCTTTTCACAAGTAGAAGAAATTCATTTGATCATACAATTTTCTGGCTTTCTAGAATCAATAGGCTGTTTATATGAAGCTTCATCCATTCTTAGATCAGGAGGTTATTCATCTTTTGGATTAAATAACTGTCACAAGTTCAGCCATTGGTTAATTTTATCACAGTAGTTTATCTTTCTTGAATTATTAAGCTAGGTTGGGAATATAATTACTCCTTTAACTTCCTCTAAATTGTTGGTCCTAGTTTCCATACCTTGCCACCACCCCCGACACACACACCTCTAACTTTTGGGTTGAATAGAAACAATTGACTATATATCAAATAGCGTTTATGATCTTACTTAGGGGACAATGGGTGACAGTAATTATCAGTCATTGTCATGATCTAAGCAGAAGTATTTACAAAAGGGAGGTTTTCTATTCCCATAAAGAATTATTCATGAAAATCTCCAGGGACAACTCTACCCTCAGGTATTTATAAGTCAGAATGGACTTGCTGGTTGTCAGTGACTTTGAAGTTTATTGAGTTTACTTGGATTATAAATGTTGAAAACAATCACGAATAATTTGCTTCCCAGAAAATAGTGCTATTTCCTTCCAAATATTGATAGAAGTTACACTCCAATAGAAATTCATTTAGAGACTTTTGACAAATCAGAAATGTATCATTTTATTTTAGTAGATCATTTTCCACATTAATTACTTTTGAGGATCTTTACAATTTTTTAAGTTTCCATTTCTCCATAACCTTGATGTCCTGCAGCAACCCTGTAGGACAGGGACGAGACATCCCTGTGGGTTGCTGAGACTGTAACGTTTTATTGGAAACCTCATCTTTCTCTGGCAAATCTGCTGGCGGTTTCAAATTGCCTACCTTGTTAGAAGTTCAACACGTAACAACTATGCCAAGGAGACTCGGTATTTCTCCATATCTGTTATGCAGACATCTGACCTTCTTTGGGTTTCATCTATTACCTTGACTTTGCTTAAACATATCTAAGTGGACTTTTTTCTTAGTTCTCACTTAAAATGCAATTACCCATTACATATTGAAATCGCTGTCACAAGTTATAGAAAGTTATGTAATTTATTTTGACTCAATTATTGTGAATGCATAGCTGCTACTATCCCAACATTAAAAAAATAGAATATCACAATGCATATAAATATTGGTTAAATAATGCATGCAAGTCAAATCTACTTATAACAAAACCTCTTCAGTATATTTTTTAAAGTATTTTATAGAATGAGTTACAAAAAATAATAGAACAGAAAATATGTCAATCCTTACAAAGTAAGCAACTTAATATAATAAAATAATAAAATAATATATATTTATAAAAATAGTATATATAATTTTAATTAAAATAATATATTTATATATAAATACAATATAATATAATTCAGTAAAGTTTATGATTGTATTTTTTTAATATGAGAATCTCTCATTTAGTTTTGATACAGAATTATCTTTATTGAATAACAGTCACTATTTGAACAGTAATATATTTTATGTTATTTAAATTATTATATTATGTAATTTATGTTTTATTACTATGCTTATATTAAAAAAACCAATTGGAGAAAATTGAAATATGCTGTTCGGACCAATAACTCAATTTATGCTATTAGTTTTATTAATTCTTTGACTTTCAGCAATTTAAACTTATTTTCTTCTTCTATGCAATTAAAATAACAATCTGTTTTCTTTTCTGAGAAATTTTCTTAAATATGAAATTAAATTGTTATAGATGATCACATTGTATTTCCCCCAGATTTTTATTGAAGCCATTGCCCTGTAACAACGGGAAAATGTGAATTTTTTTGTGCAGATGGTATCAATAAATGATTCCCTGGTAACAGTGAAGGGTAGGCTGTATTGATATGTGACATGTGACTTAAAAAAGGAGGAGAAGAGACAGGATATAAAGCATGTATAGAGGAAGACACCATACGAGGTTCCCCTGCAAAGCAACAGAACTAGAAGGGTTGCTAGCAGCTACCAGAAAGTAGAAAACAGACATGGAACAGGTCTTTTCTCTGATCCCTCAAAAATAATTACTCTAAACATCATCTGAGTCTCAATGTCTACCTTCCAGAATGATGAAGAAAAAAGTCCTAATTTTTAAATCTATTCTTTCAGTTTTCAGAAATTGAAAGTCAAACTTTATGTCTCAAGTGCAATTTTTGCAGGAAAATATGATGTGGCTCTGAAAAATGCCATTAAAAATAGAGGTAAATTTCCATGATCTGTTTGAGGCATCCCACTATAGACATTTAATTGTATTAAAAGGAATTTACTGAAGATGCAAGAGTTGCTATTGAGAATTTATATTTTTTTAAAACACTAAAAAATGGAATAACAGTGCTTTTGCTTTTAGAATCACTTGAACAACTGGAAAGAGAATGATGGGTAAGATTAGAGTGTCACTAAATAAATTTAGAAGCCAGCTACCTCAGAAACAGATTGTAACATATCATATCTGTGCCCATTCCAAAGAAAAATTGCAGAAGTATATCAATAAGAAACTGACTTAAATTCAAGCTGTATTCAGAAGACAAGGAATGAGGGATATTATTGCAAATGCCAGACAAAAGTTAACTGAAATCAGAGACTATCACAAAAAAATATTTATCTGTGTTTCATTGCCTATGCAAAGGTATTCAACTGTGTTATTAACCTTAACACTTATGGATAATATTGAAAAGATTGGAAATTTAATGACACTTCATTATTCTCGTGAGATCCTGTGTACAGATAAAGATGAAGTCCTTCAAACACAACAAGGGGATGCTGAAATGGGTTAAAATCACAAGAGGCATGTATCTGGGCAACATCCTGTCACCATACTAATTTAAATATTATAGGCTACAGTGCAGCGTACACCCCAACATAAAGACAACTAAACTCCTCACTAGTGGATCACTAAGCAACATCAGAATAAATGGAGCAACTGTGGAAGTTTTCAAGATTTTATTTTACCTGGATCATGGAAGCGAGAGTGTATATACAAAAGAACAACTTGCTTTGCCCAAGTCTGCTGCAAAAGACCTATTTAATAGTATCAACAGGCAAAGCTGTCATTCGGAGGAAAAAGGTATGCCTGACTTGAGCCAGGGTATTTTCCATCATTCCCTGTGCATTACAAAATTGGGCAATAAATAAGAAAGACCAAAAAAAGTTATTGAGGAAAGTTTCTCCTCCAAAAAACAAACAAGCAAACAAACCAAACAACAAACCTGTTCTGAAAATACAGCCAGAATGTTCTCAGAAGTCAGGACAATGAGATTTTGCTCATGTACTTTGGGTACATACTGACAGAATTCACCTGTGCATAACTATGAACAGGATTCCTTGCAATGCCATCCTTCTGTATATAAAATGAGCTCTCTGAACGGCACGGGGTGTGATCTCATCACAGCAAGAGGCAGAAGTAGAGCATGTCCTCTGGACCCAGCATCTGGCTTAGCCTTGCCTGCCCTTAGCATTTTGCATCGAACAGCACTCACCACCATGTGAGACATTTCCTCAAATGTTTGTAAGTTTCTGTGGGATACTGCAGTGATTCACAGAAACCAGTAACATGAGCGAAACTCAAGAGGGATAATGGAACAGACTAGTATCTCAGAAGAGTTGGACATTTGGGACTTGTTCAATATCCAATTCCTTGGGACTAGTTTGATATTAAGTTTTCCAAAAGAAATTATTACCACAGCTTGAACTCATATTCCAGTGGCTGGATTTCATACATATCAACATGCTTAGTGCAAAGGGAAGATAGGCATTGCAATTGGATTGTGCTTTTCCTCCACAGATTGGAGAAAAAAGAGCTGAGCAGTTAGCTATATTAGGTCCCTAGGTAGGGCTAATGGTTTGCAATCTACTACCAACTTATATGATGCTTGGTCAAATCTATACAGTGAAGATAGCCCTAACAATCTTCTTTCATTAAGATTAAAGATACAAAATCTACATGTGGCAGGTGTACTCCACAATGCAGGGGCTTCCTGTGAGTAAGAATTGACTGAGGGCGATGTTTTCCTTTTGTCGTTTGTTTATATTTTTATTTTTCCCCATGTTTACCATGATATGTATCAATCAATCTATTCTCAAGATTTAATCTTTTTCACAATAAAATAATTGAGCATAGTCTAAGTTATAGTCAGTAACAAAATAGCCAATGTGTCACTGGGTTAATACCACTACATTTTATTTTAGCCCACTTTCCCTCAGCTGATTAGCCTATATCTAATTTGTATAATCACTTAGGAAGCCTTTTAGATGGAAACCCCCATCATGGAAAAATCTCTCCTGCTTACCATGGCAGAGGAAAAGAGGAATGACCAGTCATAACTTCTGCCAAGACTTCAGAGGTTAAAGCCAGTTCTATATCAATAATTTCAAATACTATACAAAATGATGAATCCTAAAATCATATATTGATACATATTTGTCATAATGACTACTACATAACCCAAACTCCTCCAATATTCTCACCTCCAAGTCTCAAATATCCTGTCACTGTGGAACCCTTTCCAACAGGTATATATATATATATACAGGGTTACTCATGAATTGTTGAGCTCTGAAGTAAAAAGACAATTTTTGTACCTTTCTGTAGGGTGTTAAATGGGGACCTCTAAAAATATATTGTTCAAGTCTTAATTCTAGAGCTTGTGTATGTTACATTGTTTAAAAAATGTCTCTTTGCAGATGTGCTTAATTTAAAGATTTTGAGATGAGAAGAGTCCCCAAGATCATCTAGGTTGGCAATACATCCAATAAGTTATCAATGATAGATGATCAGTGATGCGTTTTCCCGTCACTGACTGCAGAGGCAGACAGATGAGAAGACCCACAGAAATGTAGAAGGCAATGCAAATATGGAGGGAGAGGTTAGAGAGACAGAGGATAGGATTGTGCATTCTGCAGGGCCCAGGACTGCTCTTACCCCTCCAAAACAACCATACTAAAATTTCTAGAAGTTTATCTGAGGGAAACCTACCAATATTAATAATCACAGTAAATGCATATGTTCTGAAGATGCAAATAAAATCTTATATTGCATTGAAGAGGCAAGAGCCAATTAGAAGCTTTTTAAA
>NW_022111320.1:12551517-12553114 GCF_000313985.2 Echinops telfairi | reverse complement strand
ATACAGTTGAATAAGCGGGTAGCTGCACTCTGGGTTAAGTCTTTGCGAAAGATGTTAAGTTAGAGCAGTGGTTCCCAACCTTCCTAATGCCATGACCCTTTAATACAGTTCCTCATGTGGTGGTGAGCCTCAACCATAAAATTATTTTCGTTGCTACTTCTTCACTGTAATTTTGCTACTGTTATGTATCATAATGCAAATATCTGGTATGCAGGATGTATTTTCATTGCTACAAATTGAACATCATTAAAGCATAGTGATTAATCACAAAAACAATATGTAATTATATATTGTGAAATATTTATTTCTACTTACAAATAAGTGAAATTTTGTCTTGAACCATGGTGTAGCATGGGTAACAGTCTTCACCCCAGATACTCTTATGTGGGCTTATCTGCATAGGGGTGGACCCTCCTGGAGACAGATAGAGGAGCGGTGTCTTGGTTCCTAAGACCCTCTGAAATATGTTTTCCTATGGTTTTAGGCGGCCCCTGTGAAAGGGTCGTGGACCCCAAATGGGTCGTGACCCACAGGTAGGGAACCACTGCACTAAGGCATTTCAGCCTTAAGGTCAGGAGTATTTCTATTACTTGGATCTCCTGTAAGAGTGTTTAAGGTAAAATCCAGCCATTGTAAGCAGATGCGCTCTGGGAATAGAGTGCTGGCATTCAGGCAGTGACACCACTGCAGGTGGGGGAAAATAAAAAGGAAAAATGCCTGAGGATCTACTTCTAAAATTCACACCCTAGGCTTGCCCAGGAGTCTGATCAACTCAATGCACCTAACAACCACAACATCAAGGGATTGAGTTTAGTAACAAATGCCAATATCCAGACAAAGAATAGTAAGAGTTAGAAAGTGAAGAGTCCCGCGACTCAGATGAGCTTTGCATTCTAGTACAATTCCAAAGAGGGTAAGATTTCAGTAATATAATCGATATCATATTTTGGCATTATGTGTTTTGAAGCTTTGAGGAAACATTAAAAAACACTCTTTGCTAACACCTCCATTTGTGACCATGTTTAGAAATAAATATATTCAAAGGTATACTTTATTTGTGATGCATGCATACTGCGATATTCAAATGACTTTATGAATGCATGAGCCTTCATTAGAAGCCATTATTATAAACCAGATGAGAGACCTACTGTTTCACAGGCAAAACGTGATAGATTATGATCACACACAATGAGCCCTCTCCACAGGCAGATCCCCAAAAGAGAGTTCTCAAAGACACCGGATCTGCATCCTCATTTTCCAGCCAGTGAAAAAGCAAGGAAGCTAAGAGGAACTGGAATCTGCCCTTCATGCTGTTCTTTCTTGCAATGGAAAGAAAGTCCTTTTCAGATGTAAAAAGACAGTGGGGGGAGGGTTTCTTTCCCCAACAACATATGTTTCCTTTCTTTAAAATGACTTGCTTAAATGTACTTGGGAAGTTAAATCAAAATATTCTTCTTCTTCATCACACACAATATCTTTCATATCATTTACTTTTTAAAATTCACTAAGATGCAGTAATATATTTTTAAATCATTTTATTGGGGGCTCATACAACTCTTTTTTTTTCTAATCACTTTATTAGGGGCTCATACAACTC
>NW_022111320.1:12547373-12549691 GCF_000313985.2 Echinops telfairi | reverse complement strand
GGTATGTGAAATCTGGGCACTGTTGTTTTCCTATAAAGTATTGAGATATTTCATATATTTATTTCTAATATACCTGCATATGGTCTATGTTTTCCACAAACGATGACTTTGGACAAATGATGAGAGCATCCACCAACTCCTTCCTTGTGCAACGAACACGCTGAAGAAGAATTGCTTATGTTTGATGTTGTGTACATCTGATGACTGATGAATCACTTTGTCTAGTCTTTTTTATGTTAGCTAAAATTTATTAAAAGGTTTTGTTGTTGTTGTTATTCAAAGAAAAAAACTGCTTTTATTTACTGTTTAATGAAAAGTGGAAAGTGAGGCAATCCATATTTTTTGACAATAGTCTTCTCTTTCCATAGTGTCATTTCCTTGGAAAATCAAGATAACTAGTAACCAGTTTCCCGGGATTTGATTGTGATTCTTGGTGGGTTCATGTATGCTAGTACAGAACTCCATAAGGTTTTCTGATGTGAAGTTATTTTGGAATATATTTCCAGGCCTTTCTTCTGAGGTGATTCTAGGTGAATTTGAGCCTCCAACACTTTGATTAGTAGATAACTGACTGCTTTGAACCTTTTGAACCACCCAGAGAATTTATTGTAAATAAGATTCCTTATTTACAAAGCATAACAGATTCTTGTCCATCTTCTTCCTAACTACTTAATGTAGTGTAGCATATCAACAATTATTCCCTCACTGCTACTATTTTTCTGTGGTCTGAGAACATGAAGCATGCCCCACTTGGCTTAACTTGAGTGATATTTTGGTACCTGGGATGCAAATATCCTTTGTAGAAATTAGTCACCATCAGAGGTTTCTTGACCATCACTGATCAAACACCAATCCAAACATCCTTGAAACGAACTAGCAGTGTTTATGGTATCGGAATGCTTCTGGAATAATCGCCTGTCCTGTTAATTTTGGATCAAGAAGGATGGAACTGTTCATTTCTACCAGATTCAGAAGTTTTTATTCATCCATCCAGAGTCTGCAACACCATCTTTCAGGTTTGATTTGCATCATTGTTGCACCAGAAATGGGTATCCATCAAGTAAATTATAGAGACTAGGCCAAGTCATCACAGGAGGCAACTGGGATGAACATTCAATAGGAGAATATAAGAATAAGGGACCTCACTCAACAAGAGACCAAATGAAACCACCCATCCAACATTGTATTCCCACTCATACACTGGAAGCTGAGATCGCACAGTAACGTTTCACCAGCAGTCCTTTCTGTGACCACTAGGGGCCCCAGGGCCACCTCCAGCAGTTCCATTAGCTCTTCCTCTTTGTTTTCCCTGGAGAAGCCTGCCTGGCAAACTCAAGCTGGTCCATACAGAAGAAGATCCCGCTCCACAGAGGCGTCTCATGGCCCCCGGGGCGCAGGACCTCCTTTCTGCCCAGTCTGGCCATTGCTGGCCATTGAGGAGTCGACTTCACACCAGTGACCCTGCAAGCTGGTAATGGAAACCAGTAGCCCCTCACCAGCACCCTCGGCTCCCTTCTGGTGGTGGCTTCTAAATGTGCCTTGTCTTGTCATTAGTCATCTTTGCAGATTGCTGAGTGGTTTATGTCTTTGTTTAAAAATTGTTAAAGTCATTTGAAGTTGAAGAAATAATATTCATTATATCAGAGACCTTTGGATTTAATATATTTTCTCTTTAATAATGTTTTAATTCATAAAAGAGATTAAATGTTAAAATAGGTCTAAATAGGAAAGTTTGTGATTGAGGATTTTACAGTGATGAGGCATAAACATCATGCTCATCAACAGCACAATAAAATGTGTGATACCACTTTTTTTGCAAGGTAAACATTAACATGATATTCCACTCTCTAACTCTAGCATTGCATTATTTTTCTACTTCTTAATATGTAATTTATTAACTATTAACTCGGTTTCATAATGCTCCTAATTGTTGTGTGTTTGTTATGTGCCTTCAAGTCAAGTGTGACCAATAGCAGCCTCATCTGCAAGCTCAGAACTTCCAGTAGGGGTTCTGGGCTACATCTTTAAGGAACCAGGTTGACAGGACTTACTCCCATCTACCCACTGGGTGGATTCAAACTAACAAGTTTTATATTAAGAGCCTACCACTTTAGTATTTGTCCTATGTATGCTATATGCATACATAGACATTTAATTACGTTAAATTACCATGCCTGTGTTTTCTAGCCACTGATATTATTGGACAGTATTTACAACTATAGATGTTTATAGTGCAATAAATCATGGAAGCATTAGATCTACAATGTTTGCAATTTTTAGGGTTTTTTCCTAAGTTCTTATTTAATCATGCTTTACAT
>NW_022111320.1:12541365-12546572 GCF_000313985.2 Echinops telfairi | reverse complement strand
TTCTCATTTGTAAATTAGTAAATTATAGGACACTTCATAATATTGATTCTAGGAAAGTAAACTGTCGTCATTCAAACATAATACAGCTAGCTAACTACACAGCTTCTAATTCTGAAATCTTCCCCATAACATAAATGTTATTGAATGCTCAGGAGTTCTCTTTCTGTACAACTACAGTTTTAACTGTGAACTCATAAAATTCATTATGAGACAATTATTAAAACTTAAAGAAAATAAAAATGCTTGATTACATACTGTTTATATCATGAGATATTTATCATGACCCAGAGGAAAGTAAATATTTACTGAATGACATCACATCTATTATAGCAAACACGTTTTCTCAAGCCATGAATTATGGGTTCACATGTATATTCATACTATAATTAGCCCTGGTGACTTTCTTTACTTTATTATTATTATTATTCATGTAACTAACTTATGTACTATGAAAGAACATGAAGATTTACTTGGTTAATCATTTGCCCTTCAGACAATCCTAAAGTCAGAATCTAAATTTCAGTAATAAAGTTCAAAGAATGCAGGGTAAGAAATGTTTAAAAAATACATGAACATTTTTATATTTAGAACTACTGAACACATTCTAGCTCTTTTAGATTAATATGATAGAGAAAAGTAGAAAAGATCAATTACCATTATCTTATTTTACAGAAGTGTAAAACACAGCACAGGGTGTTCCCTTCTGTGATATGTTTCTTTTCCTAAGACTCCTCCATTGTCAGTTGGTTCTGATGTAAATCTAACATCTACCTTTTAGTTTTATCATTATTATTTTATTAATAGCTTTATAAATCCACACCTAAAGTGTCTCTTGGTGTTTAAATGGCAACATCAAATCATGCTCTGCAACACGCTATGCGGTATTTTCACTCAGCAAACATAAAAGTGACCGAAACTAATTTGTGTCTATTCCCTATGTGGCCAGTATGGAAGAAAAATGAACTGATATTTACGTATACATGATTAAGATTGAATGCACATAAACACACATACGTATGCACACACATGCCAAAGTACACAGTACTGGAGCAGTAGAAAATAATGTTTGTGAAGGAATTAAAAACAGAACAAAATACTGGTGTCCCACTGAGTTACTAGAATAAACTGAAATTTAAAAGTTTACTTCAGGTCAAAACTTGGCAACTCTTTCAATCCTAAAATTTAATTTAGGGTAGCTTTTATGTGTTAGTCTGGGTAGACTAGAGAAACACAATTCATAAATACTCATGTGTGGAAGAAAGAACTTTATATGCCAGAGCAATTGAGTATTACCCAGTCCAGATCAATCCCATAAGACTAATATTAGCCCATATGGCCTACACCAATCTATAAAGTCCTCTTCAGAATCATGAAACACATGCAAATGGTGCCAAATGCAGGACGATCACAGGGCAGTGGATGGGGAGACTTGTAGATCCAGTGACAATGGCATTGTAAGCATCTCAGTGTGGGCAGGGGTCTCCACCTGGCTCCTACAGCTCCAGGGCTCTACTGTAGCTCCATGTATCTGCAATGTCTCCCAGGGAGTGAGCCTGTGTCCCACCTCCAAAGAGCTATTTATCTCCTTAGTGCCTCCACATGAAATCATCAAGCTTTGACCTGATTGACAGGCTTGACTCCACCCCTCCATTCTTAAGTCTCAAATTGACAACAGATTATGTAACTACCAGCTTGAAAGTTTTAAAAAATATTCATTCCCAGACACGACAACAGAGATTTTTATATACTTGTCATGGACTGCATCTTAGCTATTCACTAGGCAAACACAATGCATAGTCTTGAGAAATTCTGTCTTATTTATTTTATTGTTTATTGGTTTTATTGTATTTGATTGCTATACAATTACTTGGAAATGTACATATAGCAGCCATCATATTAAGGAGCCTCAGTGGTTTAATGGTTTAGCAGTAGATTATTAATCAAAAGTTGTCAGTTCAAATCTGTCAGTGGCTCTGCACGAGATGAGTTGGTAACATGTGCCTGTGGGAATTGTAATCTTGGAAACACTATAGGGCATTCTACTCCTGCATATAGGTTCTCTCTAAGAGGAGATCAAATTCACAATGACAGTGATCATAGGAGTAGAAGAGTTAATACTGGTAACTGCTTAGCCACCAGACAGTTGTCGAGATCTGTCCAGCTCACTCAGCAGTCAGCTCCCTCATGCATCAAGTAAACAGTTGGAAGTAAATTTTGCTGAATTTACATCACTTAAAAATGCCTAAAAATTCTTGCATTGCAATAATTTATAAGCCATTAAGTCAGAAAATACCGCTTCTCAGGTTTGTCCATACTTGTCATGGACTGCATCTTAGCTTATTCCAAACAGAATGTGTCTAAACAGCCTCTGAAAGCCATGGTTGGCTGAAGACAAGTTTTGAGTAATATGCTTATCTTCCTATCACTGGGATGTCTTCCTATATATGGTCCAATCAAAGTATTGGCTTCCTCGGTGATATGCTAGGCTAGTTAAATTCAAGGCTGTGAGATAAACCCTAACGGGTATGGGTCCTGTTGTTAGGATTACAAGGGGGTAACATTAATAGATTTTCTTGATAGACACATCATTATCATAAATGTTTAGGAGGAGTGTTTTTAGTTTATATTTTAAAAGTATTTTCATTCATTAAAATTTTTTTCTTCCATAAAAATGTCTGTGATTTTATCCACAACTTGCGTGTTAGTTTGTTGTGCTGTGGTAGCTTCTGTTTATTGTGATACTGGAAGCTATGCCACTGGTATTGCAAAGATAAGCACGGTGGTGCAAAGTAAAGAGGTTTCAGCAGAGCTTCCAGACAGAGATGACAAAAAAAAAAAAATAGGCTGCCCCCTTCTGAGGCGCTAGCCACAGAAAATCTTACGGATAGCAGTGGAACAGTGTAGATGGAAAGCCTCCTGAATAGCAGACGATACTGTCAGATACAGGCCCTCAGGTTGAAATGCACTCACAATATGACTGAGGAAGAACTGCTTTCTCAACGGAGAGTGACCCTCACAAAAGCGGTTGAAAAAAAACTCGTCTGACCATCATTTGCTACTGAGGCAGGACGCAAAGTGATTAGCAACAGCTGTAACTTCTATTATAATTAGAACTGGAAATAAGCAAAGCACGAATCTAGGAAAATCTGAAATTGTGAAACATGAAATGATATGTTTATATGTGTCCCTGGTTCTTTTTAAAGACATTATTATTTTGTTGAAGGACATTATAAATTGCCCAATGAGGCATATGGTAGTTTGAATAGTGTTATTCTTAATGTATCCAAGGGGATAGAAGTTAAAATGCTATTGATAAAAGGAAAATATGCATGTATAGGCCAGAGTTTTAGTCTAAAATACATGGATTGTTTATTTGAACATATCAACAATTTATGTGACAGGGCATTATTCACTCTAACAATAAGGATTGGAGATAGGGTGAAACTGTCAATAAATGATCTTTCACAAAGGCATAAGTGGGCTATATATGTCAGAAAAAAGCAAAGAATGTTGGAAAATAGTACAAAAATAGTAGTCTTGAACTGACACTTCTTGGGCACCTCAAGGCAAAAATTTTTACTTGAAATCCCATGACTTCCACATAAACATCCTTGTGATAGAACTTGCCTACACCCCTCCCCTCCCCACCTCTCACACTAAAGAATTTCAGCCTTAGGTCCATAGGAGTATTTCAGTTCCTTCAATCAGCTACTGCTGTGTTTAAGGTGAAGGCCAGTTTGCTTAATGGGTGTTCGAAATCAGACGCTTCTAGTGTGGTCTTTGAAGGATGTTGTGCACCTCAAACAGACAGAACCAAAAGTCCTGGGTGTGGAACGTACACAGACTAGGTCATGAAAGGATGAAGACAAACAGGTCAGAAGTGCCCACTTAGGGACATGATATCCAGTGTGCTCCCTAGTGGTGCTCTATATAATTAATGGTGAGTGTTTTCCTCAATGGCAAGTTACTCCACTTGGTTTACCAACAACTGAAGTGCAGTTGTCTCCTCTGGGACAGGCATGGCCCTCACTCTGTCACCTCCTGACTTGGGTTTCCAGTAAAGTTAACTAATCACTCTTGTAGGAGTGCTCCTTAACTTGCCTTGACTATAGAATAATGTTATATGGCAGGAAGGAGTCCTATCACTCTCTCTGAATAATGGGAAACTGACACAGTTGAAGTGAAGCCTCCCCTATTGAAGTGGTTTCTAAGATGCATGTTTTATGATTGCTTAATATCATCTAACAATGGGTGCAGCAGTACCTTGACATGGAACTGCCAGAAGTTCAGGCCAGATTGAAAAGAGGGATTGGAACAATAGATAACATTGATGATTTCAGATGGATCGTGGCATAAAGCAGAGAATACAAGAAAGATGTACATGTGTTTCATTGATTACACAAAAGCATTTGATTGTGTGGACCATAATACACTGTGGATAGCCTTGAGAAAAATGGGGATTCCCAAACACTTCATTGTGCTCATTGGGAACTTGTACATGAATCAAGAGGCAGTTGTACACACAGAACAAGGAGATACTGCATTGTTTAAAATCTGGAAAAGTGTGTGTCAGGGTTGCATCCTCTCACCATACTTTTTCAATCTGTATACTGAGCAAATCATGAGAGAAACTGGATTATTTGACACAGAATGTAATATTAACATTGGAGGAAGGCTTATTAACAACCCGCAATATGCAGATAGCACAACCTTTCTTGTTGAAAGGGAGGAGGACTCGAAGCACTTGCTGATAAAGGTCAAAGATTGAATTCTTCACTATGGAAGACAACTCAATGCAATGAAGACCAAAACCCTCACAACTGGTCCATTAGGTAGTAGCATCATGGTAAATGGAGAAAGGATTGAAGTTGACTAGGCTTTCGACTTGCATGGATCCATACTCAGTGTTCATGCAAGCAGCAGTCATGAGATCAAAGATACATTGCATTGAGGGAATCTGCTTCACACAGCTATCTAAAGTATTGAAAACCAAGGATGTTATTTTGAGGAGGGAGGTGCACCTGATCCAAGCCATAGTATTGTCAATCGCTTCATGAGCATGTGAACCGTAAAAGACCAAAACAGAATTGATACATTTGAATTATGGTACTGTTGAGGAATATTAAAAGTACCATGGACATGGACTGCCAAATGAACAAATGTATTGATCTTGGAAAAGGTACAGCCAAAATGCTCCTTAGAAAGGT
>NW_022111320.1:12538997-12540990 GCF_000313985.2 Echinops telfairi | reverse complement strand
TCATATACCCAAGTATATACCACATTTGTTAGAAACCTAGTTATAAAAAAGGTTATGTCACATAACTAAGAGAAAAGTTATGTAAATGTTGCTTTTCACTGATAACATTAAAGATACACTTTTTACTAATAGAGTATCATATTATAAAGTGGATAATTTTTTTCACCATAAGACTAGTTGAAATTCATTTTTAGCATAAATTCCTACATTCTATTTCATATGGCTTGTCATTTTTGAACTCTCTGTTGCTAATCTATAAAATGATGATGGGTATGATAGGGAAATAAATACAGATAAACTCATATGTGTAAGAGAGAGTTTTATATAAAGGGTAAGTGTACTTTAAGAAAGCATCTCAACCCAGTGCTTCCCACGCCCACAAGTCCAACATTAACCCATTAGCCCCTATGTCTGACACCAATCCACAAAGACCTCATACATCTCCCAAAACACACACTATGATGCTGACTGCAGGAGGAAAGCTGAATCAGTGCACTTGTAAGCATCTCAGTGCTGGCAGGGGTCTCCACATGACTGCTCCAGCACCCAGGGCTGCATTGGGGTAGGTCCATGTGGCTTCTCCTCAGAGATGTCTTTGCAGGAAGTGAGTCTTTCCAGCTGAAGCAGGGAACTGGCTAAGGCAGCTGCACCCTGATCTGACTGTCAGAAAACAACAGACCTGAGAACTAGAAAGGTGAGGTTCACTGAGCCATTTATCTCTCTACCCTTCAATTATTCCCACATGTGGTTATTGGCCAGGTTGGCACAATAAATCTTAACTATCTCACGTGCCATACTTATTTAAAGAGTCAGTTTGAATTAAAAAATGCATATTTCAAATAATTTTGAAAAATTATTACAAGTAAATTTTAAAAATAATTCTAAATTTTAAAATAATTGGTTACAAATATGGAACTCTGATGATTAAAGAGGAAATGTTTAAACTGATAGACAACTCAGAATACTATTTACTAATATAACTGTGAAGTATCCTGGGAAAGTTAATACAACAAAGTTAAGCAATATTTTAAGACAAATAAAGCATACTCCACTCACTTTTTAGTCTATAGTTACCTATACTGTATTCAGTTGCATTTATCTTAAATTAGGTAATAATAATGCAATGTGCCTTAGGGGATCAACATGTCTTAGTAAGAAGCAAAGATAAGACACTCTAGTAGCTAAAATATGTTGCTTTCCAAATTGTGAGTATAAAAGAAAGATATTTTTCTAGATATATGGATATGCTTGTCAGCACTTTGGATTCAATCACAATAAAACTGCAACAACTTACCTACAAATGTGAGTTTTGATTATAACAATGATTTCACTCATTCACTTAACAGTTCTTTGAATAAGATTTATTGCTAGATAACTGTTTTAGCTACCTAGCACTGCTATAATGGGAATAATACAAATAGGGAATTTAACCAACAGAAAGTTATTTTCTCACAGTTTAGGAGGCTTCATTTCCAAATCAGATAGCCTGTTCTATGTGAAGATGTAGCTGTCACTTTTCTGTCAGTTTGACTTAGCGTTGGGGGTAGCATGTTGCTGTCTGGCTGAAAGCTATGCCACAGGAGTTTTAAATACCAGCAGGGTCACCCAAGATTAGTGCAAGATATGAAATAACAACAATAATGTATACTTGGTATAATACATTATCTGCAAGGTTGACAAGGTAGGAGAGGGATGGGAAAAATGAGGAGCTGATACCAGTAGCTCAAGTGGAAAGAAAATATTCTGGAAATGATGATGCCAACATATGCACAAGTGTGTTTGATGCAAATGGATTATGGATTGTTATGAGATATGTGAGAGCACCCAATAAAATGATTAATTAAAAAAAGATTAACAGGTTTTAATAGAGCTTCTAGCCTAAGAACATATCAAAAGAAAGAATGGAATGTCCACTTCTGAGAGATTCACCATTGACGACCTTGGGGATAGCAGGAGAACATTGTGCGACACCGTGAGGCAAATGCAGCCCCTC
>NW_022111320.1:12502511-12537658 GCF_000313985.2 Echinops telfairi | reverse complement strand
GGACAACAGAAAAGTGGGTGAAGAGAGACATCGGACAGGGAAAGATATGACAAAATAATAATGTATAAATTACCAAGGGCTCATGAGGGAGAGGGGAGCGGGGAGGGAGGGGAAAAATGAGGACCTAATGCCAGGGGCATACGTGGAGAGGAAATGTTTTGAGAATGATGAGGGCAATGAATGTACAAATGTGCTTTACACAATTGATTGTGTATGGATTGTGATAAGAGTTGTATGAGCCCCTAATAAAATGATTAAAAAAATAATAATCAACAGTAGAATGTATGAAGTATAAAGCTAGAAAAATTGGAAATCATCAAAAATAAATGAAACACACAAAGATCAATATGCTAAGTATTAGTGAGCTGAAATGGATTGGTATGGCCATTTTTGATCAGACAATCATGATTAACTATGCTGAGAATGGCAAATTCAAAAGCAATGGAATCGTACTCTCAAAAAGGACATTTCAAGATCTATCTTGAAATACAATGCAGTCTGTAAAAGAGTAATATCTACCAGCCTACAAGGAAATCCAATTAATAAACCTTTTATTTGAATGCATGACACAACCAATACAGCTAGTGATGAAGAAATTGAAGACTTCTACAAATTATTTCAATATGAAATTCATCAGATCAAATATTTAATCAAGATGCCTTGATAATTATTAGTGATTAAAATGCAAATTTTGGAAATAAAAAGGAAGAAACAGTTATTGGAAAGTAAGGCTTTGGTGACTGAAATAAACCTGGAGATGGCATGATAAAATTTTGTAAGTCCAATGACTTCTTCATCATAAATTTCTTTATCTAACAACACAAACAGTCACTGTACATGTCGACTTTGCCAGATAGAACACACAGGAATCAAATTAGCTATATCTTTGGGAAGATACAACGAAGAAGTTCAATATCATCAGGCAAAATGAGGCTATGGGCTAACTGTGGAACAGACCATACCTAGCTGAAGTTGAAGAAAATGAAAACAAATCCACAAGAGCTAACACATGGCACTGAGTGTACCCTATCTGAATTTCTGGAACACATATGGTGGAGTTAAATTTCATAATATGGCTCCTCTCCCCATATCTTTAATGCTCACTAAGTGGTGGTTACTCACTACTTTACTCCCTGCTATCCAGTCAATGCCAACATAGTGAAACTCTCTGGAACAGAGTAGAACTGCTCCATGGATTTCTGTGGCTATAACTCTTTCCAGGAGTAGAAAGCTCTGGTAGTTACATAATTTCATGTCAACTTGAAGATATAGAAATTGTAGGGATTGTATTCAACCTGTCAGTCAGGTCACAGCCTGATGGTGCCTCCTTGTAGGTGCGGCCTTCTCATCAGGAGATCCCTGGAAACCTCCCTTTCTCTCTCTGCCCTCACTCTTCTGCTGGTGGACCCCAAGTGCTGCCAGAGCCACTGCCATTGGATTCACTGTCCTGTGATCTCTGTGCATTCTGCATATTTGCGCGTGGCTACTTAAGTCTGAAGATGGACTTATGGACTAATATTGGACTTAGAGAATTGATTTGGATTGGGCTGGGATGTTTTATTGATATATAATTACTTCTTGACATAAAGCTCTTTCTTTCACATATGTGAGTGTCACTGGATTTGTTTCTCTAGTATACCTGGCTTAACACAATAGCCTCATCTTTCTCCCAAAGAGCAGCTGGTGGTTTTAACTGCTGACCTTTAGATTACCAGCACAACTCATACCATATACACTACCAGGGCTCCTAAGTGATAGGATACACTAATAAGGCATGTGTAAGTCTAATTAGTAGGGATCAGTCATTTTTTATTACAATCCCCTGACTATAAGGATGAGCCCTCTTTGAAGAAGCAAAAGCAGAGAAAGAAGACCCAGGACCATGTGAAAAGCATGCTCCAGATCGCTCTGAAATGATGGAAATTAAGACCAGGCACCAGGACTATGAAATGGAGTCTCTAAGAGGAGCAGTGTTGAGACTGTGGAATGAGAGAGAGCCAGGGGTGGGTTTCCTGGTCCACAGAGGTAGAAGACATAGGATTATATGGCTGAGAGCTAAGAACCAGAAAGTAACTTGGTTGCGGCCTGGGGAGAGGTGGGGCTGTGTACAAATGACTAGATCCTTATTGCTTATTGACCCTGACTTATTATAACCTATTAACTCCCCAAATTAAACAACAACAACATAATTCTGCACATATTCTTTGTGTTCGATATGGCCATTGCAATGAATTAGAGAATGCAGCATAGAAGTAGAGTGCTGAAGGAGGAATGGTTGGTGTCAGACTAGGTAAAGAAGGGGCATTTAGGTATGTTTGACCCGTGTCTCTTTGCAATAGGGAAGACAAAGGAGGTCAATGTAGCTCCCATGGCTGTTGACTGCAATTTTACGTATAGAGCTGACATTTTGAACACTAATAGCAGAAGACAATATGAGTTGTGAGATGCCATCAAGTAAAAAGAAAAACGCCATTAAGAAGACAAGAAAGACAGATAACTATCAAAGCAGATGCCAAAAGAATTCTGAAAATTACTCTTGAACTTAGAGTAGCTAGAGCTATGGGAAGAAATGGAAGAGAATATGAAGTAAAAAAGGCTGAATAGAAAATTTCAAAGGGCAGCTCAAGTTGAAAGAACTGAAGAAAAAACTTTATGCTTTGAGTTGCAATATGTAATGATTCTCTTTATTTATTTATTTTTTTCTGTTGCTTTCTCCGAACTTGATCATTGAAAACCTACCGAGAATGAAGAATCGGGTACCCAAAGTGGAGAAAGACTTATGAAAAAATCTAAGACAAGTGAATGACAGGCTTTAGCTGTTAACTCTGGAGGAAGGACAGGGTGTCATTTTAGTTTCTGTTCCTGGTCCATCTTGATGTGGCTGGCATCTCTATTTCCCTACCTCTGCTTTCTGAACATCTCTTTAAATAATAAAGGTAAATCATTTCAAAAAGGGATTATAATCACAGGTATAGATGCTAGAATTTAACACATCCCTTGAGAGACACAATTCAACCCACATCATGCATCAAACACAGAAAACAACAGGAAAAAATACCATTCAATAAGAGTAATTATAGATAATAATTATTCTTAATAATCAATACTCATTAAATCATTTAAGAATAATTTCAATTTTAGGTGTGGTAAGTGCTAGATCAAAAAAATCATGAGTGAATATAACAAGAGAAGCGATTGTTAACTGGATTTTAAAAATGATTCTAAAATGCACTTTGTAGTAATTATATTAGAAGGAGGAGAGATCAATCTTTAAAGATATCAATATGGCAATAGCCTCATGACAAGAGAAAACATACACTTTAAAATAGCTTAAAACAGATAAAATAAGGAAGGAAATGTTTAAGAGATTCATGCAGGCTATACTAAAGACATCTTTGTTTAATAACTAAATATGTGAGGGGAGATGGAAGAGAATGGCACTGTGAACTTGGTGTATAAAAGAGGAGAGTCTACTTTTCCCAATATTACTTTGACTGTTGGGGTCACAATATCCCCTTGCCAGTTGAGCTTTTGCTTCTCTGACAACCCATGCATCACCACAGCCCTGACCAGTGAAACGCTCTGGAAAACTGGAAAAGATACATAAGAATGGAATCCTCCCACAGGCATCTTATGGTATGATAGAGGGCAACTGCAATTGACAATGTCATAGGTCATAAAGTCTTTGTTGGAAAAATATCAATTTGAGGGATCATTAATTGGGTTTATCAGTAAGATCTGATAACAAATTGCTTGTGAAAGTTGAGAGTTGAACAGAGACGAGGACTGTGCAAAGAGGTGACTATTTCACAAGGATAAGAAATGCTGTTAGAAACGAGGTAAGGTAAAAAGGGTTGAAGGGAGCGGGTGAGAAAAATTCAGTAGATCAGGATTTTACTTGTTTGATACATTAGTAACTCCATTGGAAATCATTGATGTTTCAATTACTTTCTTACAATTTAATTAACTTAGGAAAACTTCTCTTTTGAATACGGTCACTATGAGTGGGAATCAACTCAGTAGCGATTTGAGTGAGTGGGATAGCTTCTCTTTCAGGGATATCTTTACTATCCTCCACAGACTTCCTGACCATTGGGGAATTTACTGAATGGTAGTTACTGAATAAGATAGCAGTAAAATCTGTCCATCCATAATGGACAGATATTAGCAGAACTTCCAGATCAAGCACAGACTAGGAAGAATGAAAACATGTTCTACTTCAGAGGGATAAGTCACTAAAAATCATATGAACAGCAGTCTGATATGAACGTATGAACATTGTCTGATATATGAGCTAATGAAGAGCCCCACAGGTTGCAAGGTACACAAACTACAACTGGGAAAGAGTGATCTCTTCAAAACATGGTCCATCTTAATGACATAAATGGAGCAAAACTTTCAAGACCTTCACTTCCTGATGGGGCATAACTTAAATAAAGAGATTCAAACATCTATTAAAAATTAGTAGGTGGAAAATAGAAAGTACACATCTAGAAAAATTGGAAGTCATCAAAAATGAAATGGCGTGCATACAGGTTGGTATCTTATGTGGCAATGAGCTAAAATAGGTAAGCAATTACCAACTTCAGTGGAAAAATAATGTTTACTAGACAGGAAATTGCAAATTCACCAGAAATTTTGTAACATATATAGTTCAAAGGAGCATTTGAACATCTTTCTTGAGGTACACCCTGGCCATGATAAAATAATTACCATAATAGATCTAACATATTGAGCACTTATGGCTGAAGAGCAGTAGAGTTCTGGATAACATCAAGAATATAATACATGAGGAGAGACAAGGTTCTTCAAGTGGCAGGAATAAAAGAAAAGACGAAAGCATATACCAGAAGATGCTCTAAAGCGTTCTTTCAAATGAAGAGTACCCAAAGCAAAGAAATGATCAAGTAAAAATGCTCAGCAGAACATTTCCAAGGACAGAGCCAGGAGACAAATAAACCACTGCAATGAAATGTGCACAAAGCTGGAGCTGAAAAGTAGAAAAATAAGAAAATGCACAGTATTTCTCACACTGAAATAAAATAAAATGCATCATGAGTTGCAATATTTGAAGGACTGCAGGGTAATACTAACAGGATTCTGTGGACAAAAAGTAAAAGCTTCAAGAAGCATCAAAAGAAGATGGAAGGTATAACCTTCCTCAGTGAATCAGAAGAATTGGTCAGTGTTCATCAATTTCATAAAGTAGCATATGATCGAGAAGAAAGAATCTAAATTTTTATGAAGATGTTAGCACAAAACCAGGTGGATATGACTATCATAATATCAATTGAAATGATTCAAGAAATTGAAGGAGCTCTGGAAGTGCCCACTAGTCCATAACTAGAAATTTGGAAAGCCCTACCTGGTCAACCAACTGAAAGAGACTCATTGTTACACCCATTCCAAAAAACCTGGCACAATAACATCAAAATTTATCTAGCAGTATCATTAAAATCCTGTGCAAGTTCAATTTTGCTTAAGATAATTAAAAGATATGCTAGTGCATTAACAGGGAGCTACCCAAATTTCGAGTTTGATCCAGAATTGGATGTGAGATGAGAGATATCATTGCTGACATCTAGTGGATCTTGGCTGAAAACAAAGAACAGCAGAATGTTGTTTACTTGTGTTTCATTGACTAGGTATGGAAAATGGGCACTCAGCAGCAGTGTGAGCGCTTGGAGGACATGTGCTGTCCTGGGTGAGTTCAGCTGATTATTCTGATGTACCACTGTCCTGATGGACGACTGCCTGCAACACTGCATAATGGCCACACTGTGTCAGGTCGGCTCATATGTCACCCATTTGGTCTGTCTTTTCTCTCACCACTTTTGCTCACTTTCTTCTACAAGTTGGCATTGAACCTATTTCTGTATTCTGTCCTCTGTAGCACAAAGTTCCCCGACTCATTTATAACTACTTAATTCAGTATCTCGTGTCTTTGTTGTAGACAAGCTGAGTAGGATGTCTGAATAATTCACTTATGTTGCCTTCGGTACCAAAATTCTCCAGTGAAGAAATACTCGTGAGACTTATTCTCAAACACTTTGGAATTGTGATCAGCAGGGATAGTTTCCGGTAGGATATCATGTTGGGAGAAAGAGAGGGTCAATGGGAAAGGAAGAAAACACTCAATGAGATGGAGGTTCTTCAACAGTGGGCTCAAACCTATCCACGGTGGAGCAGGACAGGGCAGTGTTTCCTTCTATGTTATGAGTCAAAATTGACTCAAAGCCACGTACCAGCAGTAGGTCTAATATAAAAGATAAATATAAGGTAACCTACTTTATATTAAATGCATTAATGTGTAAGCACTTATGTAAATAAAGAAAGCATGTAATGAATCTAATCTACAGCATGATGCCCATACATAGTTCTATTTCTACTCCAGTCTATTAAAATAGACTAATTATTCTGTTTTTAAATCACATTTTTTCTATTTGCCCAAAATTGTTTGATGAATTAGAGTAAAATAATTAATAGGCATTGCTTCCATTTGCATCAAAATATAAAATAAAATCGTTTACTCTGATCTAAAACATGATGTTATATCTTTATTAACTGCAGTTATGAATAAATATCACACACGTATACATTCAGTGTATATATATATGCATATTATATATATATACTCACACATATATTTGATATATATACATCAGAATATATCTTGAATGATCAATTTGCTACACTTGTGAATAGCAAGCATATAGAAATGTCACTTGCACTCACGTAAATGAATGGGTTGCCTCTGTAGCTTTGGAAAAGGTTGCTGAAGCTCAGAAAGATGCCACCATTAAAGGAGAACCTATGCATAAAGCTCCCATAAATGTAATGGAAGTAAGACATATTTTATTATACTTAGAAGTTATGCAGAACATTTGAAAAGTGTATTTTTATTAGAGTTTCTGCACAACAATCAGAGGAAGATTGGCTAGTGGCATTATGCTCTCTTAGAAATGGATACATTAAGGTCCAGGGAAATCAGTGGGATTGCTCAAGGTCATGAGGCGCTAGGCAGCAGAGGAAGCCCAAATTACTACTGTGAGAACTGACATTTCCATCATGCTAAGCCACACTGCCCATTTTTGTTTCAGAGGAAACAATTTTGGGTAGAATCAGAAATATAGCATTTATATGTAAGGTTGGTATTTTAGAGATAACTGTTTTCAAAAGGAAAGCAATGACAAACTGTCACAAGTATCATTTATGAGTCTAAAACCTATTCTTAAACTCCGGGTAACTCTTCTGATCACATAACAGCTTATTATTCTCATTCAGGCCATTTTATACCTCAGGATCTTGACGTCCTTTAGGGAAAACTCAAAGTAAATAAGACTCCACTGCGGAAGCTGTTCCTACAAGTGGTGAAACAAACAGACAGATAAGCAATGCTAGAGAAAAACAAAAAGCAAAATAGTTACAAAACAAAATTCTTTGAAGTATTTGATGATTCCATTTTCTAGGTTTTTGCGTAATCTTTTATGGCTTGTTGATCTGTTGGTGATTCTGAACAAAGGTCTCCTTTCTGAAGTGAAAAGCCCAATACTGCCCATGAGGTTGAGTCGATTCTGAAAGAAGCATGGCCGTGCGATGTTTCCTTTAAGGGCACTTTTCTCCTGCAACTTAACGGCAGTCCTAATCTGTTTGCTTAATAGAGCTTTGAATTATATTTTGTCTGAGTATAGACACTTTCAACTTTTAAAGTCTGACTACATTTCTGTTGATCAACTCTCTTCTTTGACCTGATTTTGTTTATCTATAAATTATGTTCAAGGATACCTGTGGGCACCATTCTTACACAACATTGGACTACAAAGCTTAACCAGAACCATTTGAAAGCAAAAATAAATCAAAGGACTACAGTTGTGCAAAGAAGAAGTAAAGCTCTCACTCTCCCCAGATGATATCATTTTATATGTAGAAAACCTCAAAGAATCAACAAAAAGATCATTGGAAACAATCAAAAGATTCAGCAATGTGTCAGGGTACAACATTCACGCAATGAAATGAAAAGCATCCCCATGTATCAATGAAGAGAAATCTGAAAAAGACAAGAAGGACAAAATAGCATATTTGTATATAAGATAAAATACCTAGGGATAAACTTAACAAGAGAAACAAAAGCCCCGCACAAAGAAACCTGCCTCTCAAATGCTATGACAAGAAGCCACCGAAGGAAATGAGGGGAAACCTAATTACTACTGTTATAAGGAAAGAGAAGAGACCCAGTAGAGGCAAGGGGCTCCTGAAGAAGAACGAAGAAGAAAGCCTCACAGACCTGACACAAAACCTGTTACAAGACCACAGTAGAATGAACAATCCGGTTCCGGTACAATGATGAGCACATTGACCAATGGAATGGAATAGAAAATCCAGAAATATCCACACCAACATACAAGCAACTGATCTTGAACAAAATGCCTAAAAACATTCAATGGGAAAGTGACAGTTTCTTCCACAAATGGTGCTTGCAAAATTGAGTCTACAACTTCCGAAGAATGGATGAGATTCCATACCTCACCAGTGGACACAAAAGAACTCAAGATAGATCAAAGAACAACGTGTTAATCTCAGAGCCACAAAGATTGTGAATCAGAAAAAGGAGGCAAATCTATGTAAATGGCAAATTTCAGGGCATACACATTGCCTTGACTACAAATTGCAGTCCATACACATACTATCAAAAAACCGGAAGGAAATATAAATAAATAAATAGATGATAGATAGATAGATAGATAGATAGATGATAGATAGATAGATAGATAGATAGATAGATAGATAGATAGATAGATAGATAGAAGTGAATTTACTTTATCATTTATCAGGAAAAGGGAATGACCAAAGAGTTCCTTCCATCCAGTATCATACCATGGTTACTCAAATATAACAAACTCTCCTACAATGACACCATTGTATTATTTTTTAATACAATTAAAGGGACTGAAATAACCCTGTTGAACTTAAAACTGTAACACCTTGGGGTGGGAGGAAGGGGATGACTGCTACCCAACACGTGGACTTTGTAGTCATTGGATTCTGGGTCAAAACTCTTGCTTTCAAGGTTGCACAAGAATTGACAGCCTATGACCAATATACATTTGCTATTAATGTATTTTCTTTGCTTTATATGATATGTGACTTTATTTTAATTCTGGAAGCATAGTTTTACCTAAGTGAATAAACATCATCAATTTTTTTTTGTCTTGTGACTAACCCACATTGTTAGTGTTCAAGTAAATGAAATTTTTAACTTGTATAAAGTTAATGTTCCATGTATTTTATTCTAATAAACTTGCCTATACATGTAAATATAATTTTTCACACTAACATTTTAAAATTCTGTATCACTGGCTGAATTACAGATATTATTAATAAAATTATTAAATGTTCCCTGTATGGAACTCATTTTTTTTTTCAAAAACCTGATAATGCTTCCTCTAAAAGAGAATAGGTAGATTTGTTGTATGGATAGATTTTGAACTTGTACTTACTTTTATACCTATCTAAGAAGAATTCACTTTTTATGATGTGGACCTACTCCATGCTTGCCCTTGTGAAGTGATCACTGAAGATATGGATACTATAATGGAGGGTGGTGAAGAAATCAGATGGTGTCCAGTTTGCAGAAAGAATTGCATCCAAGGTCTTAAAAATGCATCTTAAACCTGCAGCCACCTAAGAGTCAGCTGAATTCACCCAGAAGAAGCACACCAGCACACATGATTGAAAGATTTCAAATGGTAAACCCCAAGATCAGAAGAGGGAATGGTTTTATTGCTTAAATTCTGACCACTTCGTTTGCAGAAGTCTGAGGATGACAATGAAAGCCCAAGATCCATTTGGAGAGTCCCATGTGGATGAAACCTCCATTGAATTCCGTCAGCCCCTTGAACAAGGATGTGAGCAACGGGTCTATGGAGAGAGTGAACTGGAAAGTGAATGGCTGCAGATATGGTTAGGGTTAAATGTCATACCTCAGCATTTGAGCCCTTCTTGACCTAGTTTAAGATTTTAATATTTTCTGCTTCCCTTTTGATTGAGTTTTTCTGTTTCATCATTGTTGCTGGGGTTTTTTTGTTTGTCTTTTTCCTGTTTGTGTGTTGTTTTTTTTTTATGATTTTCTGTATACAAAATCCAGGATAGGTAAAATCTACAGAGACAGTAACTGGATTATAATAACCTAGGGGTATGGCAGGGTGGTTCTGAGGGAATAGGGAGCTAAGACCGTGAGTACCAAAGAAAACATTCTGCTATTAGCGTCCGACTCCTTTGGTTATGACAATCAACTCTGTCTCCAGACATTATCAAATATCCTCTGAGGAATTATAAATCAGAACCACCATTCTGGCAGTTAATTCTGTTTGTCTTCAAATCTGATACTTGCCATATTTATTTCAAAGGTCTGTCTGCTCAAATATATCACAAATGTGGACTAACTTCTAATAAGTTTATTTCCATATAACAATGCCTCATATAATTTCACCCTTGATTATTTTTGACACACTCTCCTCTTTACTCATGCTTGCTAGTCCCAATGTCCTCCTTGCCTTTGTTCACATATGGAAGTGCCCAAGAGCCTTTTCCCACAATATTTACGATAGTCTTGTCTCAGGTATCTCCGTGGTGCACTCTCCCTGAAACCAAGTCTTTGTGAAAATACATGGTTCAATGAGGTGGACTGCTCATATACATTGGAATGCCCTTCCCGCGTCATTTCAACTTCACTTACATTTTTGTCCGTAGAAACTTTTCTGTTTATTATACTGCATAGTGCCTTTAATCTAACATACTGAATACTTTTATTATTCTTACTATTTATTTCTGGTTAGTTCTCCAAAATGTAAGTTTCATCAGTTCTGAATTGTTTTTCTCTTTGTTCTGTGTAGTATATTAAGTAACTTCTTCAATGTCTGGTCCAGAGAATGCACTGGGTGAGTATTTTTATAATTAAGAGATAAGTGAATTAATATACACTTTGTTATTCTATCTATATAATGCAAAAAAAAGTATAGGCCATTAGTCTTTTTGTGACTCTAATTTCACTCAGTATAACATTTTAATTTCATACACATATTGAACTAAGCTAAGGTTTTGCCAACATTTTTAAAGTAAAATAATCAATGAGAATGAGAACTATAAATAACCAGAATTTTGCCATATGGTCATCAGTTTTGAGGAGAAGTGTGATAGGGAATATGGAGGATAAACTTAAACAATTAACAGAGGGGCAAAAGGTACTAATTTTAAACAAACAAATAGTCAAGGAAATAAAATGGCTTAGAGAGAACAGTGTTGCTAATGGCAAATAGCCACAAAAACCAAAAAACCGTGTCTTCCTTGAAAAACTATAAGAAATCTGGAGAGTATTTAGGAAAGAGAAAGGGCTGCCAAGGGCCTTTACAATGGTATATTTTACTTCCAATTTTATGGAAGAGCACTGTTATTGTTGTTAAATACTACCAGAGACTGACAGATGTGACAAATTTAACTTATCTATAGGGACATCTGGGCTTTTAATTTTATGGAAACAGATTACTAGGTCTTTCTACAGTGGAGATTCTGGGAGGGTGGAACCACTTAACTTTTAAGTTGGAAACTGAATGTCATCGGGGATCATTTAGTTGAACATTGTTGTTGTTGTCGGTCCAATATGTCGAGCCTTTTGTTGTTCCCGCTATATCAATCCATGGCATGGAGTCTCCCTTTTCCTGCTAAGCCTCTGATTGTCAGAGGACGATGTCTTTCTCCCAGGATTAGTCATTCCCGAGGGCAGGCCAAAGCACGTGAGGCGAAGACTCGCCATCTTTTATTGTAGGCAACATTCCGGCTATATTTCTCCTAATATAGATGTGTTCACTCTGCTAGCATCGGACAGTCTATTTGTTATTATTCACTAGCACTGTAATTGAAACACATCAATTCTTCTTCAAGCATCCTTCTTCATTTTAAAGCTTTCAGATATATGAGGTAATTGCAAACATTCTGGCTTGCCCTAAGTGCACTTAAGTCTTCAAAGTGACAGCTCTACTTTTTAACACATTAAAGAGGTCTTTTACCACAGATTTTTCCAACCGTTCAGTTTTCTGACTGCTGTGTCTATGAGTGTTGATTATGAACTCAAGTTAAATGAAACCTTTGACTGCTTCAAACTTTTCTCTATTTATCATGATGTTGCTTATTGCTTCAATTTTAAAGATTGTTACTTTTCTTAGATTGAGGTTATTCTATAATGAAAGTGTGATCTTCATCAGTAAGTGCTTCAAGCCCTCTTTACTTTAAGTAAGCAAGGTTGTGTCTTTTGTATGCTGCTGGTTGGTTAATGAAACTTCCCCCAATCCTGATGCCAATTTCTTCTTATACTCTAGTTTTCTGGATTATTTGTTCAGCATAGAGATAAAATTAATAATATTGTTCCATAGTTATGACATTTTGTTTAATATTGATCATTTCTTATTGGTATAATAGCTGTGTGTTTTATTTTAATTTTATTTTGATATTTTCTCCTTTGTTCAAAATATTCTTCATGAAAACCTTCAATATTGAACTTGAGGGTTCAATTTTTTCACCTTGTCATTTTCACCTTGGCAAATGCCAATCATGCTCTTCCCATTTGGTTTTCTAACATTGGGCCTTGGCACATTTCATTATAATATTTTATTTTTATTTTTTTAGCTGCCTTTTGAAATGTATTCAGCTAATTTAACTAATAATTTCTTGCTTCACTTTAAAATCTCTACATTCTAGAGCAAATTATAAAGTCTATTCTGACAACCATTTTAATCTCTATTTCTTTTTGTTCTTAGAACATTTTTTAGTTCTTCATGTATGATTTCTTTGATGTCATGCTGGAATTCTTCTTGTCTGTGGTTACTAGTATTCAATAAGTCAAAGCTACTAATCTGATGACCTCTAAATTTAGATGGGTTGTAATCAAGGTCACATTTGTCTTCCATAAACTTGTAATTTTCTTCAGCTTCAACTTGAATGTTTATGCGAGAAATTGATGGTTGGTGTACAATTGTGTTGTAGCTTTTTTCTGAATGATACTATTGAGTTTCTACCTTTTCTTTTCAGGAGATACCAGTCCCTGGAAAAGGGCATCGTCCTTGGTAAAATAGAAGGAGAGTGAAAAAGAGGAAGACCTTCAACAGGATCGTTTGACCAGAGGTGCAACAATGAACTCAAAAAGAGCAATGTTGAGGATGGTGCAAGACTGGGCAATAGCTCCTTCTGTTGTACAGGCGGTGAATCTGAGTAGGACAGACTCAAAGCATCCAACACCAATACCTTCTCTTCATTCAATAAGTTTCACATAAGTGTTTATAATGTTGGAAATAGTTATTTGTAATGAATGTCATTGGTCTCGCAAAATTATGTCCATGATTCAATGTCATGTTTCTATCACCAAAGTCATATTTTTCAATCTTGGATCCTTTATTTATTTCGACCTTTCACATCCCAAGCATCTGTTATTATCAATGCTTTTGATGGAATTGTCCATCAATTTCAGACTGTAGAAGTTGTTATTAATATTCAGTTTCCTCATACTTAGCACTACTGATTAGTACATGCTTTTTAATAATAGTCACATTATCTGCTGTTCCCTGTAATATTTTAGATATTGTCCTATCACGTTGTACTTCAAGATAGATCTTGAAGTGGCCTTTTTGGCAATGAATGAGATGACATCCCTCTTTAACTTGTCACTCATGGCTTAGTAGATCTAAGATTGCTTAATTTGAATTTTCTAACATGAGTCCATATTAGCAAAGTAATGCCTAGGCTAATGAGCTATTTGCATTCATTTCAATTTTCATGATTTTCAATTTTCTTATTTCACAATTTATATGTCACACGTTCTGGTTGTTGACAGAGGTTTGCAGCTCTTTCTTCTCATTTTGAGTCATGCCACGTCAGCAAATGAAAGTTCCCAATGCTTTGCCTTAAGAGTGACTCTTTCGGAAGAGGCTGCTCTCGGGTACTCCTATTTTGAATGCTTTCCAGCCAGAGGGCTCTTCTGACACCGCATCAGAAAACACTACCCCACCATTCATAAATCTTTAGTGGTCCCTTTGTTAGAAATGGACTACTTTCCCCTCATTCCTAATTTGTTTTGTTCTGAATCCTTCATTGACACCTGTGCACCATAGGTCACCCTGCTGGGATCTGAAAGAATGACGGCACAACTTTTAGAAGCACGCAACACTCAAGTCACTACTTTACAACCACCTACCAGAAGAATGGTGAGGAGTAAACATTAGCGTAACAATATTCTGAATTATAGCTCACCTTCTAATGATAGTGCATTTGGAAGGGCATGAGTCAGAATTGACTTAATGGCAATATGTTTTTGAAGTTTATTCCAAAGGCATTTCATTTTTTAAAAATATAGAATATCATTTTTAACATAAATTTATGTATTAAACAAATATATGTATTCACACATATTCCTGGACGAGCTGAAGAAACAAAAGAGAATAGCAAATGCCTCCAAAATAAAATTTGAAAGGAATTTCGGTCTAGACCTATTACTGAAAATGATCAATTACTAACAAAATAAAATCATTATTTTCAAAATATAAAGCAATAAACTGCATAAAACATGAAATAAGTTGTTCTTTAGCAATTTTAAAATGTGAAAAATTTTCATTAATGTTAAATAACAATTAAAAAGAATAATGCTATAAAAGTATTTTCAAAGCATTATAATACTTTTCCAACATACTGTGAGTAATATGAGTTTGGAAGATCATGATAGAATTTCTTCTATTGTTTTTGAGTTGTAATAAGACATTTGCACTGTATTGAAGGATACTGAGCATAGGATTTATAATGATTTAAATGCTAATTATGTATATTTATAATCTAAGATTTAAAATTGAAAAGACATCCCTGTTACAACAATAAAGAAACACCAATATGAAAGCTATCTTCAAAATCATTTAGTACCTATGTATAAGGTAAATGTGTCTCAGTAGTGTATTACTCTCTCTGAAAACAGAGAATACTGACATTTGGACACAAATAAGACGCAAAATATTTCCATGAAGCAGGAGTAATGTGTAATTATGACTGTCAATCTTAGGAACAAATGCATATGCTTCACTTCACTTGCTTGCTGTTTTACAGGTAAGCTGTTTTCAGCCAAATAATCAAGTGGAATACAGAACATTGCTGTTATTTCACTTTTGAACACCGCATGAAGGTATGGCAGTAATAGCCTGAGTGATACTTTTTCTCAGCAGTAACACTATTAATGCCCTAGTGCTTTCTGATGTTTATTTTTACACATATCTGTGAGATTACAAACTAATAGTGCAGCACTAGACATGCTGTATACACTCTCTTGATTTTAGTTTCCTCATAATTAACAAAGGTACTTTAAACTGATTATATGCTGAGGTCACGTTTAATGTTACACATTACACAAGGGAACTAATTGACAATTTACTTACAGATTTTGTTAATCTGATCATGCATCTATTACTAATATTGCCTTAAAGACATATTACATATAAAGACATATTACTGAATATGATTATAAACAGCGATAGATGTAATTTTATCCATATTTTGGTTTCTAAAAGAATCTATGCCTAATATAAATTGGCACAACTCCTTTTTTTCCTTTCAAAACCATTTTATTGGGAGTTAATACAGATATCACAACATTCCATAGTTCAATCACATCAAGCATTATTGTGTAATTGCTATCATAATCAGTTTCAAAACATTCTTTTCCTTCCTGAACTCCTTGGCATCAGCTCCCTTTACCCCACCCCACCCCACCCCCCACCACCACTACCATTCTACCTTTGAGATAGTTAAAGTTTATTGTGCAAACCTGGCTGATAAACACATGTGGGGTTAATTGAAGGGCGGAGGGTTAAATGGCTCAGTGAGCCTCATCTTTCTAGTTCTTGGCTCTCTTGCATTCTGATGGTCAGACCAGGGTGCAGCTGCCTTAGCCAGCACCCTGCTTCAGCTGGCAAGTTTCACTTCCTGCAACACATCCCTGAGGAGAAGCCACATGGACCTACCCTGGGTGCTGGAGCAGCGGTGTGGAGACTCCTGCCAGTGCTGAGATTCTTACATGTTCACTGACTCTGCTTTCCCCCTGCAGTCGGCATCATTGCATGTGTTTTGTGAGATGGAGGTGGACTTTGTAGATCGGTGTCAGATATATGAGCTAATGTTGGACTTGTGGGGTTGGCCAGCACTGGGTTGGGATGTTTTCTTAATGTACACTTATCCTTTATATAAATCTCTCTCTTACACATGTGAGTTTCTATAGATTTGCTTCTCTTATGTACCCAGACTAACACAACCTCCACCCCCACCCCAGAAATGCTCTACTGCAGTCTCTGTAGGTTCAAGCCTGGGTGTCGTCCTCTAAAGAATAGAAATCCATCTAACAAAAAGTCGAAAGGGTGACACCCAATGACATAACACATCGAAGATACACCCCAATATAAAAAAAAAAAATACAGAAAATGTTGAAAACTGGGTGAGGCCTAACCTGCATCAGAAAGGGGATCAACTGACAAGGTTTGGACCATTCAAATCAGGTTTATTCTTTCGGTCTTTTCCTCCTCTACCTCGTTTATGGATAGAAGGAAATCAGTAGAGGCTTATTTCTTATGTAGATCCCACAAATATATCTTGGGTTCCCACTCTCATCCATAGCCTTCTGCAAACCAGATTCACACAGGCTGGGCTCTGATAGTCTTCCCTCCTTCAACTTCAGATTCTATCATTTGCAATCCTTCAGTGATTGGTGTACTTCTTCCATATGAACTTCGTTGACTTCTCAAGTACCGCAAGACCCAGCACGAGCTGGATGACGAGGAGGAGCGAGCAGACATGGCAGAGACACAGGCCAACAAGCTGCAGGCTGGGACCCAGGACGCCCTGGGCCCCAAGCACAAGGAGTGACAGGGAGCCCCAGCTCCTGAGCGCCAGGAGGCAGCGGTGTTGGCTTTGCGCCCGGAGCCCAGTGGACCCTGAAGAAAGGCCACACCTGCAGCTCTTGGGCACCCTCGTTTAGGACTGGGGATCCCATGGACAAAAGTCAGGGCCACAACTACCACTTAAAATAAAGTTCTTTTCATAGTCAAATAAATAAATAAATAGGAGGAGGGAGCTATTATCAGAACTTCACATCCCAGCAATCAGTTCTTCCCCTGGCCAGAAATGAGGCAGGAGGCTTGTTTGGAAATGAGCCTTTAAGACCCCAGATGCTATTGTTTTTTTAAATAATTTTATGGGAGGCGCGTGCAACTCTTACCACAATCCATACATACATCCATTGTGTCAAGCATATTTGTGCATTTATTTGTTGCCATCGTCATTCTTAAAACATTTGTTTTCTACTTGAGCCCTTGATATCAGTTCCTCATTTCCCCCTCCCCCAACACCATGAACCCTTGATAATTTATAAATTCTTATTATTTTGTCATGTCTTACACTGTCCAACGTCTCCCTTCAGCTCCTTTACTGTTGTCTGCTCCTCAGGGAGGGGGTTATATGTAGATCCTTGTAATCAGTTCCCCCTTTCTACCCAACCTTCCCTCTAATTCCTTCCATCTAATTTCTTCACCACATTTTACTATCGCAAACTTATATTCTGTGTTCTTTTCCCAAGGGTGAGCACCAAAGCGGAGCAGGATGTAAGAACTAATTGTCCTAAAGTTGGAGCTAAGATTTTGTATGAGCCCAAAACCCGTTCCTGAATTTCTGTTTTTTATTTATTTTTGACATTTTTTTAATCTCTTTGGCTCTCTTCAGAGATCTCCTTATTAATTTATTACAGAGTCTGATTGATCATCTCCTTTGGTCTTAAAAATCTTCCGTTAATATTGTCCTTGATTAGCTCCTGGTATTGATTTTTTAAAGCCCTATTAAAAGAAGGATATTGGGCCAAAGTAGGCTATACATGAATTATTCACATATACAGAACTAATCCTTTTGTGGCTGGATGCTTTCTACACAGACAAGGGAAGTTAATTTTAAGGGACAATTTATAATAATCACTGACAATGTTAGCTGCAGGTATGCAGGAATAACACCTATCCTAATGCTGCATTTTGCCTGCCTACCAACAGTTCAACAATCTTGGTCCAGCTGTCTTCTGCTTCTTCACACACCGTGACATTTCAGTCTTCAGGGCTCAGGTTACCATGTGTCTGAGGTAGAACCCAGTGCAATCTTGGTACAGCTGTCTTCAGCTTCTTTAGACACCATGAAAGGTCAGTCTTAAGGACTCAGGTTGCCAGTGTGTCTGAGGTAGAGTCCCATGTACCCAGGGGATGTTCTGCTTTGATCTCATGGATACCACTTTTGGAGCACATTGCCCTGTGCCTTGAAAAGCCAGGATTCAGTGCCCCAGCATTCCACAGCACCCAGCCTGGGTCCCTAGACACACCAAGAAGCCTGGGTCAATATGGCTCATTCCGTGCATACCACCATGGGCACTTCCCGCAGCCCTCCCTAAGGTCCCCACAAGCATGTTCAGTCATTCTTCCCTGCAACTGGAGGTGGGTCCTCACTTTTCTTACCCGCAGTCATACATTCATGGTTGCTCCCTTTCTACTGCCCAAACTGGATTGTCCCATCAGTGTCCTTCATCTCTCTGATAGGGCTGTCAGCAGGGCCAGGGGGTAGGAGATGGACCCCATGATAGCTTTGCATGGCAACCCCTTCCCCTCCCTTAACAGTTTGATCCGAGCGAATTAATGTGAGGTGCCCTCTGATAAAAGGACCTTCAAAACACATACCTAGAGTGGATGGTATGGTTCATTGGCACCAGTGAGGCTCCCTACCAGCCTGTCATTGCCCCCTGGCCAGTAAACTAGATGCCCTATGAGCCTGAGCTTATGCCTGTCCTACTGCTTGTTCCTAAAGCTGTGTACTCAGACTAACTTCAGTGGTCATTGACTAACTTCACTCAGCATGTCTTCCAGATCCCTCCATGTCTTGAGGTGCTTCATGCTTTCCTCCCTGTTTGTAGGGATGCATAGTATTCCATTGTGTGTGTACATCAGCTATATATATTCATTCTTCTGCTGGTGAGGATTTAGGCTGCTTCACACCACTTATGGAAATAACTGCCATTCACAATAGCATTTCTTGCAACTGTGAAGCGTTGAGAAAAGAGCCTGGGAAACTTACTTCTATTCATGATCTGTTTCTTATTTCCTTGAGGTATATGTCCAAGCGATGGTATTGCTGGATCATATGGCATTTCAATTGACATCTCCTTTAGGAATTGCCGCATCACTTCCCATAGTGGCTGCACTATTTACAAGCCGACACGCTGTGAATAAGTATTCCAGTCTCATCACACCCTCTCCAGCATTCGTTTGTCTGTTTTTAATTTAATCTAATTTTTTAAATTGGGATATAGAATGACGTTAGATGGCATTTCATGGTTGTTTTGACTTGTATTTCCCAGATGGTTAAGGAGTGGGAGCATTTCCTCATGTGTTTATTAGCCATTCAAGTGCCTTCCTTTGTGAATCATCTCTTTAGGTCCTTTACCCATCTTCTCAGAAGTTTTTGTCCTGTTAGTTTGCTTTTAGGCTTGTTGTATACTACAGATTTTAATAACCAGTCCTTAGGCTATTATGTCATTGCTAAGTATCTTTTCCCAATCTGTGGACTCTCTTTTTACTCCTTTAATGAAATTTTGATGTAAACTAGTGTTTTATTTTTAATGGGCCATGCTCAAGATGACACATCTCTTGACCTTAGGAATAACCACTGTGGTTCACAGATGATTTATCCCCATGACCGTGGAACTCAGTCTTGGTTTTCTTATCTTGGGAATAAGTTTATGTTTTATTATGAATTGTTACATAACACTAAATAATATTTAGGAGTAATATTTGTGAAATTTATCAAAGTCCATCATATGGAATAATGATAGGATGGTGAGGACAAGTATTTGGAAAAATTTTAACAAAGATGACCATTCTGTTGCTGCTATGCTGAGGCTACAGGAAGAGTCAAACGCATCATTTACACAGTATTCATTCACAAGGCCTTTAATAATATTTTTCTGTGCCAGAAAATATAGTTGCCTTAAAATGTGTGAACACCAAAAATTGTAACTTAAAAAGTAGGCTTCCAGTTTTGGCTTAAAAAACAAACAACAACACCCAAATAAACCCAAATCAGAAGCACAGAAAAGATAACTCTACCAGGTGTCTGCTAACTGAAACTGCTCAGTAACTTTTCTCCTTATAATTACAGGATAAGAGAGCACTAATTTTGCCACTATTTCTCACACCATTAACATGAACAGCTAGTTTATTGACTCATTTGTGTTATTCACCGAATCCTATAGACATTTGCATAAACTAAATTTTGCTCTAAAAAGCTTTAAACCTGAGCTGAGAAAGACATAGCCTTAATGAATGTAATACTTCAATTACACCTCTGCAAATGTAAGATGCTTCATTTTATTTGGTATATATTACCTTAATAAAACAACACCTGGTGATCAGAAATGTTATTATAGTCATCTATTAAACAATATGTATTAGACGCCTAATATGCTTCAGCCATTGCATATGTGCCTTAGAAATAAGTCTATAAGTCTTCATTGGAAGAGGCAGAGGATGAAATATGTTTTACAAATAAAATCTTGATTTTGCAGTATTTTGAATTGCAGCATATGTTGATATAATACTTCTATTCTTTTTACTGTCACATTGTAGAAGGGTATTGCCACAGTCATGACACCTCTAATTTGTCTACATCAGAGAATAAGCTGGGACTTATCACTGGGATCGCCTGTGATTGGCTGGAATGATGGGGTCATGTGGGAAATGACCTATTTCCTTGAGTGCTTGTCCGCAGTGAGCTTCTTAGGCATATCACACTCAACTCCTTGAACATGACTTAGAAGATGCAGACCCTTCTCTTAAAGGTGAGCCTATTTGTTAGCAGTTTTGTAAACTGAAAAAAAAATTAACATGGAAACTTTTATGTTAAAAGATAACATGTTGGTTGCATTTTCACTCTGTGCCGATAAACCTTGATTCTGTATGACCTTGTAGCACTGTCTAAATTCTCAGTCATTCCAGACAATGCTGGATATAAAATATTAAGAGCCGGATGCTCTTAAGTCCATCATTGATAGATAATTATCATTCCGTATTCTTCACCTTTGCATTTCTAAAATCCAGAATGATTATTATCTATCTCAAAACCAACAAGCAACAAAAATACATCTCACTATGAGCAAGTCAATTCTGACTCATGGTGACACTATAGGACAGACTAGAACTGCCCTGTGAGTTTCTGAGGCTGTAATTCTTTACAGGTATAGAAAAACTTATCTATTTCTTGCACAACAGCTAGCGGTTTTCAATTGCTAACTTTGTTGTTTGCAGTATAACACACACACCACTATGTTAATAAGATTTCTTGTCTCACTAGACATACAGTTTCTTAAATAGATTAGTCATCTTTTCATTAAAATGCTGTATAATGTAATGTGCAAAGACCTCCAGTTAGAAAATAAAAAAGGAAGACCTCTCTCAGATCTCAAGTTGAAATAATTGAAAAAAAGGCAAGCCTTTAATTGAAATACTGAAGGATTATCGGAACAAATTAGTAAATGATGCAGGGAGCATGAAAAGTAGATGGATGTAATACATAAACTCTGTACCCCAAATAATTGGTCGATGTTTAATCACATAATCAAGTACCAATGGTGTTAAAGATGTCTAAGCTACACTGAAACCATTAGCCCAAGAACAAGGCCCAGGAATTGATGAAACCCAACTGAAATATTGCAACACACTGATTGATGCAGCACTAGAAACCTTCTTCTAGGGCATGGAATTTGGAAAACAAATACTTGGTCAACCAGCTGGAAATGGCCAGTATTTGTTTCTATTCCAAAGAACTATTTCTCAACAGATGATTAAACACTATCATTTGTATAGTTTGCAAGTAAAAATTTGCTTTTGACAACATAAAAAATGGTTGCAGCAGTACGTCAACTACCAAAATTCAAGCTGGGTACACTACTGGCCACCTTAGGTGCAACCAGAGAAAATCAGAAATATGTTTATTTATTTTTACTGACTATGCAAAGACATTTGACTATGTGAATCATAATAAAATGTGGACAACATGGAGAGGAATGGGAATTCCAAACCACTTCATTGTGCTTCTGAAGAACATGCTCATGGACCTGTTGAAATGGAAGATATTTGAATAGAAGAAGGGATACAAGTTTTAAAACTCAAAAAGTATGAATTAGGGTTATGTCTTCTCATCCTACTTATTCAAACTGTATGCTGAGAAAATAATCTGATTTTATGAAGAACAATACGATAATACAAAGATATCAGCCTATTAACAACCAGAAATATGCAGGTGACTGAACATTTTGTGACTTAACACACTTACTGATATAGGTCAATGACTGCAATCTTCAGTATGAGTTACACTTCAATGTCAAGAAAACCCAAATCCTTACAAATAGACCACTATAACATTTTGAGAAGCAGAGGAACGATTGAAGTTGTCATGGATTTTTTTGGATCCATAATCAACAGTTGTGTAAGTAGAAGTCAAGAAATCAAGTGATATATTGTCGCATCTGACCTCTTCAAAGTCTAAGGAGCAAATACTTCACTTTGAGAACCAAAGTGTGCCAGGCTCAAACCGAGCTACTTTCAGTTGTATGTAAGTTGAACAACAAACAAGACAAATTGGAGAAGCATTTATGCTTTCTAATTATGGTGTTAGCAAAGATTATTGGAAGTCCCTTGGACTGCCAGGAGAACAGCTCTGTCTTGGAAGAAGTACATCTAGAAGGCTCCTTAGAAGTGAGGGTGTCTGAGTGTCTCATCTGCTTTGGACGTGTTACCCAGGGAGAGCAGTCCCTGGAAAAATGCATCATGCTTTGTACAATAGAAGGTGAGTGAAAAGGAGAAATGCCACCAACCAGAGGGGCTGACATAATGACTCCAACAATGAGCTCACACACAGTCATTGTGAGGATGGCACCGTACCGCCGGCATTCCTTACTGAGTTTGAAATCTACTTGCTGGAGCCTAAAATGTAGAGTTTTAAGAGGACACATCATCCTGGCTAGAGGCTTTTGTTGCCTGTTTTTGTTCGTTTCACCTAGGTGTCTAAATCTTTTTAACTTGAATTTGACTTTAAACAATGTATCATATATACAAATGTCATTATACAATTATTAACTTGGAATAAATGTACATGAACTCTCTCCCTGCCATGAGTCAACACTGACTCACAGTGACCGCATAGGACAACGTAACCCTGTTCCTGTGAGTTTCTGAGACTGCTACTGTTCACTGGAGTAGAAAGTCCTGTCTGTTGTAAGCAGGTTGATGAATCAAAAAAAACGAACAGAGACTGAGTAGAGTTTCAGAGGTTTATTGGGTCGAAACCCAGACTCAGCACTAAGGGACCACACCAGACTCTGTCAAATGCTAGGTGTGGATCCTGAGCTTTGACCGAGGACAAGCTTTTATAGGCATACAGATTATTGTGTCCCACAGAAAGAATGTGGAACTTTACATGATCTTTTAGCTTGCACCCGCAGGTGGTTTTCTAAAGAAGCTGCAGGGTCCGTAGTGGAACATGTTGCAGTTAAGCTGACCTTTAAACAAGCTTGGGAGCATCCTGTTTTTGTCTATTCTTATTGCAAACCTAGAACAATTCCAAATTCCTTATCACTTAGAAAATTTCCAACTTCCTTATCACCTAGAACAATTTCCAATTTCTTCTCACATTCCTCATCCCATTCCTTATAACCCTGTCTTTCCACCATGAAGAAGCTCGTGCTTTTGAACTGCTTATCTTGGGGTTTGCAGTTCAGTGCATAACCACTATGCCACTAGAAATGTGCAAGGGCAAGTAAAGAATGTTTACTACTAGGGTTCCAGTTTATACGTGCATAGATTTATTAAATGAAAAGAAAAGGCTCCAATAAAATCAGTGACCTTTCAGGGGATGTACTTGTCAAGTGAAATTCAAGGCATGGATATTAGCACACCCAGTTATGGTGACTGTTTTGAGGGATTCCCAAAAATAATCTCCATAGGTTTTCTCCAGGGAAACAGGACAATCGGGGGCATATTAGGAAGGAGTTTTTTTAAAAAAGTGGTAACTGTATTGATTAAATGACTACAAATGTGTGACAAATATTTAAATTTAAATAAATGCAATGAACTTGTTCACTTTTTGAGGATGTCAATGTGAATTTCACTTGGAAACATTATCCTCATCTGCCTTACAGTCCTGATCTTGACCCTTTAGAAATCTTTTGGTTCCCCAAACTCAAGGAACACTGTGAAAGAGCATAGTTCTGACTCCCAGGGATGCCACGACTGTCATTGTGGTGCAGTGTAAATTTAAGAGCACATGATTATTTGGGGAACATTCAGAGAGATGGAAACAATGTCTTCAAAACTGTATAGACCTGTATAGATAATATATTGAGACACAATGATTTCAAACTTATTGTTTATGTTTTAAAAGATTTCTATAGTTTTGTAGCAATACCTTTTATTTACACTCATAGTTTTGATTTATGTACTTTGCCAGTTGGGAGAGCGGTGCACATTCAAAAAGTAGCACTTCGTTCAACTGGGCCATGGGGAGTGATGCCAGCAAAGGGGAGCCTGAGGCTACACCAGTAATTCAAGTAAAACATGGAAATGGTCTGGTCAGAATTGGGATGAGGAAAATGACTGGATTTCAGATATATCTGGAAGTGAGAACCTATAGTATTATCTGATGATTTCATTTAAAAGGTGATGATTCAAGTGATTTTGTCTGGAAGGATACGATTTACATCACTAGATTTTAGAAAATACATGGGTGGAGCGCATTTGTGTGGTCTCAGCGATGCAGACAAGTTGGCCTTAAATTATTGGATTTTAAAGGGAAGTGTTTAGTAGGTCTTTGACAATATATGAGTCTAGTATTTGTGTGAGGGTTGGCTAGGATATAATTTAGGAGGCACTAGCATAGAAATAGTACTGAAAGATATACAAGGACATGAGATCAGCAAATGAGCAAGGACAGATATTAAGAGTTCCAAATATTTTTAGCTGGATTTTAGAACTTTAATAAATAAGGTAGAAAGAAATGAAGTTGGAGACTAGATGCATTTGTCTCCTAGTTCTGCCATATCAAATTACCCCAAAGCTGGCTCTTTAAACTGACACCCTTTTAGTTGAACAGTTCTAGAAGACAGAAACCCAAACCAAGTTTTCAGGAGGACCACTGTTCCTCTGGAGGTTCTAGAAAATAGTCTTCCCTTTATTATGTCTCCCTAATATTTGATTGCAATGCTGAGATAGTTAGTGTATTGTGCCAACCTGGCACAATTAACATGTGGGGTTAATTGAAGGGTGGAGGGATAAATGGCTCCTTGAGCCTCACCTTTGGAGTTCTCAGGTCTCTTGCTTTCTGATGGTCAGAGCAGGGTGCAGCTGCCTTAGCCAGTTCCCTGCTTTAGTTGGCAAGGCTCACTTCCTGCAAGACATCCCTGAGGAGAATCCACATGGACCTACCCCGATGCAGCCCTGGGTGCTGGAGCAGATGTGTGGAGACCCCTGCCAGTTCTGAGATGCTTAGACATTCACTGACTCGGCTTTCCTCCTGCAGTCAGCATCATTGCGTCTGTTTTGTGAGATAGAGGAGGACTGGGTTGGGGTGTTTTCTTGATGTGCACTTAACCTTTATATACAACTCTCTCTTATACATGAGTTTCAATGGATTTGTTTCTCTAAAATAACCAGACTAATACAAATGCTAATCACAAAGTCAGAAGATCAAACTAACCAGCCACTCCTTGAGAGAAAGATGAGGCTCTCTATTCCCCAAAAGTTACAGTCTCAGAAATGTGTCCTATAAGTTTGCTATAAACAGAACCAACCCAATGGCAGTGAGTCTGTTTTTTTGAGCTGGCATTTTGGTGATTCCTTATATTCTGTGTCTTGTGGCAGTGTGAGTCATACCTCTGCCTTTAACATCTTTACATAACTTTCTCCTCTGTATCTTTCCATTTCTGTCTCTGATGAAGACTAGAAATTGGATTTAAGACCTGTCCTAAACCTAAATAAATTTATCTTGAAATTCATACCTTAAACATATCTGCAACAGCCTTTTTTCCAGGTAAGGTCAAAGGTATACACCTTCTTGGAGGAGATTACTCAATCCATTGTGCATTGTTATATGGCTCTTCTATAATATTTGATTTTGTGATCAATGATTCTTCCCCACGAATATACCTTGAGACCTCAGCCATTTAGTTTTATCAATATCAACTAGTTGATATTGAGTTTACTATGACTCAAGGCAGAATCATGTCTGTCAGAGGAGAACTTCTTGGTAAAGTTTCCAATGACTGATTTTGCAGAAGTACACAACTCAGCCTCTCTTCTGAGGTGCCTCTGAATGCACTTGGACTTCAAAACGTTTAATGAGTAGCTAAGCATATTCAAACATTTGTTCTACTAAGGGACTGCTAAAATACAGCATATCAAAATATACACTATATGAGGTAGACTTCATATTTTCATGTATTCTATTTCTAATTTGAATATAATTTACAGTGTTACAGATTATCAACCCTCTCTAATTGTCCCAGCTATTCTTATTAACTACCTCTAGCTACTAGGCCCTATCCATGCTTTAAACAATATCAAAAGCCTTTCCTTGTCAATAGCGGACAAATTCAAGTTAGCAGCTTTAAAGGCTAATATCTCAGTCTGTTATTGGCATTTTGCAATGCATGTCTCATTCACTCTGTCACCGAGGTCACAACTGGTGACCTGCCTACAGTGAAGATGCCTGGCAATCTATGATTTTAATGCACACCTCATACCACCGATCAATGGGCTTTTGCCACGATAAGTGAAATTCAAACGATAGATGGAGACAATTCGTGATCTAGAAGTGGCAGAAATATTGGCATCATGTCATTCCGAAAGAATGATCAAAGCAAATTGTTTCCTTTAAAATTGCAGAGTGAGAAGATATTCACATTTTGCACATGTTTGGTTTTCTCATAGTCATTGAATCGATGCCCACTCATAGTGACCCTATAGGACTAGATAGAACGGACCCTGTTTTATTTCAGAGATTGTAATTGTTTAAGGAGTTGAAAGCAAGGTCTTTCCTTCTCAGTGCAGCTGGTGGTTTCAAACTGCAGATCTCGTGAATCAAAGCCCAACTCGTAATCATTACACAACCAGGGCTCCTATATTTGGTTTAGAGTGTCATTATTACCTATATGGAAAGCATTCAGAGTAACAAGAAGCCTGAAAATTAAAGATGTTACTTTTGTATTGTACGAGAGGAAAATACCACTCTAATTTCCAAAATCATATTTAATCCGACCTTAATATTACTTGTATTAGAGTAAAAACTTTAATCTCATATTCAGACATTATTGAGTCTTCTAGTGATTTTTGCAAGTATTTCAGGTTTAAAAGGTTCCAACAGCTTGGGAGGGTGGCTTTACCCTTTAATTCGCATAGGTTATCAGCCGATTTTTGTTAGGGTGCTGTTGGCTGGATCTGCTCTTAGGGACCCTTAGTTCAACAGATCAGAACACCACCAGGTCCTGCATTGTCCTCACAATTGAGCTTCTGTTTGAGGCCTTTGCTGTGGCCACAGTGTTGGTCCACCTTGTCCAAGACTTTCCTTACTGTTCTGTCCCTCCACTTTATGAAACATGCTGTCGCTCTCCAGAGACTAGGCTCTCCTGGAAATGTGTCCAAAGGGTAACCCAGATTACTTTATCCAAAGCCATTTATCTCTCTCTCTCTCTACATCATTCTGTTAAATTAGAATAAGACTGGGAGACCTGACTCCTAAAATCAGTCTCCCTTGATGAATCACTCTTGAAATTATCTTCGTTTTACATGGTCTGCGGTAGCTTTTGGAGTTCTGGTGTTGCAGTTGTGAATATGCTTAACTGCTAGCCAAAAGGCTAGTAGTTAAAAAAGTACCACACACACACACACACACACACACACACAAGTACCACTCACTCCAAGGGAGAAAGTTGTGGCAGTCTGCTTCTGTAAAGTGCAGGGACCAGGAAGCTGTATTGGGTAGTTCTGCTCTATCCTATAGGTAACAATCACTTGACCATCCTGAAGGCAGTGGTTTAGGCTTTTTATGAATTGTGTTTATCTTCCTTTTAAGTACAAATCTACATTTTGTCTTACCCTGGAAAATGCAATATATTTACTTTAGACACAAAATGTTGGTCATTTTATTTTATGAAGGATATATGACAGAGTATTATTTATTTATTATTATACAAAATCTGCTTGTATAATCACCTCTCTGTTCTTAAAACTAACTATATTAATAGCATTTTCTATGACTTATCTATCCCTTATGGTGTTAGTCATAGGAGCTATTCAGTACTCTTTAATAAATCTGACAAGTTAACCTGATACTAGGTTTTTTTTAAAAAAGTGAAAGGGCAAAGCCTTGATTCTGAGAAAGAAACAATCTTAATACTCCAGGACTGCAGTGGCCTCACAGCGAGAACGTATCATTGAACATTGCACTGATTTTAGTAGGATTGTACAAGCAAATGGGTATGGCGCACCCAGGTTTCAATGCTATTTCAAGCTGGCACAGAGCATTGAGCCATATCATGATTTCCTCTTGTTGGACACACACACCATCAGAAAACCTCTATAAGAATGGAAGGCAATGAAAGATCGCAATAAAGTGACAAAAGTAAGGTTAATGTACAACTTAAACCCACTGCCACTTCTGAAACCTTGACAGCTTCATTCTGGCCTTAACTGCCCTCCCTATAGATAAACTACAAGAAAATATAAAATAAAATTGTTCCAGTTTCTGATATGACCCAACCCAGATTGAGAACCCACATGCTTAAATTCTCCAAAAACTTACTAATTCAATCTCAAATATTATAAGAGGTGCTATCGAATGCCCTCTTTATGATATGCACAAGATATCCTATGGTGTATATTTGCCTTCACTGCTGAGTAGTAAACTCTGTTTGTTCAACTACAGGTGTTCCTGGTGATCTTTGGCTAAAGGGCATTGACAATGTAAATCACTATATTATGTCAAGCTGTGAGAAACTCATTGCCTAATTCCTCCCAAACATTGAGCATACAATGAAGCCAAATTGAAACAAAGCCCCGTGGAAAGAAAATTGCACCTTGTCATCCATTCTACACAACACAACTACTTGTCTATGTAAAATAAAGATATACACATGTGACTCTCATGCCAATTTGTTTCTCAAGATTTTAATCTGCACTGAGTTATATTAGCATGTTATTTAGAATGCATTTGTTAGGATTCCCTACATGGTACAGAAATTTTTATCATTGCTATTGCTATTGTATTGAAAGCATTACACACAAATCCTACATTGGTACCTTGATATAGTATTATAAAATGCATCTATTTGTATAACACATTTTCTGAGTTGTAATCAATTACTGTGGACCTTCTAGTGATACTTCTTTAACTAATATGTGATATTTCTGGACATATGCCTATGACGATAATTCCATTTTGGAGGTCATTTGTTACTGGATCTGAACTCTGCAATTGGCTCACCTCTCCCTTAATTTCAGATTTGGGACGGAATTGCAATCACAAAAAAGAGAAACGTTCCCTTAAAGTTTCATAAGTTTCTGTGAATTGCAGCAAGTCATAGAGTCCTGAGTCGTAAGGATCCATACTTGCATGAGGAGTATGGGTAAAATGGAAAAGAACAGCATCTTAGAAGAGTTGGACTTTTAGAACATCATTAATCTTCAACTCCTTGGGATTCGTCTGGTATTAATTTTTCTAAAATGATTTAATACCACAAAGTCCCTTATTAAAATATTTTTTAATCACACACACACACACACACACACACACACACTCAAAGGACCCCTCACAATTATAATATTCCCAAAACTAAACTCTATTCTCAATACTATCATTCTAGTAAAATTTGTATGGCTATTATGTAAGCTACTGTGTGTGTGTGTGTGTGTGTGTGTGTGTGTGTATTGCTTATCTGTTGACATGTAGATAGTGCTCCATTCTCATGAAATCAATTCTAATTCATAGGGACCCCTATGTTGTAAATGCTTAGAGAAGCAGGTCACTTTATTTTTCTCCCTCTGAGCATTTGTGGGATTGAACCTCTGACCTTGTAGGAAGCAGTGCAGTCCAGCCGAATGACCAGAATAAGAACAGACTACAAAGAGGAATGTGCTGTCTATTTCTTAGGAGTCAGTCACTGAAAACCTTATGAATAGAAGTGGAATATTGTCAGATATAGTACCAGAAGATGAGTCTCTCCTGGTCAAAGGCACTCAAATTACAATTCAAAATGGATGGGAATGGAGTAAAAATTTCATTTACCCATGAAGCATGATTCAAAATGGAAAGAAATATAGGAAAACATCTACTGATAATCAGAATATGGAATATATAAAGTATGAACCTAGGAAATTTGGAGATCATAAAATTGTGAAATGCAGTGTATACAGACTGATGTCCTAGGCATTATGGTTATCGTTGATAGGTGCCGACAAATTGGCCACCCTATGTGCATCAGAATGAAAGGCTGAACAATCCTGTGTCATCTCTGTTAGCTCCTGTGACTGAGCCCATTGTTGCAGCCACTGGATCAACCCATATTGTTGAACGTATCCCTATTTTTCAGTGCCCATCCATTTTACCAAGCATGCGGTCCTTCTCCAGGGACTGGTCTCTCCCGACAATATGTCCAAAGTATATAAGATAAAGTCTTGTCACCCTCACCTTTAAAGAGCACTCTGACCATCTATCTTCCAACACACATTGGTGTGTGCTTTTAGCAACCCATGGTGCTTTCAACATTCTTCTCTGACACCATGATTCAAACACAGCAATTTTTATTCATTGCCCAAATCTCACATGCATATGAGCCAATGGAAAATACCATGACTTGAGACAGGATCACCTTAGCCCTCAAAGTAAGAGCATTCTTTCCAATACTCTAAAAATGTCTTTTGCAGAAGATTTGCCTAATGCAGCTCTCCTTTGATCTCTTGCCTGCTACTTTCATGAGCACTGATTGTACGACAAAATCCTTGACAACCTCAGTCTTCTCGTCATTTATCGTGTGCCGCTTATTGGTCCAGTTGTGAGAATCTGGGTCTTCTTCATATTGTCATAGTCTATATTGAAAGCTGAAATCCTTGATCTTCATCAGCAAGTGTTTGGGTCACCCTCACTTTCAACAAGCAAGGTGGTGTCATCTGTATATTGCAGGAATCTAAGTATTGCCTCCTCCCTGGGGGAGGGACAGCAGAGGAGAAGGCTGGCAGGGGGGGAGCATCAGACAGTGTATCTTATGACAAAACTACAATAAGTTATGAATTATAAAGGGTTCATGGGGGAAGGGGGGAGGGGAAGAGGGGAGGGAGGGGAAAATGAGCAACTGATATTAGGGGCTAAAGTGGAAGGCAAATGTTTTGAGAATGATGAGGGCAACAAGTGTACACATGTGCTTGACACAATGGACGTATGTATGGATTGTGATAAGAATTGTACGCGCCCCCAATAAAATTTTTAAAAAGGCTTCTTCCAATCCTGATGCCACATTCTTCTTTGTATAATGCAGCATCTCTAATGATTTTCTCAACATAGAGATTCATTTAATATGGCAAGGGATACAACCCTGAATCACATCATTCCTAATTAAATTCCAAGCCATGCGGTATGCCCTTGTTCTGCTTGCAAAACTGCTGCTTGAGCCATGTGTAAGTTGCACCTGTGTGCAATAAAATGTTCTGGAATTCCTATCTTTCTCAAGGTTCTCCATAGTTTACTATAGTGCTCACAGTCAGACACTTGGAGGAAATAAATATCTTTCTTGTAGCATTTGCTTTGAAAACCAAGATCCATCTGACATCAGCAATGATACCCCTGGTTCCACGTCGTCTGAATCTGGACCGCATCTCTGGCAGCCCTCAGTCAGTGTACTAGTGAATGTTGTTGGATGATCATCAACAAATTGTCCTTGCATGCAATACCATCCTACGCATTGATGAGCTGAAATTGACTGGTATTGGTTGGTCATTTTGAATCAAGCAGTCATATGACTTACTATGTTGGGAATGACCAATTCCAGAGAAATGAAGTCATTTTCATCAACAAAAAGACAATTTCAACATCTATCTTCAAATAAAATTCTGTCTGTGATAGAATAATATCAATATGCATACAAAGAAACCCAATGAACACAATGATGGTTCAGATGTATGCACCAGCCACTATAGATAATAGTGAGAAAACTGGAGGAATTCTGCAACATTTTTAAATCTGAAGTGAATCTAATAAGCCATCTCGATACCTTGGTAATTACTGGTACCTGCAATGGGAGAGTTAGCCTCAAAGAGGGAGAAACAGTAACTGGGAAATATACTTTGGTGATTGCACGATTGGATTTTGCATGACCATTAATTCTGCATCGCAAATATTGATCCACGAACAAAAAGAGCAATTACACATGTGGAATTCATCAGCTAAAATACACAAGAAACAAATTGACTACACCTATGGGAAGAAAACTAGGATAGAGGTTGATCATGGAAGACACCAAAAATTGCTCATGTGCAAGTTCAAGTTGAATTTGAAGAAAATTAACATAACTTCAGTAAAACCCATCTTATTTTTGAGAACATCTCAAGGGTAAATTTGACTCATTAGACATGAATAATAGAAGACCTAAGGAACTGGGATAATATCAATTATATAATACATAAAAAAGCAAAAGATCATCAAAAAACAAAAGAGAAAAAAGAGATCAAAGCTGATGACAGAATAGACTCTGAAACTTGCTCTAAAATTGAAGATCAATTTCAAGCCTTGGTACTCATTATTAAAAGATTCCAAGGGTAAAATGGTAAAATAATCAAGAAGCAATAAAAGAAAATAGAATGCATCACTGTATCCAAAGAATTAGTTGACAGACAAATATTTCATGAGCTAGTATCTGATCAAGAACCCGTGGCCCCGAAGGAGAAAGCCCAAGCTGCATGAAAGGCTGTAGGGTAAGACAAGCCTCCAGGAATTGATGGAAGACAAGTTGAAATGTTTCAAGTAGCCCAGGAAGCACTGGGAGCACTCATTCATGTACACCATGAAATTTGAGATACAGCAGCCTAGGACTGAATTGACAAGATCCATATTTGCACCCATTCTAAAGAAGTGAGAGACAAAACAGTATGTGGAGAAAAACTTATTAACAATCTGTGATACGCAGATGACACAACCTTGCTTGCTGAAAGCGAGGAGAGCTTGACGCCTGTGCTGATGAAAACAAACAGTGCCGCCTTCCGTATGGATTGCAAGCCAATGAAGAGAGCCCAAATCCTAACACCTGGACCAACAGAAAACATCCTGATAAACGGAGAAAAGACAAGTTGTCAAAGATGTCCTCTTACCTGGATCCATCATCAACACACTTAGAAAGAACCAGGAAAGAAATCCAATGATAACTTGTATGGGGCAAATCCCCTGCACAATAGCTCTTTACAGTGTGGAAGGTCAAGCATGTCACTCTGAGGACTAAACTGCGTCTGACCCAAGCCAGGAGGTTTTCAGTGTTCTCCTATGCATGTGACATTTGGACAATAAAGAAGGAAGCCCACAGAAAATTGGCATATTTGAATTATGGTGATTCCAAAGACCATTGAAAACAAACAGACAAACAAATCTGACTTGGAAGAAATATAACCAGAATGTTCCTTAGAAGCTAATATATCAAACCTTTAAAATATTTTGGACATGTTTTCAAGAGACACTAGTCCTTGGAAAAGGACATGATATTTGCTAAAGTATAATATAATCAAAAGGAAGAAGGCCATCAAGGAGATTATATAATCCTATGGCTGCAATAAAGGGCTCAACTATAACAGTGATTAGTAAGCTGGCGCAGGGCCAAGCAGTGTTGAGTTGTGTTGTACACAATGTACTCAAGGGCCCATAAAAACAAACACAATCTCCCATTTAGGAAAGCTAAAGTGACAGAAATTTTAGCCATTCTAGTTTTGACAAAACACGGGCCCCTTTACCCAATATGATGATCACCATTATGCACCATATGGCTCTCTACAAGAAGGCTGCTACCAAGAAGGCGCATGTGCTTCCTCCAAGTGTAAACATGCCCCCATTTAAATAATCCCTTCTGACTTTAGTGATGTTTTCCAGGTTTGTCCTTCCTCTATGACAGTCCTAAAGAGTACACTGCTTACTTTAATTGGTATAACAGGAACTTCTTAAATAAAATGTTAGAAAAATATACATTTTACTTCTGGATGATAATTAATAGAAGTATATAGAAGACAAAAAATTCACTGCCATTGAGTCATTGCTGATTCTCAATGACCCCTGTGGGTTTCCAAGACTGTACCTGCTAACAGTTCTAGAAAGCCCAGTCTTTCTCCCTCTCAGCTGCTGGAACTGCAGACTGTGTGGCTGGGGATGGAAGTCTTAACCAGTACCCCACCAGGGGATAGGTTTATCTTAGGACCTTAACTTTGATTATATAGCATGCATGTGCTTATGAAGCAAACTTTCAATATGATAAGAAACAAATCATTTTATATAATTATACATATAAAAGCTGTAGGATCAAGATCCATATGTTTAAAAAAAAAGTCAATTAAAAATGTTGACTGTGGTTGGAAGTTCACATGCCTTTTTAAGGAAGAGATGTATCTATAATCGGGTTTGCCAAATCGTGTGTTCATTTTTTTTTAAGTTTAAAGAAAATGTTATTATAAGAGCTGTTTATAACCATGAAATATTTTAAAACTTCCATGACCTTAGCTCTACTTTGGGGGATTTATTCATAAGGTAATAAAGGGTAGTGACTTTCTTAATTTCCTAGATCAAGGATTACCTCCTAGCATTTGCATCTCAAAGGGCTTAGCAGGTTAGAAGTTCATTAGTATATGAAGGCCCCCCTCACCATATGATTCAGACTTTATCCAAAGTTGGCAGGCCTATTTATTAAAGACCTAAGCATTTGTACATTACTTAGGTTGGAAATTATAGTTTTTAGACTTTCAAATCTTTCACAAGAC
>NW_022111320.1:12497732-12499841 GCF_000313985.2 Echinops telfairi | reverse complement strand
ATGATCATATCTAGTCTTGTCATCTACAGAGACATTTTGCTTAGTGGACTTGTAAGACATTTGACCAAACACATTTTTACAAAATGTATTTAGATTGGACTTATAAAAAGGACTGAAATCCTGAACTTGGAGCACATCAGATTAAAACAAGGTTTCTAGAACCCTGAAAAGTGATAAGGCTCATGAATTACAGCTTATTCAAAAATAGAAATCAGTCTAAATTCAATATATATTTAAGTTCTTTATGTGGGAATATTGGGGGCATTTTAAGAGTATCTTGTATATATAAGTAACAATTTATAAGAAATGCATGGGCTATAATTTAATTTAGGTTCAGATCTGGGAAAAAAGTATTATCCCAAGAATGTTAGAAAAATGTATCAGAGTATTTGTCTCTTTAAGCATTGGCAAAGAGCCCTGGTGGCTTCGTAAGTTAAGGGTTGGGTTGCAAATGGTCAATAGTTTGGGACCACCACCTGCTCCTCATACAAAGAGGAGGCTTTCTCACTTCATGAGGATTTGCAGGTCTGCCTTGCTTTCTACTGTTGCCTCTTTTAAGAATTGACTAGGTTATAGTAGCCAGAAGACATTATTAAAAAGATGTGTAATTATATCTCAGGACATTTTCCCCAAACATTTGTAGGGCAAAGGTCTTATGAGAATATTCCAACCTTTAAATTATTATCCTTTTTTTGTTGTTGTTGCCAGTTTTGGTAAATGCCAGAAGCCATGAAAAAGGTGCAGGAATTCTTTTAACTTTGTCATCTCCCTCCGATGATTCTGGTGACTTCAGGGAACTTAGCAGTGAGCCAGAGCTAAAGATTTTAGAGCCTGTGTGTTAGGAGAGAAAAGACTAAGAGGGAGGAGTTTACTGGTGAAGCTTCCCTGGAGTTGGGACAGTTGGGCCTCATTAGAGGAGGTGAGTTTGGGGTGGTTACACATTAAGGACTGGTTGCTTCTGGAGTTTGGAGGTGGGAATACTCTCTCCAAAACATACTTTTAAGTCATGGTTGAAGACAGAGAGTGTACAAGGAGTCTGCCATGATCTCTGCTCTTTCAAATAGGAAATCAATATTTAATACCCCCATACACACCTCTGGAATACATCCTTAATAACTGGACAAATTTAATTCTTAGATCTTAAGAAACATTGATATTCTTTTAAATAAGTTAGACAGTGGGGACTTTGGCCTAAAAATAGTCCCTTACAATGTGGTAGCAAACTAAATGCCGTTAACCAGGCTTTCAAGAGACCTGACTGCATTGCGAAAATTGCAAGAGGCTATAACAAAACCTGAGAGAAATACGGGTCTCTCTACTCTGATAAAGAGTTACAGTTTTAGAAACTCACAAGGGTAGTTCTACCCTCTCCTATAGGTCACTATTATTCAGTAGTGGCTCAAAGGCAGTAAGGTAATAAAATCTAATGATCTGGATCAAAACACCACAGCATTAATAGATAAAGTTTATAACTACATCCCACCTTATGGATCTTTTAGATCCAGCAACCCAATGGGTTGTTTCTCCTTCTTCTCCTTGTCCTTTTCCTCCCCCTCTTCCTCCTCCTTCTTCTTCTCCTTCTTGTTCTTTCTCTCTCTCCCTTTCGCTCATGTTCATAGAAAGAAGTGGGAAGTGGTCTATCCACAAAAAAGAAGTTTAATAAAACTTTTCTTGCTTGCCATTAAATCTGATTCTTATCAGTTAAAGAAGCTGAACCATTTTTTAGTTTATAAAGCTAAAATGCCTAGTGCCAGCCAAAAATAAGGGCCTTCAAAAATCCACTAATGGCACTAGACCCTTTGGATTTCTTTTACTTCCAAAGTTGCCTCATGATTGTCAGTTTGGGTATAGCATACATTTGCCAACCTTGTTTATCATCTTTTGCCTTAATCTTGCTGGTTATGTTTGCCTTAGTAAAAAAGTTCCAAAAGTATAAAATATTTAAATTTATCAAGCAGAGAACCATAGGTGCATCATTCTCAGCTAAAAAGGCCAAGTTCCCGGCTCAGTGGCCAATCAATTTACAGGCCTTCCTCAATCAACCATCAATCAGCTACCTTTCTGATGGGTGACTCACCTGCTATTGCAAATTGATTATCCCCCACATTT
>NW_022111320.1:12495183-12496991 GCF_000313985.2 Echinops telfairi | reverse complement strand
ATTTAATTAGACAATAGGCCACATGGCTACACACTACAACAGTCCTACAGGTACCAAACTTACTTAAGTAGCTATCATCAGGAATACACACATTAGGTGAACCGATTGTACAAGGTTTAGTAATGATTTTAATCTGCATTCCAATCATACTATTTATTGGAATACTACATGTATGGCAGTATTTCATTGCTGCCATACATGCAGTAGGAGAAAAAGAAAAGCTTGGATCAAGGTGATGGACAGAGGTTTCAATCAACACTATGAAGTTTGCTGGTAAAGAGAGATGAGAAAGTATCCAATAGAAAACAGCACTCTGAGGTTGAAGAGTCTTCCCTGGCTGTCACCTTAAGCCAATCTGAAGCCCAGGTAGTTTCTACCAGCTTGTAGTACCTGCACACTATCTTCAAGTTTTAATCAAAAGGAGGGAATGAGTCAGTGCCAGAAGCTGCAGCCAGCACACACAGCCCTATCTCCATCCTATACTTTAAATCAGTTTAAAAGACATCTTCATTACTCTATGTACGCAAATAGTTCTAGCCACTAAACTGCATAGTATTCTTACAGAAAGAGAGATGCAGACAAACATAGAGACAGATACACACAAACACTCTGTCTCTCTCTCACACACACAGTCACACAAACACACACATGCACACGTGCACACACACACACACACACACACACAGTAGAAAGTATGCCCCCAAAGTGTCCTCATTACTAGAACAGATAGGATAAAGATTTATATTTCTTTGACCTTTTATTTCAACCTGTTAGATCAATCAACTCTGGTTGACTATTTGTATAATAAAACCCGCATTAAGAATCTTTTTAACACAACAGTTCATAAAAATAGAGGTATTGGCCTATATACATATATTTATATGGTAATACACTGAGGTAGTGGAGGGACTTCAGGCATCTGCTCATGCCCTCCCTCAATGCAAGAACACTTGGTTCTAACAACCTAGCATTCTGTGATGCTCTTCCTCATGGCACAATCACTGAAGACAAATGGGTCCACAAGCAAATGTGCTGAAGAAAGCGGATGATGCCCAGCTATAAAAAGATAGAGCGTCTGGGGTCTTAAAGGCTTGAAGTGAAACAAGTGGCCATTTGGAGGAGAAGCAACAATGCCACACACGGAAGAAGCAATCCAGCCTGTGTGATCATGAGATGTCACTGGGGCCAGGTAACAGGCATCAAAAGACCCAAAACAAAAGAACAAACAAACATATTGTTGAGAAAGAGGGGTGTTAGGACAGAGACCCAAAGTCCATCTGTCGACAATGGAACATCCCTCAAAGAGGGGTCACAGGGAAGAATGAATCAATAAGGATGGAGTTAAGCACCAATGAACCACACAATGCTCTTCTGGTTCATTGAGGCTTCCTCCTCCACCCCACCCCTCCCACTATCATGTCCCCAGTATAGCCTTTCACTGTGGGCTAGATGGGTGCATTTGGGCTAGATCGGTGCATCATAGGTATAGCTAAGAGTTAAGAGCCCACAATACATGGAATCCAGGAACAGGAATAGAAGTAGCAATATCAGAGGGGTAGGGGGAAGGTAGGAGAAGAGGGTAGGAAGTGGGGACTGATTGTAATGATTGACACATATGCACATATACACCCATCAAGGGGGACAGACAACAGAACTATGGAGGAAGGTCAGTGTAAGATAGGAAAGTAAGCATAATTCATAATTTATCAAGGGGTCATGAGGGTGGAGGTGGAGAGGGAGAAAAAAGAGGAGCTGATACCAAAAACTCAATAGAAAGTAAATGTCTAGAAAATAATGATGGCAACATA
>NW_022111320.1:12492625-12494539 GCF_000313985.2 Echinops telfairi | reverse complement strand
GGTTTGAACAATTGCCTCTTCCATGCACAGTGTGTTAGGTTGGGTTCTCCAGAGAAGTAAAAGCAGTGACACTTGTATATGGTCTGGATATTGAAAGAGATGTATATCAAGAGATGGCTTATACAGATGGAGTGTAAGTAATTCCAGTCCGGCTCAAGTGCATAAGTCAGATGTAAGCTGGAGGCTTCTCCTGACAGTGCAGCTGCAGGAGCTGGGGAACTGGAAGCAGAAGGGTTGGAGGCTGGTGGATATCAACCTGGTTGAGCCTGAAATTAGACAAATAAATACAAATTCAACAGTCCACTGACGGCACTGGGGATTAGCAGGTTACACAACAAACTGTAGAAGGACCAGGCACAGGATTCACGTCCAAGAAAGATGAAGGTTCAAGAGAGAAAGTTCTCATTGCCGCTCATAAAAAGGCCACACCCTCCAAGGAGGCATTGCCAGGATACCACTTGATTGACAGATTGAATTCCATTACTACCTCCACACAAATACCATCAAGTTGACATAAAATCTAACCAGCACTTCCAGGTTTCTCATGAACATACGAAGTCTTCTGAAATTCTCTTTCTCCTCAAGGATACCCATTGTTATGGCTCACAAAGCTGAATGCCTTTGCCTGGTCAGTAGAGCACAGAGGACCCCTTTCAAATACTCTCTGTGCTCAGTCAATATCCATGAGACATCAGCGATGATGCGGCTGAACCAGGTCCTCTTCCGAATACAACGTGAATTGTTGGCAGCTTCATGAAAATGTACTGCTCCAATTATTGTTAAACGATCTTCCACAAAATTCTATTTTCATGTGATATTAATGATATATTTGATAATCTCTATTTTTCATTGGGTCCAGAGAGGGATCACTAGACAGCCATATATCTATCTTCCAAATGTCTTGGCAGAGAAGGATGAATGCGTCCAGTTCTTCATCAATTTGTTGAAATATTTCAATTGGTATTAATTTGAATCTTGGTGTCATGGTTTTTGCTAATGCTTTCAGTGACACTTGAACTTCTTCTCTCAATATTATTGGTTCATGATCTTGTGATAGCTCTTGAAATGACTGAATGTCAAACAGGTAATTTGGATACAGTGACTTAGTGTATTCCTTCCATTGTCTTTTGATGCTTCCTGCATCATTCAGTATTTTGCCCAAGGAATCTTTCAATAATGCAACGAAATGTGCTCAGTATGTTTCCCTCTTTTGGCTTTCTAACCCAGAATTTTTGCATATATCATTATACAATTTACTTTGTCTTTCTGAGGCTGTACTTTGGAATTTTCAATTCAGCTCTTTTACTTCACTGTTTCTTCCATATGCTTTAGTGACTCTAAGAGCATGTTTAACAGCCTCTTTTAACATCCACTTTGTTATTTTCTTTTTTCTTATACTTTAATGACCTTTAGCCTTCTTCATGTATCATGTCCTTGATGTCATCTCTCGGCTTGTAAGATCTTCAGTTATTAGTGTTTAATGTGTCAAATCTATTGAGATGGTCTCATAAATTAGATGGAATATGCTTGGCTCCCACATACTTGCTTTCATTTCCTTCAACTGCAACTTGAATTTACACTTAATAGTCTCTTCCTTATGTATTCCCTGTCTCTAGCTGCTAATATTGAGCTTCTCCATAATGTTTTCTGGAAGATTTATTCAATTATTTATTTATTTATTTTAATTGTTTTATTTGGGGCTCATACAACTCTTCTCACAATCCATACATACATCAATTTTGTAAAGCACATTTGTACATTCTTTGCCCTCATCATTCTCAAAACATTTGCTCTCCACCTAAGCCCCTGGCAACAGCTCCTCATTTTTTCCCCTACCTCCCTGCTCCCTCCTCCCTCATGAGCCCTTGATAATTTATAAATTAATCGGTTCCCCCTTTCCAACTTACCCTCCCT
>NW_022111320.1:12488705-12490434 GCF_000313985.2 Echinops telfairi | reverse complement strand
ATTATTCTGGGGGGAGGGGCACGTGTCCACTTAGTAGTTGGGATTGGGTATGGCCCCCCAGACCTCTCCACTGGTTCCCTATATTTGTTCAATTTAATTCCTGTGTACTCCCTCTGATGAGTACACGTGTACAATCACTGTTGATGTTATTGAAGTGGGTATTTGTAGTGAAGCCATTGGTCTTGCAAAATTGTATCATGTGACATCTAGCTTTGTTTCTGTCACCAATACCACTTTTCCATAAAAACATAATAATCATAAATATTGTCTGTGAGTTCTACATGGTCATTCCAATGGTTTATTAAACCTAGCAGGGAAGTGTGGTGTGCCAAAGGAGGGATGATTGTTTTTTACATAGAATTTCCAGAAAATGCCTATGATATAAAAATAAAGAAGGGAATTTCATACAGTAGGCTAGAAAATGTGTTTTCTATATGAAAATATATTTTTTTATTTTCATATATACTTTCTGAAAATTAGATGTGAAAATGGCATGGAGGTGGCATCTGACCTCCTTGGACTTCATAATGGCAGGAAAGAATTATGAGTTTGCTGCTCATCAAAAGGTCAGTAGTTGGAAACCACTGTTCATTCCGCTGGAGAAGGGCAAGGCCTTCTACTTCCATACAGAGTGACAGCCTCAGAAACCCACAGGGTCACTATGAGTTGGGGTCTACTTAGTGGTAGTGAGTTTGTTTGGTTTTCAGGGGAGGGGCATTAGGTTAACTATTCAAATTATCCCAATGAAATGACTGTTTTGAACACAACTGAGATTTTGAGTTACCCAATGATAAAGGGACTTTTACAATACATTGATTCATTTGAATTTTTGTTTTCTTCCTCTAATTATGTGTCTTTGTTCAGGTGGTTTATTAATAGTTGTCTCTCCAAGAGGTAAAAGCTCCTTATCCATTTTCATCACTACCAACCCCTTCACATGAATTCTGATTTATAGAGACTCTATAGGAAAGAATGCCATTCCCCCATTTGACTTTCAATCTTTGTAGAAGTACACATCTTTCTTCTGGGGAATGACACATGGATTTAAATGACCAACTTTTGGGTTAGCAGCTGAGTGGCTGGCCACTGTGCAACCAGAGATCCTGAAGGCTTCCTAATTGGCCATAATTATGTTATTCATCATTACATACTTACAGCTAAGCAAACAGTCTGGCATAGTACAGTATAAAATAATTACTGTATATTACTTAAACAAGTAAAATACATTTGAATAAATTCTACATTTGTACTTTGATTAATTCAGTTTGTTCTTTCCTAAATGATTATTTATTCTATGTTTACTGCTATAAATACAAATTTCATGTATGTAGTTATTCCTCTGTTTCTTAAATATATTAAATTTGTTATTTGCAATACAGTTATTTCATGAAGAACATCTCCAATATTATTATCCCAACTAATCATCATAATTAACCAAGTATGCACCAGTACTAGTAGTAAATAATGCTATTATTATCTTCGATTTATATATCAGGATATGAGACTAGGAAAGATTAAGGAACTTACTTAAGAATAGATAAGAACGATTGATTTGGTTTGATTCCAAAGCTTGAATTCTTAATTTCTGGTTTTGTAGTTCAAATAGACTCATAAATATGATACTAGCTAAAGATCATATTTTCAGAATCTCAACTTTCTCACAGGTGTTATTGTTCTGAGACGATAGTTGGACAGGAGGAGAGTAAAAAGAAAGAGAGGAAAGTATTAG
>NW_022111320.1:12485635-12487591 GCF_000313985.2 Echinops telfairi | reverse complement strand
CATTATGGTTTTTCCGGGGCTGTATTCTTTACAAAAGCTAACTGCCACATCTTTCCCACCCACAAGGGATTGCCTTTGGTATATTAATTAACAGCCACCTTTGAACAACCAAAGCTTGTTAGTTAACACTTAATCGGGTAAGATTCTTCTCCAGTGATATTTTTTACATCTCAAAAATCTTTAAGATAAAGATAACCAATTGAGCATAGAGCCACTCTCGTAAGGATGAGGCAGAACTGAGTGGAACGTTGTTTTGTGGACAGAAGGGATCGGCAAGTTGGAACTTACTCAGCAGCACTGAACAATGTCAAAAGACTACATTTTAAGTAGCCAAATACTTGTTAAAATAGGTTCCTCCATTAACTACATGTGGTCTTTTAATTGGATGACTATTTTCATCAAAATGAAGGAAAGGAATATATACTTATGATACTTAATATTTGTTTAATGAATGATTTTAATCAGACATAATAACATGACAATTACAGGAGCATTCTAAACAAAGTCACTTTTATTTTTTTTCTTCTAATAATATACTACTTATTACTATTAATAGTAATAATAAAGCAACCATTTTAAAACTTACATTTATGTGTCTTTTTTCCTGTTTGTTCTAAAAGAAAAGGCTTGCTCATACACAATTTTTAGAAAGAAAGATGGACTAATCCTTTTACCTACTATAAAGTCTTCAGTTATTCATTAGAGTAGGGAATCAGATGAAAGATGGAACTGCGTTGCACACCCACCATGAGTGGGCCAACAACAGAAGGAAAAAGACCTTTAAAAAGCCTTTGCACGTTGAATGTCCCCCGTGAATTTGCTCCTGGGAAATTGGCTGCCTATGCTATGAAGTGATTTAAAATGCTATGGTTTAGGTTAGACACCCCTTTACCCCCAAGATGGCATATTTGCTTTTGAACATTTTGAATTGATATTTTGCATCAGACTTGCCCAGTACAATATGTCATTTGATTTCTTGAATGCTGCTTCTATGGATGTTGATTGTAGATCCAAGTAAAAAAGAAATAATTGACAGCTTCAATCTTTTCTGTTTACCATTTTGTGGTTTGCTAACCCAGTTGTTAGAATTTTGTTCTCTTTTTTTTTTTTTACTCAGGGGAGAGTGTAAACGCAGTCCCCCACTACCACAAATTATGCAGTCGAGTTTCCAACATTTGGGGAAATCGTAGGGGTCAGCATATTCGGAGTGCAATGGATAAGCCTCACCCTGGGAAAACCACCTTCTTGATCATGATATCTCCCCTGCCAGGTAACTATGAAATTTATTGTCTTAACATTGAGGTATAATCCATATCAAAGCTGTGTAGAACTGGATCTTAATTAGGAAGTGCTTCAAGCTCACTTTTCTTTCAGAAAGCAAAGTTGTGTCATATGCATATCAGAGTTTGTTAATGAGTCTTCCTTCAATCTTGATATGACAATCCTGATAGCACATCCTTCGTGTATTCCAGCTTTTTGAATTTTCAATACAGATTATATAAATGTGATGAAAATATTTTACATGAACCATACCTTTTTTGATTTGCAACAATATACTATAACCTTATTCTATTTGTACAATTGCTTCTCAGTCTAGACACCATGTTCCAATTTTCAGAATTGTGAATAGGACTGAGTAAATTATTTTCATATTATTAGTAGGTGTGAGAGAAAATATTTTGAAGATATATATGTTATTCCTATGTTTACGCTCTCACTTCTACTTTTCATGTGCTCATCATTCAAATTTCTAGGGCTTTAGTCTTGCCATCTCATTACAGAACATTGTTCACATTCTTGCCATAGCTCAGTTTACATGACGAATATGAAAATATAGTCATGTCATTTGTTCATCAAGTTTTCCATTTTGGTAGCAGTGCCCTATTTTTAAAAGGCAACCATAGTCAAATCATTATATATATGCATATATATGTGCATATATATATGCAGTTTTTA
>NW_022111320.1:12483146-12485044 GCF_000313985.2 Echinops telfairi | reverse complement strand
ATTAAGCACCAGAGACTGTGTAAACATTTAATATGTGAATAATGACTTTATTAGTAAACTTTGATTTTCAATGAGAGTGTGGTTTAAAGACATTTTCTTTTTCATGTATTCAGATAATTATATATGGTCTATAAAATAATATTTATATGTAAATAATGATGTTACTAATAAAAATATTGACCACTGACTCTATTCCAGGCACACTGATGAGTGTTTTATATTCTTTGCAACATTTAATCTGATATCAATTTTGTGAGATATATATATTTTAAATGGGGAACCAGAGGCATTACTCAACCAGACGCATTCCAGATTACTTTAATTATCTAAGATCAGAAAAAGCTAGAAAATAATAGAGTTAGTATTTAAACAGCTTTTGTTCAGTAACTGATCCTACTTCCACAGGTACTGCCTGTTCTATGTGCAGAGTATTGAATTTATTTATGGTGTGCCACAAGGCCTCTACGAGGTGTAAATGGTTAAGCTCTCAACAACCAACCCAAATGTCGGCTGTTCAAACTCACCCAGGGAAACCCCAGAAAACAGGTTTTACATTTCTGGAAAGTCAAAGTCTTGTAAACTCTATAGACCCATTCAACTCCATGCTCACAGCAAAGCGAGAGTCAGAATTAACTGAGCAGTAACCAGCAACCATGAAGTTATCTGCTAAACTGCATTTTTAAACAAAGCTATAAAATTAATTTACCAAATTATATTAAGATTTGTCTCCAAGGTTTATCATTTATATCTCAAGACAATGGAGTTTTCCACCATACTTTAATCAGGAATATTATTTCCAGTAACTTGATAATGTCAGGAAGGCACATCCTTAAATTGCATCAATCTATTTTCCCTTCCTAAATAGAAAGTGATTGTCTCGATCAAAATAATATATTGCTGTTCAAGATAGGAAAAAGGGGAGACAGTCATCGGCAGTCTATTCGATTTATAGTGAAAGAAGAAAATGTCTCACAATTCCTATTACATTTCTCTTTTGTCCAATTGACCAACATTGAGCCTTATAGGCACTACCAGCTCTTTGTTGACACATGATTTCTTTAACATCAAATTATCAGTAGACACTGATTTATTTATCTTTGCCATTTAAATTTCTTAGGACATTATACATTCAGAACTCTGTATCCCCCAAACCATAAACTTTCACCTCAAAGTGAACTAAAAGTACTTTATAATACCAACTTAAAACCCAAACTATCACTGAACAGACTGCTACTCATAGCAATCCTTTTTTTCCCCAAACAGTTTTATTGGCAAGTAATTTTGTGTCATATAGTTCAGTCATTCAATCATATCGCAGAAAACTTTACAATCACCCCCACATTAGAGCATTCCCCCATTAAATCACCTTTACAAGGCTATAAATCTTATAGGAGCAGTTAGCCTCATCCACACACAGTCTACACAACCTTATACCATAATACCAGAAGTAACTTAAATAAAAACATGATTTTAAGATATGTACAGAGATTCTGTCCCATAAGAAACTCTACTTCTACTCAATTGCTTTGCATAATACCAATGACTAAAATATATACAGAAAGATCTATCAACTTAATATTTGGAATCTCAGGATATCCAGAAATAGAAAATTATTCACTACATCTATTTCTTTTCAGTGTCATAGAAATTGCCATCAAAATATGATTCAGTGATTTTCACTCAATATATTCGCAATTGTAACCATAATTTGTGTGATATTTACGTTTATAAGAATATCTAACAATACCCACATATAAACATAGGAGGCAGAACAATGCAAGCCAGAGGATAGAAAGAAAACTACTATATGCCTTACATATTGATGCAGAATATTATGTGAAAATCCACGTTTGGTGAAAATGAATGATCCACAAATAAAGGATGACTGCATAATTATA
>NW_022111320.1:12480135-12482276 GCF_000313985.2 Echinops telfairi | reverse complement strand
TTTTCAATTGTTAATGCACAACATAAACTGATAGTAGCTTTCTCATAATCTCATAGTGGCTTTCTCATAAATTAATGAGTAGATGCAATTGGAAAAGTATGGATGTTTATATGTTGTGCCAGTCCTCTAGAAAAGCAAAAACAGATACATCTATACCCTCATGAGGGCAGCCTCAGCTCTCAGCTGCCAAACTACTGAGAATCCTGCCCAAGCCAAGTTGACACAAAACCTAATTATTACAGTGTACTATGAAGTCATGTTACTTGATATTACCTTGTTCTGTGCCTTCTTTTTAATCATTGCTATATTTAAGTCACTTGTGGCTATTGTGCCAGCCAATCAGAAGATACACATTTTTTCTAATTTTCATTTTATATTTCTTAAGAACAAGGTTGCTTTCCATTTAAAATTATGCCATTGAGAATCTCCATGTTTTTCATGATTCTTTAGTTTATCAAACATGATGTGCCTTTCTACCAATTGGTCTTTCTTGAAGATTTATCCAAAGTAAGTCACCTTTTTTCCTACAGAGCAGCTACTGGGTTTCAAATGCTTACTTAGCAGTTGTGGCAGTTACATAATTTCATGTCAACCTAGTAGTGGTCAAGTTTAGCCTGTCAATCAGGTTGCAGCTTGATGACCCCACTTAGAGACTCAACTGAGATCAATGGCTCACTAGAGGCCAGCCCCTTGCTCTCTCTGCTTCACCGTCCTGGTGACAAGACACTTCGAGCTATTTCTAACCATGTGGAGCCACATGATGCCAGCCGGCGCCCTGGAGATACATCCACTGCTATTGGATTTACAAGACTTTGCACACACTGGACTGTGGTCTTCCTGCATCTGCATCATTGTGTTTGGCTGTGTGAATCTGAGGAGGGAATTATGGACTAGTATCAGACTTATGGAGTATTATCGGCTTTATGGCCTTGATCTAAACTGGGCTTGGATGTTTGCTTGATATATAATTACTTTGTGATATAAAGCTCTGAGTGATATATATATATATTCACTGGATCTCTTTCTCCAGTCTACCCAGACTAACACATCAGTCCAATGCAAGAATCGTCAAAATATGATACAGAGACACAAAGCGAAAACATGCTTTTGGGAAGATGACTACATAGGCTTGTTTGGTGAAGAATTACTGCAAGCTTTCAGTTTGTAAAAAATATAATATCTATAAAACACAATAAAGTGAAGTGCAATAATAAGAGATCTGCCTGTATCTTTTTTTATTGTATTTTAAGTAGTTATTTTAAACCCTTTAATCTAGGACTTTTCAGAGCAAACTAAATAAACTCATTTTTAAATTTGATAAAATAATTTAAGAATAACAATATTTTTCAAATAATTTGGAACTGACAAAATTGCAACCATGTTGATGTACAAAACTGGAAGAATTAAATATAGTATATGTCATATTCCTTTCCTTACATTTTCAATTAAACAAAAGAGTGCAGTGAAGATTTCTTCTCCAGGGAGTCCCTAGATTATGGTCATGTCCTCTTTCTAAATCCGTTTTTTAATTTATACATAAATGAGAACACTTCAGTAGTTTGTAGCTAATGTGAGTTAACCATTTTTTTCTAGTTTGTAGTGTACAGTGTATCTTTTTGTGCATTAAAGCAACAGTGAAAGAAATTCTTGCAGTCATACTTAAGCATCTGTAACATAATAATAATGTTTTGTTAACTGGCAAAATGCAACACCTATTTGTTATTATAAACCACTGTATGTACCTCAAATTGTTAATGTAATGAGTGGTCTTCCCAGAGTTTGATTCATAACCACATGTTGTATGTTCAATAAATTTTCATTACTCAGGATATGCCTGTATAATTAGTGCATGAAGCATGTATATAATTTTATGGAAATAGTATAATAGCCATTTATCGTATATTTGTTCAATGGTTTCATCTTTTTCAAAATTACATGAATTTTTAAAGAAAAATATGCTGTGCGTAAGTAAGTATGGTGAAGAAGGCTGATGGTGCCGGCTATTGAGACCTATAGCGTCTGGGGACTTAAAAGCTTGAAAGTAAACAAGTGGCCATCTAGCCCAGAAGCAACAAAGCCCACGTGGAAGCAGCACACCAACATGTGTGATCATGAAGGGTCGAAGGGACCAGGCTTCAAAC
>NW_022111320.1:12476709-12479064 GCF_000313985.2 Echinops telfairi | reverse complement strand
TTGTTAACAGGACTCATTAGATTACCATCTTACTGAATATAATGAGCCCTATGGGAAGCAGAAGTGCAGAGGGTTGGGGGATCTCACTACCATAAAAGCCAGGGCGGCAGCTTAGTATCTGGACCCTGAGTTTCCTGTGCAGTGACCCTCCTGGATCCAGGAGACAACTGTGACATGAGAGGAAAAGCAGTAGAATCAGTGTCAGAGCTTGAGGTAGAGTGGTGCATTCTCAGTCATGGAACAGGTAGAGCTAAGCGTGTTGTGGTAGGAAGCACACTTGTTGAGTTGGGTGTCTCTGGGCACTTAAATGGGGGTACTGGACTTGCTGGCCCACAGTGCTTGAGCTGAATGTCTTTGGGGTGAGGTTTACAGTGGAGTAGTATACCCTCTGGGCATTTACTAGCAAACCTGAAAACACATTGTAACTTGTCCCGATAAACAAATTTTTCCTGAGCAGTTCTCACATTGTGAACTGTTAACTTCCTTAATATAACCTATTGTCAGTGAGTTCTTTGTAGCCATTGTAACAAATTAGAGAACTTAGTTATAAAAGTGCAAGAGTATTGTTTGAGTGACAGAACACATGACCTAGGAAAAATTCAATTTTCCTATATTTGCAGAATCCATCTGTCCCAAAATTTTAATAGAAGACTGTTTATATAATGATGACAACAACAAATCAATACATATAATGCGTGAAAATGATTGGCTCATTTATTCATGAATGCAACAGAAATCTAATACACGTTTCTAATGTCGTGATTGCTATTTTGCCAAGTACTGAGTTTTCAGTGAAAAGTAAGATAATCCTTAGGCAATTTCCAGGTTGTTGACCCTATAACAATTCAATTAAATTAATGTGCCATGGCTTATTGTTCTTAGCAAGGGCATCTTGTTTTCTAGTTCTGTTAATTCTTTAAATCTCTATTGGATATTTTTACTGAAGGTTGTTAGACATAATTCCTGGAGGTAGTTTGTCTCTTCAGACTCTAGATTGTATAATTGGTTTAATTAGGCTTACCCATAACGAAATAAAAATACATGACATTAAAATGATAAGACATCAATGTTCTTTAGGAGTTCAGTAGAAATTGACATGCAATCAAGTTGATAAGGATTAGAAATGAGTGTCAGAAATGAGTGCGGGTATGTGAGCAGTAGACAAGGGATGGGAGAATGCCACACTTACTAAAAACCCCTGACATGTGACATGTGCATGATAGGAAAGAATGCAAAATGTGTAACCTGATAATGTGCACATAATGCACCCTCATCAGAGAAAATACAGGATTTAGTTTAGGTGATTAAATGCAAACTTCATGTTGAGAATTAAAGTCCTTATTTTAGGAAATTGAATACATTTCAAAAAGGAAAGGACTAAAGAGGAGATTGTGCTCATAAAATACAAGTTCTGAGAAGAAACAAATAGAAGACACTTCTACTTTCTTGTTAGTTTAGAAATGGAAGGATTGAGAAGGCAAGTGTTAAGACATGAAGAGTTAAAGCACTCACACCACTAAACAACTTGTGACATTCCAAGTGGGGTGAAATCGAATGCCTGCCTCTGCAAAGAGTCTGTGATTTTTCTCAAGATTTGATTGGTAAGTGAAGGCTATTTTCACCCTAATACATAACTGGAAACTGCATCGCACCTCCAGATTTGTCTAACCAGGGCTATCTGATTTTCAGGAAACATTATAAGGTGTCATATTCCTGAGTGGTGCAGAAGTAAAGTACTCTACTACAGAAGAAATTTTACAATTCAGAGCTCCACAGAGGGGCTCTGGAAGATGGCCCTAAAAATCTCCTTACAAAAGGTTATAGCTCTGAAAATCCTATATAGTAGTCCAAGAATCCACACGTGAAGTCAGCAAGAGTTGGCCTCAATACAATGACAATGAGCAATAACAATCTTTCCTGCCTAGGAGAGGTGGTGGCATGCCTGTCTGTTACTGCACATTATTAGTGAACCTCTTTTGAAAGTACAGATTTACCTTATATAAAACAATTTTATAGCTGGCATGCATCTCAAAGTAAAGAATGATTTTTGCATGTGCTTGTTTCTCCCATAAATATTTGTTCTTCCATTTACAGACATGAATATGGGATTGCATTATCTTTCAAATCTTAAGAATATTCAGGGGTTTAAATTCACTTATTTTTCCTTCTCATTTTTGACTCCAATGAATAATTCAGATTTGTTCCTTAAACCCTTTTATCTTCTTTAGCCAGAGTGCACAAAATTATCTCAAAGTTGGAAATGAAGCAAATGACGATTATGAGATTTTCCAATATTAGGCTGGAGTATGTCCTAATAAGCCACACTAAAAGCCATCTGTCCCTTGTGGAATGTGA
>NW_022111320.1:12463945-12475824 GCF_000313985.2 Echinops telfairi | reverse complement strand
CTAATGTCGGGGGTTTAAGTGGAGAGAAAATGTTTTGAGAATGATGTACAAATGCGCTTTACACAATTGATGTGTGTATGGATTGTGATAACAGTTGTATGAGCCCCTAATAAAATGTTTAAAAAAAAATCAGAAGCAAGAAAATAGCAGGCGTATGTGAGAGATCGTCATTGCCTCCATAGTGACTGAATGAAAGATGTGGCGGAGCAAGTACCGAGCAGCCCGAAGCGCAAACAAAGACGAAGTTGATAAATTCATGGCTGAATTTGCAGAATAGGTGGAGGTTGAGGGTTTCCTTCTCCAGCAAGTATTCAACTGCGATGAACTAGTGCTATTGGGGGGGGATGGGGGTGTGGGGGGTGCCCAATAGGACATTAATTACTAAAGCTGGAAAAGCATTGCCAGGCCACAAGCCTATGAAAGATGGGGTCACTCAATGAGATGCACTGACACAGCTACAATCAAAGTCTCAGACATACCTACAGACGTGAGGCTGGTGTAGGACCAAGTAGCGTTTCCTTCTGTGGGACATCAGGCCACTAGAATAAGGAACATACTAGAAGGCACTAACCTCAATGATAGATTTATTAGTCGTGTTTTTTCTTTCCCTAAATGAATTTTTACCTATAATGTACTAATATGAACACTCTTGGCAACACAGTATGAAACTTAAAACTCACAAAGTAACATTTTGTCCTTGCACTGTAAAATGTTTCCTCCAAGTTCCAGATGTTTTCCTTCTAACCTGCTATAATAAACTGAGCCAACATCTATTTATCTCTTGTGATAAATTGATTAAATTTCTATGCAGTCAGAACATAGGTTAATCTAACCTTTTCTTGAATCTCATGATTAATAGGTATTGCATTAATCCAACATAAGTAAACAAAATAAAATCTCATACATAATCATAATAAAAGATGACTCTCGCTGTCTGAATAACTGCTCTGTTATTCCTGCCTCTCTAGGTCTTTCTTGTTAAGTTCTGTTAAGACTTTCTTAAGGAGTTTTCCAGAGCTCCATTTTCAAAGTTAGGTGCTGTAATTATCACGTAGAGGCAGTGTCTGATCCCCTATGATGTCACAAGGGCAGGGAAGAGTCAAAAATCAACTCTAGTCCAAAGTTAATTTCTATGAGACTGAAGTCAAATATTCCATTATTCAATATTTTTACCAATTATTTTTATTGGTAAAAATATTTTATTTACCAATATTTTACCAATTATTTTTATCAATTATTCTGACACCAACCATCCATCTTACAACATTCTGTATGTCTTTGCTGGTTTTTGAAACAAAATCAAATCCTCTTGTTGGGTCACAATAACATCATATTTGCATAGTCCTGTGGTTTGATCATTTGCAAAATTAGCAAACAAGTACAGATTGCTAAAAGCACAATGATTTAGAAGTCAGGAGCCTTGGTGGTAGAGTGGCCTACCTTTTGAGCTGCTAAATATCATCAGCAGTTTGAAACTACCAGTTCTTCCTTGGGAGAAAGATGAGGCTTTTTACTCCCATAAATATTTAAAGATCCTCAGAAATCCACAGGGGGCAGGGCTACTTTGCTCTACGGATCACTATGAGTGAGACTTGACTCAATGGCAGTACATTTTGAGTTGGATGAAGAGAAGATTCTCTGAGTAATTTACTACACCATGGCTGCAAACAATATTTTATGTCAGGGGAAGAATATATTTTCTTAACATTAATGTTAAAACACAAAGACCCAAATAATAGTTTTATATCTTTTTTCATGTAAGGATTTATTCATAAGAATGAAAAGAGAAATATAAGGAATGACTATTTTCCATGTCTTAATAAAGTTAATAATCAAATGGGTGCACTTAATATGTTACAAAATTTAATGGATCACTAGAGATACTAAAGACATTGACATATTTACCACCCTTGAAAAAGCACATAGTACTGGAATTGAACTAAAACTTTATGACTCTAATGATGAGTCATTGAACTAAGTGTGATTTAATTATTTAAACATTTACTTATTATCTTTTATGTCTCAGCTACTGACCCATCAGTTCTAAAAACATGAAAACAAAACAATGGTGTCATTAACTGGGAGGAATTCATTAGCTTCACTTGCTATAGTGCAGCATATTTCTTTTTGTTCTTCCCATTTTAAACAAGTTGACAAGCCCATTCATGTAAACAAATGGTTCATTCAGATTTTAAAATGCAAAACAGGAATAAATCAGTTCATCTTCATTAATACTTGAGGTGGTCATAATTATTTACGGGATACATACAACCTTGCATATAGATCATTCCTTCATATTAAATTTAAATAATTATATATTATTTTTGTGTTTTATTTTTAATTCTTGTCCCATTCCATGATACTTTTAGCAATCATATCTGATCTATAAACCAACAGAACAAAAACGCTGGTACGTTGAATGTGACATTATCACTGTGTGAAGAGTATTGAGTTTACTTAAATTTTTAAAATTCAGTGTGTATTATTATCTTGATTTCTTTGAGACATTGTACCCGATGTCACTGATGCACAAGGTAATTTGTGGTCCGGATGTGTCCTCAAGTCGTCTGTGACTCAGAACCACGCTGTGCACAGCGCAACAATGTCTGTGTTTCAGCCCATCGCTGTGGCTGCTACCCCAATCCATGTTGTTAAAGGTTTTCCTCTTTGGGGCTGCCTCTTTGCTTTCCCAAGCATCATGTCCTTTTCCTGGGATTGCTCTCTCCTGATAACATGACCAGATGCCATGAAATGTAGCCTTACCCTTGGCTCTAAAACACACTCAGCTCTGCTTCCTTCAGGACAGATTTGTTTGTTCCTTAGACATGGTACTTAGAATATTCTTTACCAGCACCGTAACTTAAACACATCGATTCTTCCTTGGTCTCCCTTATTCAAAGTCCTTCTATGACTTGAGTCAGGTGCATCTAAGTTCTGAGAGGAACATGTAACTTGTCAACACTTGAAACCCATCTTGTGCAGCTGTTCGACCCAATGCGATGTGACATTTGATCTCTTGACTGCTGCTTCCATGAGCGCTGGTTGTGGATCCAAGCAAAACGAAATTCTTGGCAACTTCACTCTTGCCTCCATTTCTCATGAGGTTACCTATTGGTCCTGTTGTAAAAAAAAAATATGTTCTTGTTACATTAAGCTGTAATCCATCTGAAGGGGCGTACGCCAAGTCCCCCTCACTTTCAGCAGGTGAGGCTGTGTCACCTGCAAGCAAAGGTTGTTAGTTGACCTTCCCCCAAATCTGTAATCTTTGTCATATAGTGATACATGAGGAAAACAAAAGGTCATTAAAATACAGGAAAGAGAGAAACCACCAAAATCAAGCCAGAATCATCTCTGAAAGTTGTTCTCAATTGTAGGGTAGCTAAGGAAAATGGAAGAAATGAGCTAAACAGAAAATTTCAAAAGGCATCTTGAGAAGACAAAGTGAAGTCTTACAATGAACAATGTGTAAAGACTTGGAAGTAGAAAATCAAAGAAAGAGGAGCATTCTCAGCATATCTTAAATGGAAAGAACTGAAGAAAAAAATCAAGCGTAAGTTGCAATATTGAAAGATTCTATGGGAAAATAATTAGAATATGATCAAGAACCAATGAGATTGAGGAAAGAAAATTCAAGCTGTATTGAAAGTATTAGCCAAAAACAGGGATCTCGAAATTGAAGGACTATCAATTGAGATATTTCAATGAGCAGATAAAGCACTGTAGGCACCTGCTTTTATATGCCAAGAAACTTGGAAGATAGTTAGTTGGCCAACTTACTGGAAAGGTCCACATTTACACCCATTCTCAAGAAAGGTGACCCAACAGAATACAAAAATTATAGAACCATAACACTGATATCACATGCAAGTAAAATTTTGAGGAATATCTTCCCACAGCAGTTATAACAGTACCTTAACAGAGGCTGCCTGGTGTTCAGGCCAGATTCAGAAGAGAACACATTACTGTTGTCGGCTAGAGCTTGACTGAAAGCACAAGATATAAGAAAGATGTTCACTTGTGTTTTATTTGTTATGCAAAGACAATTAATCGTGTGAATCATAACCAATTACAGATATCCTTGGGAAAAATGGGAAATCCAAATACTTCATTGTGCTTCTGTGGAAACTGCACATGAATCAAAAGACTGTTTGGGGAACAGAACAAGGCAATAATGCATGGTTTAAAATAAAAAAGCGGTATATCCTATCACTATGCTGGTTCCATTCTGTATGCTGAGCAAATAATCAAAGAAGCTGGATAATATGTCAAAAAACATGGTATCAGGTTTGGAGGAAGAATGTCATATTTGTCCCTTGAATATTTTGACATAATTCCTATTTTTTATTATGTAAGCATTTCTAAGTATGTAATTTAAAACCATAGTTTGCCTAAGGACCAGCTATGACAACTTAGATAAATGGACAGGACAGATTGTGGGTATGTGGGATACTACTACATACATCTATCTACTTTCTCCCCAAAGAAGCCCGTATCCTTTTTATCCCCCCTTTAGTTGCATTGTGGGAACAAATACTCTTTGGAATGTGATCCACTTTGGGGGTTATGCAGCATCTGACAAGTCAGTGTCACTCTGGCGAACTTATCAAGATGTCGTTTATCTTCTTCTGTTTTTCTCTCTCATTCCTTCCCTTTCCTTCAATCCTTTCCCTTCCCCTCCCTCGTTCCTCTCACTCACCCTATTCTTTCCTCCTCTATCCTATAATTTTACTTCCTTTTTAAAGTTTGTTTTAGTTTTTACACAATAGTTCATAACTTAGATGCTGCCTCTTACTTTACCTCCCAGTCATAAATAGATACTCAGCTGTCCTTTCTCTGGGAGCCATACTTTCTCTTAAACAGTTAATTTTATGATCTAATCAGAGCAGTGATACAAATGGTACTTTTATAATACACACCTCCAGGTAACAGCAAATTGTGTCTGGTATTTCTAAATTAGACTATTTCTTCCCAAATGCTTTTCTCCTTTCTCATAAAAACCTTCAATATGTAAAAGCAGATCCTTAAGGAAACTCTAGAAAACAAAGCAGGGCCTAATAACTTTTGTAATTGAAAAAAGATCCTTAAAGATGCTTCGCTTAGGGGCAAAGTTAAATAAAGCACATCTAGTCCTGTAGTTAACATCGAACACTCTATATCCAAGCTAGATGTAGTTCGATCTTGAGGTTATTTAAATTAGTAATCAGAATCACTTCTTCAGTTGATTCCAACTCATTGAATTCCCATCAGACTGGCTAGAGCTGCCCTTGTGGGTTTTCCTTGACTAACTCTTTACAGGGATAGAAAAACTCATCTCTCCCCGTTGACTTCTAACTTAGTTAAATATGGGGAGATAAACCACCCATGTTTGGTATAAATTCTGAAATTATTTTTCATGTTTCTCTCGTGTCTCCACAATGAAGACATCTTCCTTGAGAGTCCATAGGACTAGAATACCACAGTGCCAGAATTGCCTTGAATTACAAAATACACATCCACATGATTTGGTCTTTAAAAGGCTGGTAAATTCTGCTTTCATTCTGTTTGAATGAACAAATTAAAATATTGCTATTAATGCAAGTCTTTTACTTGACAATACTAATAAATATGCCGATTTCATTGCTATGCTGGGAGTTTTAGATAAAATAGAAAAAGGAAGCACAATCTCTCCTATTGTGTTAGTCTGAGTACATTAGAGAAACAAATCCACAGAAGCTCTTATGTATAAGAGAGAGTTTTATATAAAGGGTGAGTGCACATCAAGAAAACATCCCAACCCAGTGCTGCCCAAGCCCACAAGTCCAACATCAACCCATTAACCTAAATGTCCAACCCCGCAATCCACAAAGTCCTCCTCCATCTCACAAAACAGACACAATGATGCCAACTGCAGGAGGAAAGCTGAATCAGTGCGAATGTGTAAACATCTCAGCACTGACAGGGGTCTCCACATGGATGCTCCAGCACCCAGGGGTGCATTGGGGCAGGCCTATGTGGCTTCTCCTCGGGGATATCTTGCAGGAAGTGAGACTTGCCAGCTAAAGCAGGGAACTGGCTAAGGCAGCTGCACCCTGGTCAGACCATCAGAAAGCAAGAGACCCGAGAACTAGAAAGGCAAGGCTCACGGAGCCATTTATCTCTCCGCCCTTCAATTAACCCCACATGTGTTTATGAGCCATGTTGGCACAATAAACTAACAACCTTACCTATCATGGTGCTTCTGTTCTACTTCCATCCTTGTTAAAGTGATCTACAAAGGATTTTAATTAAGGTTGCTGTTAAGTACCAATGGGTGAGTTCCAGCTCATGGAAAGCCGATGTATAACAGATCAAAACTACTGTCATGTCCACTACACTTAAAGTGGTTGTTATGCCAAAGCCTATTGTAATGGACACTATGTTAATCCATTTCTTTGAGAGTCTTTCTCTTTTTCTCTGCCCCTCTTCTTTATAAAGCATAATGTCTTTATCTAAGACACCTAACTATAGGCCCAAAGTAAATGAGATGAAGTCTCACCACCTTTGGTTTCAAAAGGCATTCTGTCCTTACTTTTTTTGAGAAAGACTTGCTGTGTCTTCTGGTAGTTCATGATATCAATATTCTTCACCATCACCATATTCAAAGGCATCAATCCTCTTTGGCCCTCTTTTTTGATTGCCCAGCTTTCACATCTATATGAGGTTATTAAAAATTCCATGGCTTGGGTCAAGTTCATCTTACTCCCAAAAAAAACATCTTTTCTCTTTAACCATTCAATGAGATATTTTATGACATATTTGCCAAATATAATATGTTCTTTGAATTCTTGAGTTCTGCTTCTATGGTTTTTGAAATAGGCAATTTTTTTTATAATTAGCAAAGACAAGCTTGGAAACATATTATTGTTATATTTGCCTGTTAAATATTGTAGTTTTAAAACATACTTTGAAATTTAGTTGTTATGTCAAATCAATAAACTTAACTATTTCAGCTCTTTGCTGCCTCTTTATTGAAATGGGCCATGCTCTATTTGCTAAGGATCTGGGAGCCTCAATTTTGCCTATTAACCTACCATGTTGGCAGATGAATCCAATTGGCTTAGCAAAAGGAAGAAATGGTGGCTTCTGGAATAAGGGGGTCATCTAAAATTAACTCTTAATAGTGCAAACGGAGAAGAGCAGCAAGAATACCATTAATTCAGAGATGTAAAAACAACCATTTCACAGAACAAGAATGCAGTCTTTTTATAACATCTTATATTTCCTCTGATCATATAGTGTTTTATGCTTATTACTGTTTCTCCTTGCAACAGATATGCATTTTAATTTTAGACTAATGTCATGAATCTACTGAGAAAACAATTGCTCAATGAAGACCTGAGGGTCCCATCTTCTAGAATCATTTAGAATGACTCTTACGTTACCACACTATCCCTGAGATTCTGGGTTCTAGTCTGCTGACAGAAGCATGACACATTTGTTTTATTTTGACTAGGAAAAAAGAATTATTGTTTCACCTTCTTCATCACCCAAGCAGAATAAAGGAATACTAAAAGGATTAATATCAAGAATGGTGTACATTATAGTTGCATACTTTGATCATACATAATCACTTTATATGCAGAGCAAATAATCCAAGAAGCTGCACCATTTGGAGAAGAATGCAACATCAAGATTAGATGAAATTATTTTCCTGTTCTATTTGAATAAAATAATCATCACCAAAAAGTTAGAAAAGAGAGAAGAAAAACAGACCAAAATGAATGACATAGCAAAGTTTGAAACTACTTGATCATTGCTGTTGTTAGGTGCCTTAGAAGTGGCTGTGACCCGTAACAACATTGTGCACAACAGAAGGACACTGCCCAGCCCTGAGCCATCCTCTCAATTGTTCTTATGTTTGGATCCGTTGTTCCACCCATTGTGTCAACCCATCTCTTTGAGAGCCCCCCTTTGGGCTGACTTTACTTTACCCAGCATGGTGTCCTTCTCCAGTGACTAATCTCTCCTGACAACATGTCCAAATTATGTAAGACGATGTCTCACCAAACTTCCCTCTGAAGAGTCCTCTGTTTGCCTGTACTTGTTCCAAGACAGAGTTCTTAGTCTTTTCAGCAGTCCATGGGACTTTCAGCATTCTTTGCCAGACCCACAATTAAACATGTTGATGCTTCTTCGATACTCCTCATTCAATGTACAACTTTCACACACATAAGAAACAATTGAAAACACCATGGCTCGGGTTAGGCACACTTAAGCCCAAAATAACCGCCCTGCTTTTCAACAGTCTAAAGAAGTCTTCTGCCACAGATTTGCCCAATGTGACACATAGTTTTTTATCTCTTATCTGCTGCCTCCATGACGACTGATTGCAGATCCCAAAAGCCAAAACCTTGGCAACTTCAATCTTTTCTCCATTTCTCATGATGTTCCCAATGGGTCCAGTTGTGAGCATTTTGTTTTGTTTTGTTTTGTTTATATTGAGTTACAATCCATACTGAAGTCTACCATCATTGCTCACATAGCAGCTAAAATGAGGAAAGTAATTAAATAAAAGAGTGAAACAGAAAAATTCCATGATCAAACTTGATATGTGGGTATCATTGCAATACATAGACATTAATTATTTGATAGGGTGTCCCATCAGGAAAATGCACTTGTAGAATACTTCTGACTCCTGTCTAGAAAGATTATATTCTTAAGTATAATTGGAAAATAAACTTAAAAGCAACAGGAATTGTGAAAATATGTAGTCATATTTTAAAAATAAATTTGAGATAAACTGAGACGTAGATGTTATGGAAAGAGGAAATCAGGGAAAAATATACTTTAATTACTGATTCCACATAGAAATACTACTTCTCAAAAATATAGAATTTGTAGATCTTGAATTTTTTTCCCTAAATTTGAGATTGATGATAATGTGCTTTTTGAAATACATTTTAAACCACTTAATGGTTTGGGGGGAGGGGGGCAGGCTTTCAGGATTGCATAACTTTTTAACGTCAGTACTTGATCATAAAGAAACGTTCAGTGAGTAAATGACATAATGAATATAAAAATGCTCTGAAAAACCAAATATTGTGCAAAACTAAGATCCTTTTATTAAAATGGGTGAGGTGTTGCCTGAGCCAGAATCCTTGAGGGTTTAACCATGACACTTACTTTCACAAGGTAAACTTATTGAATCTTCTTCTCATACGGAAAGAAGTCAGCTTTATGCTGAGAATCAGTTTCTAGGAAGCAGAGGGTTTACAAATAGAAGAGAATACAGCTATAATGAAGTTCTTCATGCATATTTTAGTTATATTGACATTTAAAAATTTTTGTACTGATCCATATTTGGGTTTTAGTTGAGTTAAAAAGTAAAAAACAAAACAAAATATATTCAGCTTTATTTAGCTTGTATTTACATCATTGGTGGTTTTGGATTGCTTTCTTTACAAAAGTGTCAAATGCAAACTTTTGATGTTTAAAATAAAGTATTTTTATGCCAAGTTATTATTTCTTGTAAGAACTTAACTTTAACACATAGTTCTAGCTAAAAGTGGTTATGTTTTTCAAAGTCCAAAAGTTAAAAAAAATAAAGCTAAGTGATAAAATTCATTAGAGGAAGATGTTTTTCAGTTTTGCTCTTTAGTTATTTTAACAGATGCAATATTGGCTTCTTCTTTTCACAGTAAATTAGATATGCAATTACTAGAAGCAAGAAATAGATTTACATTATGTAAAAGTGATCTGCATAAGATTAATTATGAGCAAAGAACCAAAACATGTGCCAATATTGAAATAGCTGTCACCATGGGGACATTCGGATCCAAATGATTAAATTAGCCTTTTGGCCAGATGATAACTACTTCCAAGTCATCAAATTAGTAAAATGCAGAAATCAGGAGTCATGACTTTCCTTAAAATAACATGATTAATTCCATACGCAAGCCTCAATAGTGCATTGTTTGATTTTCTTTAGCTATTTTCCATTCTTCTTTATGATTCTATTCATATACATTTGATACAATTTTCATAAAACAATGTAGGACGTTTTTCAGCTTGATCTTCATAATTTTGCTAATAGTGAAAATGTAATAATTCTATTTAATCAGGATGTAGAAATGGTATGGGAGATTACATTTGATCTGCTCTCTTTACAAAAGGAGGAGAAGATTTGAACTCAATGTCTGCCCAAATTTGATTCCTATGAGGCAGAAGAAAGACATGTCTCCATCCTGCATACCCTTTATCATATGCTGACACTAACCTTCACCACACTGTATTCTTTTCGTTGCTGGATTTGAAAATCTTTTGCAATGACCACATAAAACTCACAGATGATGCTCACAATAATGGAGGTTTGCAGGGAAGTTACACTTTCCCATCAGTCAGGATCAGAAAACAAAAGGATAAGGTCCTTTGCCTGTAGAACTCTTGTCATGCATGTTGCAACCACATCTCTCTCTCTGTTCCTCATCCTCTCAGACATTAGATCCCTTGTCCTCTGCCCAGTTCTGAGGCCTGAGACATCTACTGCTCTGTGCTATGGCCTCAGTTCTGTGAGCTTTGGTGCCTCTGATATCTCCACATGCCCTCCACTGGTGACTCTTTCTTGACAGTCCTGAGGTTCCTCCTCCTGCTTTTGAAATTGATCACGTTTATGTCTAGCAGAATGTCAAAACTGACCAGTTCTTGAATTTGAGTCTTCTACAAATTTTCAAAAAAACAAACAAACAAAAAAAGCTACTCAGTGGCGTTGGGTCTGCTGACTCATAGTGAAGCTTTAACGCAGGGTCGAATTGTCCCTGTGGGTTTCCAAGGCTCTGACTCCTTATGGATATAAAATGCCTCTTCCAGCTTCATGGAGCTGGTGGTTCTGAACTAATCTGTGGTTAGCAGCCCAATGTAGTTACCATTTCCCTAAAGATTTACCATCTCAGAAACCCACGGGGGCAGTTCTACTCTGTCCTATAGAGTTAGTATGAGTCACTATAGACTTCATGACACTGAAAATTAAACAAATTTGCAAGATCCTGACCAGTTACTGGATGGGAGTTAAGAAAACTATAGTTAGAAGAATCATTAAAAGTAATGGCATTTCACTGTACAATCACAGACCAAATGCATATTTCAATTTTGCTTAATTTCATTTTTTTCTGAAGAAAGTTTTGTATGTGAGACAATGCAAGTATTTTGAAATAGATGGGAATATCCACTGAAACACGCACAGGAAATAACTTTCAGTAGCCTCAACCTATGTTGTTCAATATGACAGCTTCAGGATCACCAGTTCTTGACTAATTTGTTTATTAAAGCTATGCTGTCATTAAATAAGAAATCTTATTTTTATAAAATAAATAAATCTGTTGCTCAAACATAGTTCAGATGACATAAAATAAACGATGGGAAATGTATCTACGTATATATATTTATAGGATTAGTATTAAGGTAGCAAGTGGATATTTGGCCTCTACTCAAGTACTCCCTCAATGCAAGAACACTTTGTTCTATTAACCTGTCATTTTGTGATGCTCACCTTCCTGGCACAATTGCTGAAGACAAAGCAAATGTGGTGAAGAAAGCTGATGGTGCCTGGCTATCAAAAGATACACCGTCAGGTGTCTAAAAGACTTGACGATAAACAAGTGACTATCTAGCTGAGAAGCAACAAAACCCACATGGAGGAAGCACACCAGTCTGTGTGATCATGAGGTGTCAATAGGATCAGGTATCAGCCATCAAAGATCCAGAACAAAAAGTCATATCATTGTGAATGAGGGGGAGTGTGGAGTGGACACCCAAAGCCCATCTGTAGGCAATCGGATATGCCCTTACAGAGGGTCACAGGGAGGAGAGGAGCCAGTCAGGGTGCAGGATAGCACTGATGAAACTTACAACTTTCCTCTAGTTCT
>NW_022111320.1:12460151-12463515 GCF_000313985.2 Echinops telfairi | reverse complement strand
GATTGTAATAAGAGTTGTACAAGCCCCCAATAAAATGATTTTAAAAAAAGAAAGGAACTCACTATAATGCACATTCAGTGTAATCTTTACCCTTTAACTGTGTTGTATTTATTTTATTTTAATAAAAATTCTAAAATATCACCTTGAGATATTAAAATGTGATAAATTTAAAATGTACCTATAGATTTTAATAATTCAAATAAAATGTATTTTATTGAATCATTAAATATGATTCAATAGGTACCATAGAGTATTTATAATAGAGACTTCCTTCTAGGATTTAGTGTAGTTATTGTTGTTGTGAAAACCAACCAAACAAACAAACTCACTGTCATCAAATCAATACTGATTCATAGAGATGCCTGGTGGGTTTATGGGAGTAGAAAGCCTAGTCTTTCTCCCGCAGAGTGGCTGGTTTCAAACTGCCAACCATGTGGAACACAGCCCTATGCTTAACCACTACACAATCAAGGCAATCGGCTGAAACATCGAACATATATACATAGAATGTGGTCCATAGAAACCAAAGGTCAAGGAATTATGTGGCTGAGATGCTGAAAATGAGAGAGAGAGAGAGAGAGAGACTTGGCTGCTGTGAACAAAAGACTATATTGTTAACGCTGGCTTGTGTTAACAGTTAACTTCCCCAATTTAACGCCCCATTACTATGAATATTGCTTACGTGTTCTCTGTGTCTACTGCCATGAATTATCATCCAAACCAGTAGAAAATAGGAGGAATGATTGAGGTTAGAAGCAGATGAAAGGTTAGGCATGTCTGACCTCTGCCGTGTGACGATACGCTATAGGTTTGAATGCTGTTGAATTCTTCTCCTTTCTGTAATCAGAGTGTTGTAAGCAGGTTGATGAATAAACAAACTGAGCAGAGACTGAGTGCAGCTTTAAGAGGTTTATTGGGTTCAAAGCCAGCCTCAGGCTGAGGGACCACACCAGACTCTGTCAAGTACCGAGTGTGGACCCTGAGCTTCGACCTGGGACAAGCTTTTATAGGCAAACACACACAGGTGTCTTTTTTTAAAAAGGCAAACTTTGCATTATTTTCAGTTTGCAGTTTTTTCCAAAAAGCTGCTTGTACCGGCATGTGGTTTTTCTAAAAGCTACAGTGTACAAAGCGAGATGTTTTGCTATAAAGCTGACATTTGCGCATGCTTGCGCACATCCTGTCGTCTACTATTTTTTTTGTTGTTTTATTTTATTTATTTATAATCATTTTATTTGGGGCTCATACAACTCTCATCACAATCCATACATACATCAATTGTGTAAAGCACATTTGTACATTCATTGCCCTCATCATTGTCAAAACATTTGCTCTCCACTTAAGCTCCCAGCATCAGCTCCTCGTTTTTGCCTCTCCTTGTTTCAGACCCAAACTCAATTTAACTTCCTTATCAGAAGAGGAGCTCAGATGTGGCCTCCATGCTGTGTACTCAACAGGTCATCCTGAACTGTGAGAGAATTCTTTTCCTGTCATGCTGGAAGCAAAACTTGTAAGGAATTGGTCCGAGAGAGGATGAAGACAGAGATAAGAAATTAAGACTATGGGTAATTCCTTCCAGACGTTTTACTAAAGGCAAAAAAAGTGAAATATTGTAGAAAATAATTGCAAAAATCAGTGAAGGAAGTTTTTATATTATGTTGTTTTTGTTGCATTATCAAGAAAGTGTCTGATTTTAAGTAGTCTTTTATTAATATCTGTAGATTACCTGAAGATATATTTCATGACTGTGTGTTCCATAGAGCACTAGGAAGCTGTTTTAGGAAGTAGCCAGATGGAAAATAGATCCATAAATGGAAATTATGGTTCAGTTTGGAGGCCAGAGAGGATGACCTGCCAACTCAGGTAATCAGTTTTATTTTCAAAGTGTTCTTCAGTAACATAACTAATCCTTAATTCCAAATGTATGACTCTTAGTTTCCGTCTTAGTAGTTTTACCAAATACAAGGAATATTATATATTAGTACTATTTTGTTTTTCAATAGCTACAGCTGTGTGATTGCATGGGTATAGCAGTGCTAGGAGTGATTTTCCTACAATACATACTGCTCTACATGTCTCAATTAATTATGGTCTTAGTTACATAATCTGTTGTCAATTTGAGGTTCAAGGATGAAGGGGTGGAGTTTAGCCTGTCAATCAGATCGCAGCTTGATGACCTCATTTGGAGACCTTAAGGAGGTAATAGCTTGCTGGAGGCTGCACACATGCTCACTCCCTGAGCTATGCAGCTGACAAGACAAGTGGAACTACACTAGTACCCTGAGCAGGAAGAGCCAAATGGAGACCCCTGCCAGCGCTGAGATGCTTCCTCTGCCACTGGCTCCACAAGACTTCCCACCCACTGGCCTGTTTTCTTCCTGGATTCGGTGTCATTGCATGGTTTTTTGTGAGTCTAAAGAAAACTTTATAGATTGTTATCAGACATATGGGCTAATATTGGACCTATGAACTTGATCTTGACTGAACTGGGATGTTTTCTCAATATTCAATTGCTCCTGCATATAAAGTTCTGTCTTATATACATATGAATTTGTTTCTCTTGCAAACCCAGACTAACACATTACTGATTATTGGTCAATATTTTGTTCAGCAACAAATATGTTTTAAAATTTTAATTCATAATCTATTGTCAAGTAAGAGATGATTATGTTTTATAGGGAAATATGGAATTAGGATCCAGGTGTATCTACAGAGCAAGATAAAATCTAGATATTAAATATCAGGGCATGAGTCATAGATCCATAGTGTCTACTCCATAAACTATAAATATTAAGAAATAATTTTGCTACAAATAGATCCAAGAAAATAATTAGCAATCTGAAACCATCTGACTCTCCCACAGTTAACAGGAAGATATCGCAGTACTTGTAAGGATAGGTGTCCTAAATCCAGCAGAAAGTGGATTATTAATATCAGATTTGAGAAAACTGAAAATTAAAGTTTCTATCAAAATCATTAAGCAACTGGACTCTATACGCATTTCTTCTTTCACTTAATCTTTTTTGTAAGTAGCATATATTATTTCTCAGTTCTTGGTTTCTTAGTGGTATTTTATGATGTATTTTCATGAAAAAAAGTGATTCCATGGAAGTATATTTTTCTATTTTTATATTGTTGCTATTTGTATGAAAGACAATATTCAATATGTCCAGGTTAAATATCGCAGAAACTAAAATTATATAAATATATATACATAATAGTTACATTAAAATTGTTCCAGTAAGAAGAAAGGCGAAATACTTTCTTATGTCCTCCCATAAAGACTTGAGATTCTAATACGAAACTTATCTGATTCTTCCCATCTCAGGGCTTGCTGTGTCTGGGTCAGCCAAATACAGATACA
>NW_022111320.1:12448928-12459161 GCF_000313985.2 Echinops telfairi | reverse complement strand
GGGTGGGGGTTACGTGTTGATCATTACGATTGGTTCCTCCTTTCTCCCTACTCCCTACTCTTCCCACTTTCCCCCTGCCCGCCTGGTATCCTTATTCCCCTTCTTGTTCCTGGATTCCATGTATCATGAGCTCTTATCTGCACCTGTGCTCATGCTCAGGTCTAGCCCGCAGTGAAAGGCAGGACTGGGGTCATGATAGTGCGTAGGTGAGGAAGGCTGAAGGAACAGTGTGTGTTTCATTGGTGCTATACGGAACCCGGGTTGACTCTAACTTTTCCAAGAATGACATTCTCCAGACACTTTCTGAGTTCTTAACATTTAAAGTTCCTCAATCGTAAAAATACTTCAAGTAAATACAAACCAGTTCCTGCAAGAACTTTGGTCTTTTGTTTTCAATCCATTAACTTGTCACGAAGGCTCACTAGGGATGTAACCCATTGAGTTGATACCCAAAACATCAATCCACTCTTCACCAGTTTCACTAGTTATAAAAGTCACATAAGAACACATACATTCACACCCCAGCAAATAAAAAATTCCAAATCTATTTTTCTTTATTTATGGTACAAGTCAATGTCACAAGATTATGAAGTTTGTTCTTAAGCCTACAAACGTGAAAGCAAATGCAGGAAATGAAGCAAAAGGACTGAACAGAAAATGTCAAGGACAGCTTGAAATGACACAGCAACGTGTTCTAATGAAATGGGCAAAGACCTGAAATTAGCAAAGCAAAATGATAAACATGCTTAGCATTTCTAAAGCTAATCACCTGAAGTAATATGTAAGTATTTTATGAGTAAAATATTGAATGACCGAGGAAGAATCCAAAGAAAATGGAAGCCCCAAGACTGCAATTGGTAGTCGTTGGACCATGGTTAGGATTCCTGCCTTAGTGGGCATCAAATGAAAATGGACCCAGAATCACCATATATTTATCACCTCGATGCCCTCCTTGCATTAATGACATGTATTAACATGAAAGACAAATGTTTCCTTGTAAGGAATGTTACATGGAATTTTCCACTAGCACCAATCTGCATGCTCAATGGAAACAAAGTCAATCATGTAAGAATTCAATCTATATGAAGCAGCACATCATAGATTGTGGTTTGCAAGTGGATTATACTCTCATAATTTCCTTTTCTTAACAGTACCTTAAGTTCTATGCCATTGGATAAGTTATGTTATCAATGGAATTACCTTATACCCTAGGGGATTGATCGAAAATGCTTTGGCTTTTCTTTTTGTCATAAAATGATAATAAGACTACTAAAGTAAACCAGTCATTTATCAACCATGGACAAGTGAATGCATTCTGAGCTGCCACGTAATTCTAGGCCCAGTCAAAAACACTTAGTTCTTATAACATGGCCCTGATTGGTACTCACCTTCATGAAATGATCACTGAAGATATGGGAGCTACAGTAAAGTGTGTTAACAAAACAACAGATGGTGCCCAGCTATCATTTGGAATAAGGTCTGGGATCTTAAAGGTTTGTGCTCAAATTAGTCAACTAGGTGAGGCATCAACTAAGTTCACGTGTAAGAAACACAGAAGCCTGTGTGATCCAAATTGGACAAATAAAGAGATCTAAATATGAGGGGAAATTAGCAGAGCTCAAATTGTGAGCACCCAATTTGGGGAAGGCTGTGGAGGACAGTGGGAGCCGCAACTCCAATTGCAGAGTACCTAGTAGGATGAATTCTGGCAGATCACTGACCACAATGTGGGGACAAGTCCAGCTTTGCTCCCGGACAGAGATTACTGCAAACTTGATTATGTGGATGGATCTGCAGTGTAATATGATACCTGGTCATTTAGCTTTCCTCTTGATCCGACTTTAATTTGCTCTGGGTTTAAATATTTCTTGGTTAGCAACATCTGTTTTGTTTTGTTTTTTCCCTTCAAATTCAAAGAACATTTAAAGGAGCATGCTTTGAACACTTTGATGATGTCAAAATGGCCATTTTCATGTAGCGTTAGTTAGAGAGCTCAGGATTCTTCAGAAGAAAGTTTAGACTCCAGTGGTTCTCAACCTTCCTCATGCTATGACCCTTTCACACAGCTCATCATGTGGTGGTGACCCCTAACCAGATAATTATTTTCGTTGCTATGGCATAACTGTAATTTTGCTACTGTTATGAATCGGGCAACCCCTGTGAAAGTGTTGTTTGACCCCCAAGGGGTCGTGACCCACAGGTTGAGAACCGCTGGTTTAAAGAAATGGAAACACCATATTAAAAAGTATATTTAGTCTGAGATGGAACATGTCAAAATCAGTAACTCCATATTTTGATATTTTTGTTTAATAAAGGTTTCTAAAATTGTGTAATAATAATTTAACTTACCCTAACAGTATTAATATAACTAAAACCTCTAGAGAATAGAATGAGCGTACATTTTAACAAATATGTCTGAGAATCAGAGGATCCTTGACTATTTGCGAACTTTCTACAAGCAATTTACATCACCCAGTATGTTGCCATAACAACAATTTTATATAAGAGTATATTTTTCAGACGATTTAATTACTCTGGAAGATATCTCAAAGATAATGAGAAAATTTAATAAAATTAAAAAGTAAATGCTTCCACTTGAATATTCCATACCTAGCAATTAGTATAATAGCCTGAGACTGATATTTTAAATAACAACAATTAACATTGGTGAATTCCTAAAAGCCTAATAATTTTTAAAGCTACTCAATAATTCTTAGTTGGTTTCTTAAAATCAATTGGAAATTATTCCAAATAATTTGAGCAAATCATTTATAATACAGTGCAGTGCCGGCCAGATTCAACTTGAATTTCAATTAATGAAGCTAATTTACCATATTGAAATTATCAAATGTTTCAGTAATTTTCTTTCTTTTTGTTTTCAGGGATTTGGGGTGATTATTAAAGTGTTAATGTTTGTCTTATAAAATCTAATCTTCCAAATTTGATTTGGCTGATAGGTTTCTTACAGGAGCTCTGGGAGCATAGTTGTTGCAAATTGGCCTGCTAACCCTAAGCTCAGCAGTGTGAAACCACCAGCCTTTCTGTGGGAGAAAAACGAGGCTTTTTACCCTGGTAGGTTACAGTCTTAGAAACTTAGTTCTAGCTTGTCCTAGAGGGTTGCCATGAGTCAGAATTGACTCGATGGTGTGAGTTTGGGTTGGTAATAGATTTCTTACTTAAGAGGATTTTAAGGGCTGTCTAAAATCAGGCAATCATATAGTTGGAAAAAAATTGTAATCATTAATTTTTTTTTAATTTTCTATTCACTCATGAATTATTTATAGTGGCTAGTGTTTGCAAGTTCAGCTGCTAACACCAAGGTCAGCGGTTCTAATTCACTACCTGCTCTGAGGGAGAAAATTAAGCTTCCTGTTCTTGTTAACTATTACAGTCTCAGAAACTCACACGGACAGTTCTAACCTGTATTTTGTGTACATATGAGTTGGTATCAACTCAATGGAAGTGAGTATTTTTGATCTTAGAGGAATTTTAAAAAGTGTGAAAAGTATCTATCTCTCTGAATCCAGAATAAATAAGTTTTTGATATTTATATTTAATTTTTCTACATTTTCAGATTCTATGCCAGAAATCAGAGTTAATCAATTAGACTTTCCAAGATGTTTTAATGAATTTCCAAGTATTGTCTGATCACTGGCATCTTTAATTGACTATATTACAATCAATTTACAAGTTGTACTTATAATTGTTGTTACCATTTCATCCTAACTAAAGCAGTGGTCAGTACCAAAGATAATCAGATATTTTATACAGTTTAAGTCTGGGTTAAGAACACTGCCAAATGCATAATGGATCATTGACTCAGTAGGAAGAAATGAAGAGACAGAATTTGAAATTTTATGGACAAAGCGGTTCTAAATGATTGAAGTAAGACTGATGCATTCCTGATCTAGAAATCCAATACGTCCGGACATGCTCACATCAGTCATCTTGAGTATGTGAATTGCCTTTCTGCTAACATTTTAAACAACATAGGACACACAGCGATTTGTTATTTTTGAAGTATCCCATTTTAAAAACAAAATACAGATGCAATATGATTGTGTAATGATGTAATAAATCAGCCAATTTGAAGCTGGCAGAATATCATTAGCATTACTTTTATTTAACACTGAGGAAGAGAGGGTTTTTGCATTGATCCCTAGGTAATGACTGCATGTAATCCAGTTAATATCGAACATTACATAGAATGATAAAATGCAAATCAAAGAACAACGAATACACCATACACAATGTTCAAATTATATTTTTCTAGATATTCTTCCAATTTAAATGTTAAGTTAAATTGCATGCCATTTCACAGTATTTCATGGTTCATAGGTGGTACACATGCTCATTTATTGCTTTGAATATATGTGGTATTCTTTAAATAACACTGGGCAGGGACTTTTTTTTTTCCTTCTAAAGTGTATTACTAGTATTATATTCACCTACCATAAAATCTATTTTTAAATTGTTTCAATATGATATAATCTATACCTTGACCCTAATGTGTTATCTGATATAGTATTAAAATTTACCTCTATATACACACATTTATCCATTAAATTAGAAATATGATGAGAACGATAAACATTAATAAAAAAAATAATTTGCTCACAATTTTCAAATAGATTACACACTGATAGTTTGCTTATTCTATCAGTTATTCCAAATTCAGAGCTTTTTCCTTCAGAAACAATTAGCTGTAACCCCATATAACCAAATCAAATCCTTGGTGGAGTCAAACAGAAGTACTATCATCACTAAAAGTTTCTCTTTTAGCTATTATGTTTTTCACGGAAAGTCATGTCAGTCTCTGCTTTCTGTGCTTTGGAAGTTTCTGGTCTGCAAAGCGAGGGAATTTCCCTTTAGTATCCCCCAGAGTGTAACCAGTATCAACTTTGTTACAGTCTGTATGGCTGTTGTTTCAATTGGTGAGTGGAAATAAAAAGAAAAAAGCTGAGCTCTAATCTATGGCGTAACTAGACAATTGCCTAAACCATTTCTCCGTTACCTCACCCTGGAATGTAAGAGGAGAAGGAACGTGTCTGAGTCTACTGCCACAGGCACAATGCTGTCAGCAACATTCAGAACTTAACATTGAACCACAACTGGTAACTCCTCCAAAACGTATGTCCTAATTTGATTAAAGCTCTGTAACATGAAAATGTCATTAAGACAATGGAAATGGATTTGTATATTTAATAATTGGTATTAAAATATATAGGAAATCAATCTGTATATATACGTCTAATTTTAAGGGCAGAAAATGCTTCTAATTATCAAGGCGGATAAAAAATTTTGTTGGCAGCTAGAAGTATCTTTTTTCCTTTATCATCTTTGAGTATATAGTACCTCATACTAGACTATGGCGTTCTACTGTATAAGTACCAAATAGGAATCACAGTGGTTTATAAGGCAAAACTTTGACAAATCCTTACCACTGTGTCATCCCCAGATGACTACAATGCTACTGATCAAGCCATCATATGCATGAGAAAATTTGACAATGAATAAGGAATAAAGAATTAATGCATTTGAATTGTGGTGTTGGAGAGTATTGAGACTACCATGACCTGCTAGAAGAATAAACAATTCTACTTTAGAGAAAATATATCATATATACTTGTGTATAAGCTGAGGTTTTTCGCACATTTTGTATGCATTTTGTGTTGTGAAATTAGATAACTCGGCTGATATTCGGGCCGGCTTATACTTGAGTATGTACAGTAAATAGATTCTCCTAAGAAGCAATGATATGGAAGTTCATATCATGCATTTTGGATATGTGATCAGGGTAGAAGCAGTCCTAGTAAAAGGCATTGAGGATGGAAAAGTAGAGGGTCAGAAAGACAGGAAAACCCTCAACAAGAATTGATCGACACTGGGCTCCAACAATGGCCTCTGTGGTACACAGGGTGGCTTTGAATATCAACTGACTGGATGACACAGAACAGCTAGCAGTATCACAGCAGTATTAAGAGGTAGATCTGTTGTTCAGACTTCAAGGCTAACAATACTGTCAACCCATTAAGATTGGTTTGAAAAAACTTCTGTCTCTTTCTTCATCTAGGTCACTTTGAAGTTATTTATTGCAGACAGTCACCTAAAGCCTGATGAAGCATATGCTAGATTGTAATCACAGGGAATGATGGCAGAAGGTTAAGAAACAGGAGAGGTTCTGGGATTAATAGTTTCCTTGGAAGCTGAGTTTTAGTCAATAAGAGAATTGAGGCCACTCAGTTTTCTGACAAGGATGTTGCAAAATTCCTAGGATCAGTATTTTTACAAAAAACATGAATTGATAATGTAGATAGACTAAAAAAACTCCCTTCCATCAAGTCAATATTGACTAATAGTGACTTTATTGGGCAGGCTTAAACTGACTCTGGATTTCTTAGACTGTAACCCGTCCTGAGTAGAAAGCGTCAAGTTTCCCCTGAGAAGCGACTCCTGGGATTGAACTGCTCAGCTTGCAGTTAGTCGCCCAACTCATGACTGCTAGACCTCCAGGGTTCCTGGGATCAAATAAAAAGAGATGTCAAGATATCTCAGTTGTAAAACTTAAGTAAATATGGTTCATAATCAAGAAATTTAGACTTTACTTATAAATTTGTACTTATAAAACTGCTCTTATTTTGATGAGATTTTATAGATTTCAGGATTACCATGTATTGAACCATAATATCTAAGTTGGCCTGCAGGTACTGTCAGATAAGTAAGTGGTAGCCCTCCAAGCATAGGGTCAATGGTTCACACCACTCCCCGGGAGAAATATGAGGCTATATGCTCTCTTCAGTATTTATAGCTTCACACCCATAAGGTTACTATAAGTTGAAATTGAGTTGACAATGGGTTTTGTTTTATTTAATATGAACTGAAGATAGTAATGTGTATGTGTATAATTGCCTATATATGTATATACATAAACTTTATGTATTTTTAAATTTTCTTTTCTTTTATTTTTTCAACCCCCTTTCTTACTCTTCCTGCTAATATGCTTTGTTAAACATTCAATAAACATTTGTTTAGTTCAGGAGTGTGTGTTGGCCACTGTGAGTTTATTATGGTTACACACACACCTCAGTTATTCTCTCTGAGTCTTTTTTTCTTCCAAGGCATAATATTTCACAATATCTGGAGATATTTTTAATGGTCAATGCCAATGGGAGATTGACGATTACTAATGGTAACTAACCAAACACATTGCAATTCACAGTCCAGGTCCCCACAGCATAAAATCATCTTATCTAAAACATCAAAGTGGCTTCTCATGATGCTTATAGTCAAATGAACTATGTAACATATAACTGCAATAACATTCTTAATAACTTTTCATTTTATACATTTTCATATAATTTTGTTAGTGGATCTATCCAAATATTTCTTTATAATTAACTGCTTAGCAAATTATATAACCATTTAAGAGGAAACAACTTTCAACCCACTTCTAAAATTTTGTAAAGAATAAAAATCACTATAATTATGTTTTTCTTAAACTCCCACACTAAGTGGATATGATGCTTGTAGTTTTATGTTAAGTTCAAGATGTACTCTTTATCACCAATAATTTTGCTTTATTCCAATTAAGCAAGTGAAGTTCTACCACTTAAAATACATGTGTGCTAAGTAGGAAGCAAATTGAAACATTTATTTTATAGCATTTTACAGAAATTCATTTACAACACATAATATAGGACTCACATCAAACTTATTTGAAGTTACTGGAACAGTATTTTTATGACACTAGTGATGTACTTATTTATTATTGAACCAGGATATATAAAGGTAGACAACATTTATCAAAATAACTCATTACCTGTATGGTAATATTTAAGGGTATTTCATAAAAGAGTCACACCAAAGACTATATTCTAAATAAACTAACTATAAAGTATCTAAATGTCGAAGAGTTATATTTATTACATTTCTTAAAATATTGTGTTTCTCTGCAAATGAAAATACTCCAGAGAAAAGGTGTGACACCATATTTTAAGTGGTAGTTAATAAATAAACTATTCCCAAAGACCTAAATAAATACGATGAAGCAAATAGACATTTATGACACCAAAGAAATCCTAAACAACAAAGGAAGCTACACTATGTTATATAGCCCCTTGGCCAGGCACTTATGAAGTACATCTTAGTTTGCACTCCAAGCAAAATAGAAAATTCAAAAGAATAAGTAACAGTAGATGTCTTTTAAGGTTGTTGCAGACAGCTGTCGTTAGAAAGTGGAGAAAGTAAGACCCGGGAAAGGAAAAGGCAATAAGTGCTGTATTAATAAGAAGGTGACTGAAGTGATAAATTTGGGTTTATTCTTCTTGAGACTCTTTGGGACACAGGGTCAAGAGAAAATCTGAACCCTCTCACCAACGTGCAATACGTAGATAACACAACTTTGCTGGAAAGGTATGGGGGCAGGAAATGCTTTTTGATGAAAATCAAATACTGTGTTCTTTAGTCTGTATTATACCTCAGCATAATGAAATCAACAGTTCTGAACAACATCAACATCATGGTAGATACAGCAAGAATGAACACTGTCATGGATTTCCTCCACTTGGATCCACAACCAGATGGAAACAATGAGAGCCACCTTGGTTTAAAAAAATAGATAGGTCATAGTTGGTTGTTAATTTAACCCCAAATAGACATCTACAAATAAGAGACTATTGGGAATCCCAACACACAGATATCCCTGATCCAGCTCCATGTCCATCATCATACATGTGCCTGCACTACAAAGCACAGGAACGGAATAATCAGTATCAGTGCACCCATCCAGAGTATTAGGTCTCAGGTTTGGGTGAGATTGAAATAAAAGATGGTAAAAGAAGATATTATAGAAAATGGAATAAAATAACAACAACAACAAATCTAATTTAATATTAATCCAAATATTTAGCTCTTAAATATACATATGAAAGTCTAGCCATCCCAAATTTCAAATGCTACTACTTTTTTACTAAAGATATCTAGAGATGAAAATAAATATGTAAATTTTTTAAAAAATACAAATTTACTTAACAAAATCTCTCAATGCCAAGGAAGTTTAACAGCATAGGAAGTAGAACCTTTCGACAAGTACAGCATGATTCCACTGAAGTAAGCTTCAAAAATGGGGCATAGGGGAAAATCTACTATATACAAACATTCCTGGGGTGGGGTCCAGGTACTATGGCAGGGGCCAAACCCAATCCAGGGATACATAAGGCAGCCTACTAATTGGAAGGGGAAAGAGAGGGGAAAAAAGTCATGGATGGGGGGAGGGGGCCAGGAGGAGGGCACTAACCCACCCAAGAGGAGGGTATTCTTTATGTCTCCACAGGAGAGGGAGAGAGAGACCAGGCTTCAACCTGGTGTACCACAACATGAATACAACATCCGGGCATGTGCCAGGGAACCAATAGAGAGGTCTGCAGGGCCGGCCCCAATCCCAACTATGTGGACCCCCCTCTCCCCCTAGAAGAATGCACTTCAGAAGACAGCACTGAAGCTACAGCTTGGGGAGAGGGGCACGTCTGATTAGAGCACACAGGAGAAACAAAGAGGGATGGAGAATAAGGGGAACACATCCTGGTCCATCAAGCCCCGATATTCCTGCTCACAGCAGACAATGCACAAAGAGGACCATAGTGCCAGCCCCACCATGGGACACAACCTTCCTCACTGAAACATAGCACTATGGGGGACAGCACTGGAGGCACAGTGTGGGAATTGTGCCCAATCTGACCCCATCACACTGGGGTGAAACACCAAAGGCATGCAACAGGGCAGCAGGGGAGCAAAGCAATGAAATCCTTGGGGAATACCAAAAGTAGACTTTGGAGACAGAGTGTGCCACCCCATTAGACTTGACTGGAAAACACTCCTAAAGGTCAAAAAGCAGACCTGGAACTACTTACAGGTTTTTCCTTTTTGTCATTGGGTTTTTTGTTATTGTTGTTATTTTGTTTTTGTTGTTTTTTTGTTAGTTTTCTCTTCCTTTGTTGTTTTGTTTGGCTTTGCCTGGGTTTTTTTGCACTATTAAATGTCTCTGCATGTCTGTCTAGATAAGATATAGAGATGAAAACAAAAGAACCAACGGTTCTGGGGGGATACGGGAGAAGAGAAGGTGGGAGAAAGGAAGGGGTGAGGGGCAACCAACTCAGCGAGGATGGAACAACAAATGAACTAAAATCTATGGAGAGAAGGGTGTAGGCTATCTAGTGGGGCTTAGTCAAGGGCAAT
>NW_022111320.1:12441891-12448143 GCF_000313985.2 Echinops telfairi | reverse complement strand
TCAGGGCCAATAATAATATTAGAGATACCAGAAGGATAATGGGAAGGTGGGGGGAGAAAGGGGGAATCGATTACAAGGATCAACATATAACCCTCTCCCAGGGAGACGAACAACAGAAAAGTGGGTGAAGGGTGACAGAGAACAATGTAAGATATGAAAATAACAATCTATAACTTATCAAGGGTTCATAAGGGAGGGATAAAAGGCAGGGGAGTGAGGGGGGAAATGGAGGGGGGAAAATGAGGAGCTTATACCAAGGTTCAAGTAGAAAGAAAATGCTTTGAAATGTCGATGGCAATATATATACAAATGTGCTTGAAACGGTGGATGAATGTGTGGATTGCGATAAGAGATGTAAGAGCCCCCAGTAAAAGTATTTAATAAACAAAAAAGAATAGAGCTTTTCACAGAGCTTTGCAATCATTATCCACAAGACCAAACTCACTGCCATTGAATCAACGCCAATATACAGTGAATCTCCAGAACAGGGCAGAAGGGCTCCTGGGAGTTGCCAAGATTGCAATTCTTTATGGGCGTAGAAAGCCCCATCGTTCTCCTACACATTGGCTTTGGTGTTGCCTGATGCCTTGCTGTTAGCAGTACAATGTGGACAACATGAACTTCCAGGGATCCTTTGTGCTCCTGGGTGGTTTTGTGAAGTGCTGTCCAGTCATTCCAACGCAGTGACTCAATCTACAACAGAATTAAATACTGCCCAGCCTTGCACCATCCTGACAAATGCTCTTATGTTTGAGCCCATGGATTCAGTTACTGTGTCAATCTATCTTGTCCAAGGTCTTCCTCTTTCCCATTGCCCTGAAAGTTTACCAAGCATGAAGTCCTTCTCTGGAGAATGCTCTCTCCTGAGGGCAGTCCATAGTATGTGAGACAAAATCTTGACATCCTGGCCTCTAAAGAGCACTTGGCTATACTTCTTCCAAGATGGATTTGCATTTACTTTGGGCAATGCATGGTACTTTCAATATTATTTGACAACCCTGCAATTGCATTGATTCTGCTCAGGTCTCCGCTATTCAGTGTGCAACTTTCATATGCACAGGATGCAATTGGAAATAGCATGGCTTACATCAGGCACCTCAGTACTCAAAGTGACATGCTTGCTTTTCAGCACTTTAAAGAAGGATGGTCCCTTCTAATGGTTACATGTTGAGCTGCTAAGAACAAGACCAGAAGTTCAAAAGCATGAGTAACTCTGCGGAACAAAAATGAGACTTTCTACTCCTGTAAAGAGTCACAGTCTTTGAATCCACAGGGGGCAGCTCCGCTCCATTTATAGCATCACTATGACCCGATGGCAAGGAGTTTGGTTTTTGTTGTGCAACATATTTGGTATTATGACAGCTGCTTATCTGAGCATGGCTTGTGGATCTAAGCAAGGTGACATCTTTGACAATTTTAGTCTTTTCTCCATTTATCATGGCATGATCTACTGCTCCAGTTGTGAGGATTTGGGTTATTTTTTTCAATGAATTGTAATCCACACTGAAGCCTACAATTCTTGATCTAATCAGCAAACACTTTAAGTCCTCCTCACTTTGAGCGAGCAGGGTTGTACCATCTGCTTCTCACAAGTTGTTAATAAACCTTCTTTCAACACTGGTGCCACATTGTTCTTCATATATTGCATGCCCCCATTCACTTACTCATCACCATCGAGTTGATTCCAACTCATAGCGACCACAGCAGACAGCGTAGAACTGCCCCATGTGGGTTTCTAAGACTGTAACTCTTGATAGGTGTGGAAAACCCTGCCTTTCTCCTAGGCAGCAGCTGGTTCACATGGCTGCCCTTGTGGACTGCAGACCAAGCACGACCACTACACCACCAGGGATCCTTGCATGCACTCAGTAGGCCCACAAAAGTCATGTGGCATCCATTTGCTGCCCATAGCAGAAACGAACAATGTCACAAGTAAACAGTAATGTAATAAGCATGGCAAGTCACCAAGAAAAGGAGGAAAATCAGAATACAATAAAAAAATCATGAAGCTTTAGATACTCATTGTATTCTCATTTTAGGAATATTTTTACACCAGATAGGTTCCCAGTCTCCTCCAGCCAACTGCTCTCTTTGCAGGGAAAAAGAAAAATACTCAATCCCCCCAACATTTCCCAGGCAATTGAAAGCACATGTTAAAGTCTATATACCAGAGGAAAGTGTTGGTTTCTGCTTTTATAGTCCCCTTGGATTGGCCCAGTATACTCCAGGAGGCATTACCTCCCACTTTAGGAAACATTGATTAGATCAACAGAGCACGCTGCCATGAGCCAGCCATATGCCAGAAGTCCTTATTCCTAGCAAACTCACTTCCCTGACCAGTAAGTTTCTCATCTGTACCTGAATGACCCCGCGGATATACAGAGTGTTATAGGGGTACTTGCTGCTGGAACGTTAATGATGGTAAAGTGTTCACATAGCTGCTGAGCATACATGCCTACACTGAGACATGTTTGATCCAAACAGCAGCATCTGTAAGCAGCCCCATCTCCCGTGTCCTCTGGGTGCTGCTTTCATGGCCCATGCAGTCTGCACTGACAGGCAGTACAGGAAGCATCATGAGTACATGCTCCGGCCTAGGGTAACTGGGAGAAGTTCTTCTGCCCAGGATGATCAGAAGTTGGCCCAACAGCTGGTTGGTCCCTTCTCTGGAGTGGAAACTCTGCCTCCACCCCCAAATGAAAGCAGAGCCAGAGCAGGGGACCAGCTAGAGCCTTGAGATGCATGGGGTGAGAGAGGTGGAAACTGTGGAAGGGGTATGTTTAGTGATAAACTGATGATCTTTATTGTGCATTTGCACAATGAAGGGTGACTGTTGCAAGCCTAGAGGAAGAGGTTGGCACCCCATTTAGGTCTTGTGTGAGGGATAAAGGGGCACCAGGGACATCCTGCTTGAAGTTGTTGTTGTTAAGTGCCACTGAGTCAGTGCCTACATACAACAACCCGATGACCTCAGGATCTAGTTTCACAGAAAGAGGTTAAGTAGCTACCCCACTTCTGGTCCCCACTTCTGAGTGAGCCTCTACTATGGTGAGCCTCTACTATGAGGTCACAGGCTTAGGGATTTCTCCATGGAAAAAGGATGGGCCTGGATCCTGGGACAAAAAGTAAGGCAGCTTTTGGTAAGCACAGCCATGCTGGAACACCTAAATGTACTCAGGACCACCTGAATCCTACCCAGCGCCATCGAGTTTAGTCTGACTCAAGGGGACCCTGTAGTTCTAGAGAGAATTTCTTCATAGAATTTCCTAGACTAATTCATTGCAAGACTAGCCTCATCTTTTATCCCTTGATGGATTTAAACCCCCAGTCTCGGGTTTAGCAGCCCAACACTGAATATGCTGCACCAACCTCTCCCTACCTAGTCGAACGCTTTATTTATTCCACTTTCAGCCAACACCAATCATATTTAGATTTCATTAGACCTTGAAAATAAAACGCACTTCAGCACCTAAAGAATTCACTGAAATATTAAAGGATAATTATTATGGGTTTAGCCAGCATTTGAAATGTATGTATTGTATTCCTTTGTGGATTAAGTCAAAGGGACCCATCACTTACAAACACACATATGAATGATCACAAATGCATCTAAAATAGAAATCCATTTGGCTTTCACTTGCTTTCTAACACTATTCGAGATGGAAGATAGAAGCAGCCTGGGTTTGCTCCCCCTTCGGTGATCTTGGAAAGCTGTGTGCATGTTGCAACGGAAAGTTGAAGTGGAAGTGCTACCCTGTGGCAGCTGTGCTCATGGAATGATTCAGAAACTGTTAGGGAGCTCCAGACGACAACTCAGAGCAGTTGATTTTTCTCTTTGCCTGGGTTTTAATTAACCACTATTCCAAAACGTGTGAGCTATTTTCCAATGAGCCAGTACATAAAGTGGTATCAAGAGTGTAGTACATTTACTGCAGATTCTAAAGCCTTTCACTATCTACAGCATATCTGCTCAATCTGTTTCCCATGTAAGTTAACCAAGTGGATTTTTATTTTCATTTTAATTGCTAGCACTGGCCATTTTAAGGGATGAAACCTTTCTTTGATTAAACTAATTTTTCAGACACTAAAATAAATTGCACTGAAGCATGCAACCTTTTCAAATCTATTTTATTTTAATTGTCAACATAGCACACCACATTATTTCAGACCTTAAACATAATTAAATGTCAGAAAATGTCATGTGAGTTTTGTTTCAGTAATGATTCGTTAATTATTCTCCCAAGGTACTTTAAAAACCTTTAGATATCATAGTCTTTGCTTTCAGGTCCTCAAACTTTCCTATGAATAATCGTTATATAAGCTTCTTACTCTTTGTTTAGGATCTTTATTTTCTTGCTATTTAATCACAGGGGAACAGATTCTACAACATTCTAAAATGCACTGAGTGATGTAGAGTATCCTTCAGTAGAAGTTCTAGCAAACAGAAAATGAAAATGAAAATGAAAAATGGAAATGGGTCAATTAGAGTGAAAGAAAAATATACCTACAAGATAACTTGTGAATTCAAGATCTTGAGGATTTTGTTTGTGGATATATATATTACACACCCATATACACACAGATATATATATGTACTTTATTTGTATATATATATTCAGATTTATATGTGCACATATATAGACATATAATACATATACAAGTACATATATACATAAACACACATATATTTATTTTTCTTTTAACACTCAGTCTTAGCTGTTAGCAGAGTGAATGTTTATTTATATATTTCAATGTACCAGGAGGAGCTCACTGCTCCACACTTCTCTCCCCATCCCTCTGATGCTTGAATTCTTTTCATAGAAACATAGCTTTTTACTCTACATGAAAGGTCAAACACAAAATTCAAATACACCTAGGAAAAAGACACCATTTGGTTTAAATTTACACTGACAGATAAGTGGTTGACTTGAGAACATTTCCTGACAGATTTTGCCAGGTGAGTGTTTGAGATATTTGTGGAGGAAGTGTGGAAGAGGAAGGGGCAGGGGAATACTTTTGCCTATGACTCGTCCTACATATATTTAATAGACAAAGTTGCACATAAGATAATAAAATTACTTCAAAAGTATGCAATTTTTGAAGGTTACAGGTTTCCATTTCTATCTTCAATGTCACTGCTTTAATTCTTGTCTTATTACTATGATTTGAAAAGCCAGGTAGATTAGTATTAAAATGACTTGATTCCTTAGTGACCCATTTACACTTTTTGATACAATAGATGAATATGGATTAACGGAACCTGATGTTTTAAATTTCCAAACAGGATACTGGTGTATATTCATTGCCCTAAAGGCTTAAAATAGTTCAGTGCATCCTCCTTTTTGAGGCTATTCAGAAGAATAAATCTGACTTATCACACACTTTTAAATCTACCTAGAGTTGCATTTATTTTGTTGGCTACCTAGATTCAGCCTTTCTAGTCCCACTATACATGTTATTAACCTTAGTCCCTCTAAGTCATACTTAACTATTGGATGTTGAGTTAGTTGGTTTATTGCGCCAACCTGGCCAATACACACATGTAGGGTTACTTGAAGGGCATAGGGATAAATGGCTCAGTGAGACTCACCTTTCAAGTTCTCGGGTCTCTTGTTTCTGATGGTCAGACCAGGGTGCAGCTGCCTTAGCAAGTTCCTACTTCAGCTGGCAAGGCTCACTTCTTGCAAGACATCCCTGAGGAGAAGCCACATAGACCTACCCAGATGCAGCCCTGGGTGGTGGAGCAGATATTTGCAGATCCCTGCCAGTGCTGAGATGCTTACACATTCACTGATTTGGCTTTCAGCATCATTGTGACTGTGTTGTGAGATGGAGAAGGACTTTGTGGATTGGTGTCAAACATATGGGTTAATGTTGGACTTGTGGGTTTGGGCGGCACTGGGTTGGGATGTTTTCTTGATGTGTACTTACCCTTTATATAAAACTCTCTCTTAGGCATATGAGTTTCTATGGATTTGCTTCTTTAAAGTACCAAGACTAACACATTATGGTACTTGGGAGTGGGGTACTGGAGAAACAAATCATAAGATGGAGAGTAGATGTTTGACCTCTCCCTTGGGGTAGTTTTTCGTCTTTGTATATCCAGAGATCAGATAAAGCCACACTTTTTACTTGGTTGTTTTCTGGGGAAAATAAAGGAAATATGAAAATAGAAAGCTTGTAAGCCCACTTGCTTTCAGCCATTAAAATTTGATCTTTAGATAGGTTTAGGCTATGCCTGCAAAGAAAGCT
>NW_022111320.1:12429983-12440537 GCF_000313985.2 Echinops telfairi | reverse complement strand
TCTTTGCCAATGATGTGGGAAGGACACTCAGAGGCCAAAGGAAATGACTTACCTTCCTTCTGGATTCTCAGTACAGCTACCAGGACTGGACAACTAAGGACACTCGCTCTTTGTGCAATTTCGAGGCACACCTGAAGGTGGCTCCTTATGAATCACTTATGGCCTGCAAGCATGCTCAGAACATGTAAAGCCCACACTATGGTTCCTGTGGTCAGCTATGGCCGTTCTCATCCTCTAGGGGGTTTCTTTGCTCCAGAAAGCTATTCCTGCAGACCTACTTTAACTCCCACGTTCAGGTAAAATTCTTGACCATCTGACACTTCACTTTATCAGACAAGTTGCAGCCAGGGTTGGGAATTTGGTGTAAGGAGCAGGTCTGCTTTTCCTTGAGTATGCTCTCTTAGTCCCAGAGGTAGTAGCTGCTTTCTGTTGTGCTACATCTTTTCGTTGATTGAACTATGGTGGATTGACTGTTGTGTCGTGGTAAATCATGTAAAGCGTATTTTAAAGGCATGCTAGATCATTCTCTTTTTTAATCATTTTATTGGAGTCTCATACAATTCTTTTCACAATCCGTACATACATCCATTCTTACACATTCACTGACTTACACATTCATTGTGTCAAGCCCATTTGTACATTTGCTGGCTAGATCATTCTTGATGGACAAGTTTCAAGAGACCATTTGGACTAAGACTAAGAAGAAAAGTCTAATCATCTTCGTTAAAATGTAGTCAATCTAAAGCTTATGGAAAACTCAATATTGTTCAAGATTTTAAACCCTTTACTTTAAATGTGTCATTAGGAAGGATGCATCACTGAAGAAAGATACCATGTTTGGCAAAGGGAAGTGGCCGTAAAGGCCAGAGGAACACTCAGTGATATGGATGAGCACCATAATCACAACAATGGGTTCAAACATACAAATGATTGTGAACATGGCAGTATTTTGTTCTGTTGTACATGGCACCAGAAATGACTGGACAGCAACTAACAACACCTTTAGCAATTTTTGTATTTTGTTTTACCTCCAGTAGTTGAAGGAGCTCTGATGGAACAGCTCTGGTGCAATCCAAATAGTTGGTGCATTGGACCTACCAGTTGCTCCCTGAGGAGAGTATACGGCAATCTGCTGCTATAACCATATACCCTATAGAGCCCCATGGAGTAGTTCTACTTTGTCCTGTAGGGTGGCTATGCCGCAATGAGTCAGTGTGTTAGTCTGGGTACTTTAGAGAAACAAATCCACAGAAACTCATATGTCTAAGAGACAGTTTTGTATCAAGGGTAAGTGCACATCAAGAAAAATCCCAACCCAGTGCTGCCCAAGCACACAAGTCCAACATTAACCCATGTGTCCGAAACCAATCCACAAAGCCCTCCTCCATCTTACAAAACACACACAATGACACCGACTGCAGGAAGAAAGCCAAATCAGCGAACGTGTAAGCATCTCAGCACTGGAAGGGGTCTCCACGCAGCTGCTCCAGCACCCAGGGCTGCATCGAGGTAGGTCCATGTGGCTTCTCCTTGGTGATATCTTGCAGGAAGTGAGCCTTGCCAGCTAAACAGGGAACTTGCTAAGGCAGCTACACCCTTGTCTGACCATCACAAAGCAAGATACCCGAGAACTAGAAAGGGGAGGCTCACTAAGTCATTTGTCTCTCTGCCCTTCAATTAACCTCACATGTGTTTATCGGCCAGGTAGGCACAATGAACGTTAACTGTCTCAGTCAGAATGAGCTATATGACAATAATTTTTATTTATTTTCTTTTAATTGTAGTAGCCTTAATTTTTTTCCTGTTTAAATTAAGAATATGACTTTTTTTCAGGCTTTACTCTGAGTAATGGACTCTTCCTGCTGTCTGATTCCTTCTAGTCCATCATATCTTAAAATAAGATGCAACTGAGATTTTCCCCTGGCCCTTCAGTGTGATTGTGGACTTCAAGTAAAGTTAGTTAATCTCTCCCATTGATCAATTTCTTCATACCCTATAACGCTCAGTGAAGTCTATTTAAACTATCATAGTGCATTTCCTTCCACTATGATATGTGGAGCTCCTGAAAAATCACACCATAGCTTCTTCATCCTGGTTATTCCACAGTTGAATGCTGCGCCTGAGATTCAAAACAAGCAAGCAAGGAAGCTAATTAACCCACTTCCATGTTGTCAATATTTACTCAGAGTGATCATACAGACAGAATAAAGTGACCTTCTGTGCTTCTGAGACTAGGAATCTTTATGGGAGTAGTAAGCCTCATCTTTCTCCCAAGGAACTTCCAGTGGGTTCAAACTGTGGACCTCATGGTTAGCAGTCAAACTCATAACCCACCAAGACTTCTTAATATCTAGAGCATAACAGATCAAAATTAACTCTGAATTGGGTCAATTCTGATTCCGTGGCTTTAACTCTTTCTTGGCGCATCTTTCTCCCCCAGAGCAGCTCCGCCCATGTGGATACCAGCCCAATACTACCCTACAGCCATCTCAGGGCTTCTCTAGAGCATAGGAGGCAGTTAGTAAATAATTTTGTATGAAGAAAAGTTTTAAAAAGCATACAGTAAAGGACATCAAGTTCCTTTTGGTATTTTTCCCCCTCTTAGAATGATACAGCATTATGTGCTTTTGAATTTTATCAAACTGTATTTTAGTAAAACTCTATGTAGCAGAGTATGTATTCTTTTACTGTACCACAATAGTTCAGATAGTAGCAGTTCAAGAATGTCCCTTTGATAAAGTCTATATTTAAGAAGATACTATTTTATTTCCTTGCTTTAAATGGAAATGAGTCAAATACAAAAGACTAGAATGTGTCCCTTATTTGCTTTTCTCCCAGCTAAAGGAGATGATTGAATGTTAAACATATGAATCATAATATGTATTATGTTTCCAGGCCCCAAATACACTGCTAAATCTGATTTTTGCTCCTCACATCCATACCAAAATTTAAATCAGTCCATTAATCTTTGAACATCTTTTGATTGCCAGCTATTAACATGTCAAAGCTCTACAGACTGGCTTGAATTTAGTGAATACCAGAAAGATCCAGTTATTGTGATTGAATTGGTTTACTGACGTTTTATACCGTAGGGAGTTAGTGGAAATTGTATTGCATCATAATTCCCCCTCACTATGACCTCTGTCCCCGTCACACATGAAAAGTCTATATCTTAAATCTATATAGAGACTCTGAGGCAAAGTTCAGAGAACAGAATCATCTACACCACTGTCATTTCCGTGGTAGTTATTTAGCTCCTGCCCTTAAAAAAAATTGTTTTTAAAAAGGATCACAGAGAAAACGCAATATTTCCACATGACCCTAAGAAGCCCCAGAAAATCTTATAAAGGCAAAGCTATCTATCCTACTGTCCTAATTATTAGGAAGCTGGAAATACCAGTGAAGATATTCTGCTGAGTTATTAAAGGTTGATATTATAAGGTATGAAATGTGTGGAAGGGATGTGATTTACAAAATGTTTGGGGGAGCTATTGTTCAGGAAGTAAGTCAAAGGTTGAGCAAGTTATTTTCTTTTTTAACCTGAATATAATGCTCTCTTTGGGCTTAGATCTGACTATTAAATTGAAAGGAAAAAAAAACTCTGCCCATAATATGAAATTAGTCCAAATGTTTTCAAGATATTATTTTTTGTTACACATAATAACTTTCAATAGAAAGATCTGTGATGCAACATAGTAACAATTAAATGTGGAAAAACTCAAGCAATGGTTTATAATCTTCATTGCAGCATTAGACTAAAATATAACTTCTCTAACCCTTTGGAGTCTATGATTGGTTCGGAATTCACTGATAGCAATGCACTTATTTATAGCATACTCTGACTGTTCATGTCTCAAGGATTAGACTCTTAAAAAGATTTCTAACCAAAAGATTTAAGAATTATATAGTCCTGCACTTCAGGTCACCCTGATTCTGCAAAGTCCAAAAAGTGTGATTTCTCATTATAACTTTATCTTTTAGGGCAGAAAAAAATATAACACTGCATCTTACTGACCACTGGACATTTTATGATTGCAGCATTGTGAATTGCTAAAATGCTGAAGAAAATGTTTTCCATTTTCTTCCATTTCTACTAAGATTATGTTTTATAATCTATTGTCTCTCATCTAATTAACTCTGAATAGGTTAGTGGGATTTTGGAATGGGCAAATATTTTGGTCAATTTTGCTTATCACTGAAACACAAAATGCATATTGTGAATAAATTTCACCATTGAGCTTTATGCTATGGGGTACTGAATTACATAACATTTTTGAGGATGTAAATATAATTCAACATGGTTTTGTTAAATGGACTGAAAGTACTGAAATTGAACAATAATTTCCAAATGTATGGTAGCTCTATAAAATTGAAATCCATGGAATAGCAAACATCAAATAACAAACTAAAAAACCTCAAAGAGAAAAGAGATAACAAGGTATACTTATAACATACTGTCTCAATCAAGTATTCTTTATATTACTTAAGAAGAGAAAAAATATATGTCAGCCTATTGGAAACTAAAGTAATTTATACTCCAGATCAATTAATACCCAAAAGAAAATGATGGCAAATCTCTTGGTATGCAAAATATTAATCCTTCAAAGATGCACACTTAAGCCCACATAATTTGTGAAGAATATGCTACATTGCATGAAAATGAAGAGTTAGCAAGCAGATAGAATTAAAGTTGTTCATTAAAGTTCTGACCTTAACAATGGGACATTAGCCTAGATTTTTCTGGTGGATCAATACTAATCACAGGGTACTTAATAATAGAAACACAAGACCTACTATAGTCAAAAGGAGAAACCTCTATAGAATAATGATCAGAGAAATGGAATATCGTTGACTGCAAAGATGGATAACAGGAAATATGTAGGCAACCTCTAGAAGCTGGAAAAGACAAAGAAAAAAAACAAACGCATCCACATAATTTAGTAGGAGAGCCTCCAAAAATAATTCTATTACAACCTTGATCTTTACCCAGCGACAGTCATGTTTTCTTTTTCAACACATAGAATTTCAATTTAAAACATGTGTTTTATCCCTTAGGCACTAACTGTGTAGTGTTTTGGCATAGCATCAATGAGAAACTAATATCAACTTCTGACTTTTTGTTGTTGTTGTTTTGGCTTTGCTTCAATCAAAGTATCTACTCCAGAACCTACCACATTCTATCAACACTATTTTCATAGATTCCTTCAGTAACTTGTATAATTATACTTATTTGAATAACTCAGTTTTTATTGGACACTTTTTTCACGTGAGAAATTCTGTTGGGTACCCTGAGAACTTGTCGTTATTCAGACACAAAGCTATCGAATCACTTAAGTAAGGTTCAGTGAAAGCAGGCTGCCACCAAAATAAAAGGATTCAAACATCACAGTTTGAAATTTGAAACAGTTGTGAGCAAAATTCTTAAAGTAGACATTTGACTCTATGATAATAAATGCTGACATATGTCTGAGAGATCCTATCTAGAAAGCTAATGTATTGATTTTTCCACTATATATTCCCCTTACTTTCAGCATAAGATTTCTCTTCTTCGAAACCCTTTGGGGAGGCTGGTCTTTGAGTAAGCCTCCTCCATCTCTGAAGATATAAGCACTTGATTTAAACCATGCCCATCAATGCTGCATCCCTAGAGATTGCTGAGCCATTGAAAGCTATCACTTGAAGTTTACTTTGAAAGATGAAGAAAAGGGCACTCTCATGAGATTGATGTTGGAACATAACCTTGGAAACCTCAGTTGGTTTTTTCTACCACATAAAGGTGGATTCATGATGAAGCCAAAGCAGGAAAACATTGGAGCAGTGATAAAGAGAAACATGGTCCGGATGCGTGGAATTATCTAGATCTACTTGTACTCAAATAATGCTTAGTGTTCAGTTTTGCAAACCAATGAATCCCTCTTTGTTGTTTAAAAAAGAAAAGTATGATTTGGATATCTGACATTTGAAATTTAAACATATTTTACATAAAAGAGTTTCTTAAGCGGCAGTTGGAGAGGAGGGGTTTAAAAAAAACAGCCCAAATTCCTAAGTGTAAATAAACCAAAACTTTATTCAGATATAATATCTATTTGGAAGCGAAACTCCTATGATTTTGTTAAATAAAACATTATCTTGGGAAATGACTTTATGTAAACATTCTGTATAATTTTCAAATTATTTCATAATCCTTTTTATACTGAAACTCAATTTAGGCATAAAATATATTAATTAGGTACTTTGAGAAATACAATTCATCCCAACTGAACATTATTTAATTGCAGGAGAAGGAAAACCAGCCTCAGAGACCCATAGAGGCCATTCTACTCTGTCCTACAGGGTTGCTATGAGTCAAATGTGGATTTTGTGCTTGTTGTTATTTAGTTATTTCACATTGATTATTATTAAGGGAAAGTCAGAACTCTTTTCTTCTCCTACTGAGCCCTGTTTCCCTATGTCAAGTGGGACACACCCAGAATTAGGGTTCCCAGATTCTGCTTTTCTCCATTGTCGTGGTAAGAGATGACGCAAAGTGAATGTATAGATTTAGACAGTGAAAATGAAGGAGCAGATGTATTCTTGAAAGTTATCAGATACATTAACAGCCTCCCAGAGATATCTGGTAGATAACTACAATCCTTGTTAATCTTATCTTCCCAACAGTGAGTTTGCTGTTCTCCATCATCCCAAGATGTATCTCCACATTCATCCCCAGGGGTTTGGATGCAGACCCACAGAAGCAATAGATACAGAGACAACTGAGACAACTCATTCCAATACATATTTTCACATACAATCGTTTGTGATCTCCTTGTAGGGAAGAGTTAAGATGGATATGTTACATTTCCCTGAGAGTCAAATTTTATTACCCATGTCAATGCCTCTTTAAGATTGTAAATTATCATTTTCTTGATTCTCCATACTTTCACCGGCTCTTTCCACAGCTGTGTAAGATCTAATTCCCATAATAAATCACCTATTTCTATCATGCTCATAAAATTTCTTTTTTCCTGATTATCCTAACACAATGCCAAAATTACTATTCATTCATATACTATATAAAATTTTACAAAGGCATTTTTCTCAAAGTTTGAATTATTAACTTGATTTGCCTATTTAAAAGCTCAGAAGCACTTTTATTTACTGAAGAAAGTTAGTTTTTACTTCTATAATGGTTTTATTTAAATATTAACTAAGGGACATTTTAACACCCCACCTCCCATTGGCTTATTTTCCTATTTCAGTACATTTCATTCTAAAGGAAACTAGTATGGAAAAATGAAAAGTGAAGTCCAGGAAGTAAGTGATTTTAAAAAAAATGTTTTGCCCCTCAGCTTCTACATTCTAAAATTATTTTATTGTAAATAGATCTATGGTATATTCCTTTTAATTCATGGCCTCTCTCCCGAAGACCTCAATTACGAGAAGCTCCTCATTCCACTCAGACACAGTCAGACCTCTCACACCCCAGTCACAGTCTTTTTCTTTCTGCACTTCAACAGTACCTTATCCCACAATGCTGACTGTGGCACTAGGACTATGGAGTGGACACATTGTACATCAAGAACAGGGCCATCACGACCCACAAAGCAAGTCTTTCTCTTCACAGTTCCCTGAGAACCCTCAGTCCACAGGAGATCTTTGGGAAATGCTGGCACAGGATCCCACACCTGAGGACCCAAACCCACCCATTTTCATTCTTCCATAGCAGCAGAACTCCTTAACCAAACCCAACATGCCCAGGAGATGGTCCCCACCTAATCCACATATCACCTTTTTTGCATATAGACTAGAGATAAAAGAACAGTCGCATACAAAGGAAAACAAAAAGATAATCTCATATCTCTCAGAAGAAACTATATAGTCAAGAAGACAATAGATTAACATATACAGAATTCTGAAAGAAATGGCCAACCACAAATCCTATATCCATAAAATTATCCCTCAAACATGAGAGAGAAATAAATACTAACTAAATCACTACAGTCAGAGAATCAACAATAGCATACAATTCTGAGAGCATTACACTGGAAACCACTACCCATAAACCAATAAAAAGATAACAGCACACAAATAACTCTTGACAAGAGGAGGAACTTAGAGCAATAAATCCACAAAAATAAAAAAGTTTCCAAATATAAATACAGCAAAATGACAACAAAAAATCCACATTTACCAAGAACAATAATTAACTTAATGGATTAATGCACCAGTTAAAAGCCAAAGAGTAAAAGACTCAATTAAAAATTTAAAACCGTCAAAAGCTGCCTACAAGAGACTTATCTGAAAACTAACAGATAAAAATCGACTAAAAATCAAAGGATGGTGAAAAATGCACCAACTCAATGGCAACCCTCAAAGGCAGAAGTGGCAATACTATTCCCAATAAAACAGATTTCATAACAAATAACATAATGAGAAGCAAGAATGGACATGACATAATGATTAAAGGATCAATAAACCAGGAGCATATAGCCAAAATTTACATATACACACCCAATGAAAGACCTTCAAAATACATCAACCAAATCCACACAAAGCTTAAGAGAGAAATCAACAGCTCAAGAAAAATAGCCAAGGATTTTATTTATTCGTTTATTTATTTATACTCTTTTTAAAATCATTTATTGGGGGCTCCTACAGCTCTTATCACAGTCCATACATAATGCACTGTATCGAGTACAATTTGTACATATGTTGCCATCATCATTTCCAGAACATTTTCATTCTACATTAGCCCTTGGAGTCAGCTCATTTCCACCACACCCTCTCCCTCCCTCATGAACCCTTGATAATTTATAATTTTGTTTTCTTGTCTTACATGAACCGCTGTCTCCCTTCACCCACTTTTATGTTGTCCATCCCCCTTGGAGGGGTTTATATATAGATCATTGTGATCGATCCCCTCCCCCTACACACACCTTCCCCTTACTCACTGGTATTGCTACTCTCATTATTGATCCTGAGGAATTTATCTGTCCTGGACTCCCTGTGTTTAGAGCTCTTACCTGCCAGTGTACATGCTCCAGTCTAGTCAGATTTGTAAGGTAGAATTGGGTTCATGATAGTGGGGGGAGGAAGCATTAAAGAACTAGAGGAAAGTTGTATGTTTCATCAGTGCTATATTACACTCTGACTGGCTCCTCTCTTCCTTGTGACCCTTTTTTAAGGAGATGCCCAATTGTCTACAGATGAGCTATTGGTCTCCACTCCATTCTCCCCCTCATTTGAATTGATATGATTTTTTGTTCTGGGTCATTGATGATATCGACACCTCATGATCACAGAGGCTGGTGTGATTCTTCCATGTGGGCTTTGTTGCTTCTCAGCCTGATGGCTGCTTGATTATGTTCAAGCCTTTGAGACCCCAGATGCTATATGTTTTGGTAACCAGGCACCATCACCTTTCTTCACCACATTTGCTTATGTACCCATTTTGTCTTCAACAATCATGTGGGAAAGGTGAGCATCACAGAATGCCAGGTTATTAGCCCAAAGTGTTCTTGCATTGAGGAAGTACTTGAGTAGTGGCCCAATGTCTGCCTGCTACCTTAATACTTAACATATAAATATATGTACATAGATCTATTTCCCTATTGTTATATATAAATGTATTTACATATGTACATACCTGTATTTAGACCTCTATAAATGTCCTTTGTCCCCTACTTATTTCCTCTATATTTCCTTCTTGGTTCTTCTTGTCCCACTATCATATTTGGCCTTTATTCAGGTTTCAGTAATTCCTCTCATCTACATTGCCCTTGATCAAGCCCCACTAGGCATCCCATGCCCTCCTTGCCATTGATTTTAGATTACTTGTTGTTCCCTTGTCCCTGGGTTTGGTGACACTCCTTTTCCTTTCCCCTGCCTTCCCCTCTCCTGGGTCTCCCCAAGTGGGGCTGAGGTGAACATGCTACCATGAATTGGGTCTGACTCCGTTGCTTCAGTTTCTCTTCTACCTCTCATGCTCACTATGACTTCACTATAATCTTTACTTATTATCGCCGTACAATTGCACCTACTGGACCAGTGATGATTTGTTGGGGGCCCTCCTTTCCCCCACTCTTACTTCTATTTTGCACACCCTTAGTGTTTCACCACAGTGTGGTAGGGTAAGATCAGGCACAATTCCTGCACTGTCTCCAATGTTGTCCCCCATAGTGCTATGAGTCATTGAGAGACATCATGTTCTGGTGGGGTTGGCCCTATGGTCCTCTCTGTGTATTGTATACTCTGAGCAGGAATATTGTCCTCAGGGCTTGGTGGGCCAGCATGTGTTCCACTCTCTCTCTCCTTCCCTCTTAGTTTGCTCCTGTGTGCTCTGATCAGATGTGTCCCTCTCCCTGAGCTGTAACTTCAGTGTTTTCTTTCTTTCTTTGAGGGGGTGGGCTGTCCACATAGTTGGGGATGGCCCCACAGACCTCTCTATTGGTTTCCTGATTCATGCCAGTATGTTGCATTCACATCTTGGCATACGGGTCTGAAGTTTGGTCCCTCTCTCTCCTGTGGTGAAATAAACAATACCCTCCCTTTGGGTGGGTTAGTGCCCTGTTCCCC
>NW_022111320.1:12422959-12429028 GCF_000313985.2 Echinops telfairi | reverse complement strand
TTTTTTTATTATTTGAAAGCTTGCAGAGTTTTGTAGATTTTATTAATAAAGCTTTTCTCTGATGTGTCATTGCTAAAGACATTTTCTCAGTCTGCAGACTCTCTTATTACTCTTGGTGAATTCTTCCAATGTATGCTGGTGTTTTGCCTTCAGTATATCCCATTTGTCAATTTGTGCCTCCTCTGTATTTGTGTCCTTCCCTATTTCCAATAGTCAATGTATTCCCTGTGCCAAAGTTCTCAGGTTTGTCCCAATTCCCTCATTGATGTCCCTAATAGTTTGGATTTTACCTCAACATCTGTGATCCACCTTGAATTTATTCTTGTGCATGGAGTGAGATAAGGGTCATCCCTCATTTTTCTGAGGGTAGATATTTGTTTTTTCCAGTACATATATTTACTATGCTCACCAGTTATTGGTTTATTGTTGCCTTGAGCATTATATATGCCCCTCCTTATCTTTTGTTATGGCTTGCACCTTGAAATCAATTTTTATCTGGGATTAGGATTGCAACCGCTGTTTTTTTTATTTAATTGCTATTTGCTTGGTATATTTCTCTCCAGACTTTTATTCTCAGCCTATTTTTGTCTCTAATCCTGAGATGTGTCTTCTGTAGACAACAGAATGAGGAGTTGTGTTTTCTAAGCCAGTGTGCTAGCCTCTGCCTTTTAATGTTATATTTCATACCATTGATATCCAGGGTAATTACATCCATCTGTGGACTATGTGTTGTCATCTTGTACCTTTTATGTTGGGTGTTTTCCTACCTCTCTTTCTTATCAGTGTGCTGTACATGTATGTGAGTGTGTGGTTCATTCTTACCTTCTTTCTATCTTTGAATCAATGTTCTCTTGACGGCTATTTCTCTATAACGCCCTCTGGGTAGAGTTGTTCTATGTGGCAGTTTCCTATTTGTGATTGGTGAGTGTTGATTTTCTACAAATACTGGGTCAATAAGGATCTTTGTAGGGCTGAGTTTCTTTGAACATATTCTTTGAGTTTTTCCTTGCCTTGGAAGGCTCTTACTTCTCCATTTTTCTTGATAGATAATGTGGCTGGAGATATTATTCTTGGGTTTGCATTATTTCCCTTCAATTTTTGGAATATATTACTGCACTCTCATTTTCGTCATTGTGTCTTCTGATAGTTCTGTGCAGATTCTTCTTTGGGTGCCTTTATAGGCGACTACTTGTTTTTCCCTAACTGCTCTTATGATTTTCTCCTTCTCCTCAAAGTTGGATAGTTTAACTATTATAAGCCTTGTTGACTTTTTCTTGGGATTCAGTCTAGTTGATGTTCTTTTGGCCTCCTGAATGGTTGCCTGATTTTCATTCATTAAGCTGGAGAAATTTTCCTCTAAGGATACCTTTGCTATTTTTGTCATTTACTTCTTCATTGTGTCTTGTTCTGGTAGTCCAATTCTAATGCTCTTCCACTTCATAGCATCAGACATGTCTCTCAGGTTTTATTCTGTTTCTCTGATTATCTTATTTGATGGCCTTTCCTATTTGTTAAAGTCTACCTGGTTGTCCTCTAGGTTACTTGTGCGATTCTCTGTCTCTTCTCTTATTTTTTTGAAGTCTGTGAATTTGCCACTGGCTTTTGTTATCTTGTCCCTTAGGTCTTGTATTTCCCTTTGGTGTATGGCCTTTAACTCGCCTATCATTTCATCCTTTTTCTGTAAAGCTTCCCTCATATCTTGTATGACTCCAAGCAGCCAGTCTGAAATTTTATTTCTGTGGCATATCGATGTCTACTTCTTCCTTGCATTATATTAGGTTCAAGACTTCCTCCGACATTGTCTTTTGTTTCTCCTGTTTTTCGTTGAAGTTTTTTGGACTGCTTGATATTTTTATGCTCTTTTACAGGATCCCATCGCCATTTTCCAGAGAGTTAAAGAGCACTGAGCAGTCTCTTTGGGAGACTCGTAGGAATGCTTCTTCAAACTGCCTGCAGCTAATAGCACTGGGGTGTGTGGGGTGGGCTACCACTTTATCCTCCTGTGGTTATACTTTTTCCCTAGCAAACCAGTATTCTGCTATTTGGAGGGAAAGTTGGATGGTCCTCTTAGGACACACTGGTCAGGTTGTTGTCGGCTGGCAAGGACAGCACTGCACTAGATGATCTCATGGGGAGCTGTGGTCATGTGTCCCACGGCAGCTTGGAGCACTTCAGAGTGCATGTCTGATGCAATTCAAGTGCTCCAGAGGGCAATTGGGTGTTCCCACTTTGGTGTAGATTACCACAGATGGCAGTCAGAATTGCCCTAGTTGGCAAAATCACTGTGTGGGTAAGGTGGAGGTTCCCACAGCAGTGTGGAGCACTGGAGAGGGCTGGCTGAGCTGCCTTAGACCATGTAAATCCCTGTGGCTGGTGTGAGGCAGTTGCCTCAGCCACGTGTAGGGCAGCGGAGAAGGGTTAAGGGATCCCCCAGCCATGCAGAGCACCATGAAATGTGGGCAGAGATTCCCCTAGTCAAGTGGAGCAACCCAAAGGGTAGGCAGGAGTTCCCCCAGCTGCTTAAAGGGCCTTGGAGAGTAGACGGGAGTTCCCCCACTGTTTAAGGTAAGTTCCCCCAGCCTTTTGGGGTGTGGAAGAAGGCAGACAGGATTCCTCAAAACCATATATTAGGCTGCAATTTGTGGTCAGGCATGATCTCCCCCAGCTGGGTGGAGGGTAAGCTGAGTTGCCCTAGGTGGAATGAATTATCCTGGAGGCCGGCATTGGCATGTGAAAGGAAATATGAGGAGAAAAAAACCCCCAACAACAGAGAGAAAAAGAAACCAGCTTGCTGAGACTGGTGGGAAAGAGAGGAGAGAGAGAAAAAAGTAAAGGAATAGCTGAGCCCTGATCGCCTAACTGTGGGGCTGGAGGGGTTTAAAACCTGTCCAAAGGTGTTGTCAAGCTGTGGTTGTGTTGAAGTAAAGCTCTTTGTCTAGCCAAAGAAGCCCTACATTGACCAAGAATGTGGTGGGGATAATGCTTAGCTCAAACCGGCCCCTGCAGTGGTAAGCCAAAAGTCCACAGCTTTCAAAACCTAGTGGATCTGTGTGTACTTAGCTTTATGATGCTTCTCCTGTGACCTGGAAGAGGAGAGTTTCCCTGTCAGTGGCTCTAGTTTGCTGATTTCTGCGGAGTCCCTCTACGTGGCTGCCATCTTGCCCGAATACCACCAGAGGACTTCAACATCTCACTTTCAAGGAAAGACAGGTCATCTGGAAATAAACTGAATAAAGAAATAGAAGAAGAACATAACACAATCAACCAGGTCGAACACCTAAATATACAGATTACACCTTGGGCCACAAATCAAGCCTTAAGAAAGTCAAACACATTTGAGAGAATACAAACAATTTTATCAGATTACAACACTGTGAATCTGGGAAGCCATAATAAAACAGGAACATAAAGGTAAACATATGTAGATTGAAAAACACACTATTTTTAAAAGGCTGGGTAATAGATAAAATAAAGGATTAAATTATGATATCCTTGAAATATATTAGAAAGATAGCACAACATACCAAACTTTTGTGACACAGCAAAAGCTATTATCAAAGAACAATTTCTAGCAATCAATGCACATTAAAAATAAATAAATAAAATAAATCAACACTTTAAGACAGGACCTTCAGGAAGTAGAATGAAGACAGCAGTCTAAAGCCTCTAGCAAGAGAAGAAAACAAAATAATAAAAATTACTGAAGGAATAAAGAAAATGAAAAACAGAAAAATAATGGAAAAAATTAATAAACATTAAGTTGGTTCATTGAAAGGGCAACAAAATTAACAAACCAATGGCAAATTTAACAAAGGACAAGAAAGGGAAGATGCAAATATTTAGAATTAGACATTAAAAAGGCAACATCACAACAGCTCCAAATGAAATAAAAATAAGGATAACAATATTGTATGAAAAGCTACACTGTAACAAGTTCAGTAAACTAGAAGAAATGGAAAAATACCTAGAACTATATCATCTACACAAATTAATGCAGACAGAAATAGATAACCTCAACAGACACATAATACAAGATGGAATATAGGTGATCATCAAGAAACTCCCAACCAAGAAAAAGCTCAGAAACATGTGATTGCGAAGGGAAATTCCAATATGCTTTTAGTGAAGAACTGTCACCAATCTGCAAAAAATATTCATAATATAGACAATGACAAAAACTATAAAACTCATTCTATGAAATTAGCATATCCTTGATATAAAAGCCAGGAGAATACCCCTCAAAGATAACCCTCAATAACATAAATGCAAAAATTCTCAACATAATTCTGGGCTATAGTATCAAACACCACATAAAGAATCATAATACATTATGATAAGCAGAATACATAGCAGATATGCAAGGATGGGTTGTCATTCAGAAAAATATCAATGTAATCCACCACTTAAAATAGACAACGAGTAAGAATCAGGTAGTCATAGCAATAGATGCAAAAAAAGGCATTTGACCATATCCAATACCTATTTCTGATAAAAATTACTCAACAAATAAGAATGGAACACCTCAATATAATTAAGGTCATAAAAAAAGAAAAGAAAAGAAAGAGTGGTCAACATGTTGCTGAAAGGGGGAAAAACTGAAAGCATTTCTCTTGAGAATGGGAAATAGACAACGATGCACCCTGTCATTACTCTGACTCCACATCACACCTGAAGTCTTTGCCCAAATCATTGGACAGCAGAGAGAAACAGAAAGCTGACAATTGGACAAAGAAGAAGTGCAACTCACACTATTTGCCTACAACATGATTTTATACAGAGAAAACACAAATGATTTCACAAAATTATTGTAAGAGACAATCAAGCAATTTGGTTAGGTGCCAGGATACAAGATTAACAAGCTGATATCAATAGAATTCCTGTATATCAATGAAAAGAACTCTGAAAAAAGGCATTAAGAAAACAATACCATTTACAATCACCGCACAAAAGATTAAATACTGAGGAATTAAATATTTAGGAATAAACCTAATCAAAGAAACAAAAGACTTCTACAAAGAACACTACTACAAAAAAAATAGAAAGGATGCCTACAAGAATGGAGGAATAGCCCATGTTTATGAGCAGGGAGACAATATAGTAAAAATGTTAATACTACATAACACAATCCAAACTTGCAAAGCAATTCCAAACAAATTCCATACTCATTATTTCAAGATGGGGAAGAACTAATTACCAACTTCATATGGAGAATAAAAAAACCAAAAATAAAAAAATAACCCCTCTAAAAGAAAAATAGATGTTAGGAAGCCTTACACTACCTGACCTCACAACCTATTATACAGCCACCATAATCAAAACAGTCTGTAACTGGTATAATGACAGACACAGAGACCAATTGAACTAAATACAAAATCTATAAATAAAAGCATCCATCTACACGCAGTTAAAATTTGACAAAATATCAGAAAATATTACAGGAGAAAGAGGCCCTGTTCAACAACTGGTGATGGAAAAAATATATATCTATATCTGCAGAATGAAACAGGACCCACAACTCATCCTTTGGACAAAAATAAACTCAAGATAAATAAGAGACATAAATGAAACTCCAAAGTATCACAATCATTAAAGAGAAAACCGGGACAAACTTAAGGGCCTGACTGATGGGCATATGCAGACTGCCAAGTATAATAAAGGAAGCACACACAGTGGAAGACAAAATAGACGACTTGGAACCATAAAAAACAAGGCTTTTATGAACATCAACATTTTCATCAAAAAAGTAAAAGGAGAACTCACAGATTGGGAAAAATTCTATCAATTATGCAATGGAAAAGTGATGAGTTACAAAAATATATCGAAATCTGCAACATCTCAAAAAGAAGGAAAAATCCAATTATATGTGGACAAGGGTCATAACCAGAGAATCACTCCAATATCTAACAAACACAAGAGGAAATGCTCATGATCACAATTTTTATCCGGAAAGTGCAAATTTAAAAAGTGATGAGATAACACCTTATAAGCACAGCAATAACCTAATACTTAAAAAGATGGGAACAACAAATGTTGGAGAGGATGTGGAGAGATTGCAACTCTCATACACTG
>NW_022111320.1:12416570-12421866 GCF_000313985.2 Echinops telfairi | reverse complement strand
CCTCACTCTAGATGGAGTCTATTTTCTATGCCATGGGGAGAAAGAGATGATTAATTCTTGAGTAGAACATTGTTCTAAGGTCACCCTTAGAACACTTTTAATTAGAACACCACTTACAATGTTTACACATGTAGATGAAGTACTGGAAGCACTCATGAGTCCATCCCAAGAAATACCCTGGTGATGTAGTGGTAATAGGTTGGGCCGAGATCCACAAAATCATCAGCTTGGTCCCCAGCCATTCCTCAGGAGAAAAGTGGGCTATCCACTCTCTGAAACCGCTTCAATCTTGGATACTTCACAGGGTTCTACCCTATCCTGTATGGCCATTATGAGCTGGCATCAACTTGATGACAATGAATTTGGGTTGGTTTGAAATTAATGTTAAATTAGCACAATATTACAAGAGTAATTAGTGAATATTACTGGGAGATCTGATCAAAAGGAAGGGGGTGAGACTTCTGTGTGGGCATGGCCAATGAGACTTCTGTGTGGGCATGGCCTTCTCCTGAGAATTCTGGGAAATCTGGTACTTCCTCCTTGGAGGCAGGAGATAACTCCTCTCTCTGCGGACTTCCTTGGGAGACATGGCAGCTGACAAGACACATGGAACTACCCTAGTGCCCTGAGCTGGACAAGCCACATGGATGTAACTCGACCTTTGAAGCCAGAGAAACCAGAGAGACCCCTGCCAGCCCTGAGATGATTATTAGATCCAAAGACTTTCTACCCACTGGCTTGTGATCGTCCTGCATTTGGCCTCATTGCAAGTGTTTTGTGAATCTGAATAGGATGTTACAGATTGGTATCGGACATTTGGGCTAATATCAGACTTATGGCCTTGTACTGGGCTGAGTTGGGATACTTTCTCAATGTTCAATTCCTCTTGTATATAAAACTCTTTCTTATACACATATGTATGTCTATGAATTTCTTTCTCTAGTCTACCCGGACTAACACAGATGGCATTGAGAAAACTAGGAATTTCAGAGCACTTCCTTGCACTCTTGTGTATACAAATCAAGAGTCAGTTGTTCCAGCAGAACTAGGAAAAAGTGCATGCTTTAAAATCAGCAAAGGTGTGCCTTGGGATTTTCTTCTTTCATTCTACTTGTTGAACCTGTATAGTAAACAAATCCCAAGAAAAGCTGGGCTATATGAGGAGAAAGCCCAATCCGGACTAAAGAAAAGCTTATTAAAAACCTTCAACATGCAGATGGCACCACCTTTCTTGCTGAAATTGAGTAGGATTTTATGCTACTGCTAATGGAGATCTAGAGAGGATTTTATGCTCTTGCTAATGAAGATCTAGGACAGCAGTCTTCAATACAGATTACAGCTCAGGGTAAACAAACCCCAAATTCTCATAACTGGAGAAATAGACAGAATTTTGATAAATGGAGTAAAGGTTAAATTTATCAAGAAATTTATCTTGATTAGATCCGCAATCAATGCTTAGGAAAGCAGTAGTCACAAAGCAAGTGACATTTTACATTGGGTAAATCTGCTGTACAAGACCTTTTTCAAGTGTTGAATAGTATGAAGGCAAGGTGCATCTGATTCGAGCCATGGTGTTTTACAATCGCCTCACAAGCATGTGGAAATTGAACATTGAATAAGGAATCCTGAAGAAAAAAATAATTCATTTGAAATATGGTGCTGATGAAGAATATTGAAAGTACTGTGAACAGCCAATAGAGCAGATTTGTCTTGGAAGAAATATTGCCAGAATGTGCCTTAGAAGAGAGCATTGATTGTGGATCCATATAAAATGAAATTCTTGACAACTGCAATCTTTCTCTCCATTTATTATGATGCTTTCTATTGACCAAATTTCGTATTCTTTGCAAAGAGTTGTAGTCCATACTGAGGGCTGAAAATCTTGATCCTCATCTGCAAGTGCTTCAAGTCCTCCTCACTTTCAGTAAACAAGGTTAAATTAGCTACATACTGCATGTTGTTAATGAACCTTCTTGAAATCCTGATGCCATATTTTTCTTCAAGTAGTCCAACTTCGCAGTTTCTTTGTCAGAATATAGATTGAATCTAAATCAAACCAAACCCAAAGATCTCACTGCCATCGAGTCAGCTCTGACCCATCTCTACTCTGCAGGGTAGGGTAAAACTGTCCCTGTGGATTTCTGGGGTTGTACCTCTGTATATGAGTAGAAAAACCACCTCTTTCCCCTGCTGATGGTTTCTAATGTCTGTCCTTGCAGCTACCAGCCCAACATACAACCAAGAGGGCTTATCCACAGGTTGAATAAGTATGGTGAAATAATGCAACGCTGATGCATACTCTTCTTCTGTTTGACTGCCTCTTGGTCTACACACAGGTTCTGCATGAGTACAATTATATGCTTGGAGTTTCCTTTATTCAAATATTATCCAGAGTTTGTTATGATCCAGAGTCAAATGTCTTTTTATAGTGAAGACACATATTTCCCTTGTATTATACTTTCATCAAAAAGTTCTCTGATATCAGCAGTGTTCTATATTCCATGATATCCCTTGTATTCCAGGTCCTTTCCTAACTCTAGCTTGCATTTCTGGCAGCTCAATGTTCTGCTTTAACCATCTTTAATTATCTGCATTTAAACATTACTTGCCTTTTCATAATGACTTTTTCTCAGCAGTGTTTTGTATTCTATACCATTGGTTAAATTAATGACACTACCAATAGAATTATTTTATGTTCAGGGGGAGGATTGATGATATTCTCTAATAAAAAAGGACAATGATTTCTCTAATGTAAACTAAAGACATAATATAAACCATAAATATGTGAATGGATTCTGGACTTGCATTCAATTCTAGCCCAAATATAAAAGCAATTCGTTGTTATGACATGGCCCTGCTTGATGATGGCCCTCATGGAAAAATCCATGAGGATATGGGTGAGATAGCAGAAGTCTGACAAAGAAACTAGATGGTTCGGGGCTATCATAAAACAAAAACAAAAAAAACAACCCAGCCTTCTGTAATTCATGCTCAATGCCCCAAATCTGTTCTTGAGATGATCTCCAAATTCAGGCAGAATATGCTCAAGGTAATATTTTGGACTAAGGTACACCTGACCCAAACCATTGTATTTATTTTCATTTGGCTCATATGCATGTGAACATTTGACATTGAATAAGGAAGACTAATGAAGAATTGATGTGCTTGAATTATGGTGCTGGTAAAGAATATTCAGAGTACCACCAACTGCCAAAGAACAAATATCTGTCTTGTAAGAAATACAACCAGAATGCTCCTCAGAGGCAAGGATGGCTAAACTTCATTTCACATACTTGGACATGTTACCAGCAGAGACCAGGAGAATCTTCCTGGGTAAGGACATCATGAGTGGACAATGAAAGAGAGTAAGACCCTTGTCAAGAAGTATTGATATAGTGGCTATGGCAGAGGGCTCAAACCTCAGAATTATGAGCATCGTATAGTTACTGAGTGGTCTTTCTATGTGTTGTTCAAAAAGTCACTTTGAGTCAGACGCAATTCAATAACATCTAACAACTGAAACTTGTTTTCATGTTTTTCAGCTTCAACTTTCATATGAGCAATTGATGGTCTGTTTTGAAGTGCATCCATGGCCTTATTTGGCTGATGCCATTAAACTCTATTTTCTCTTCCCGCAGTTGTAGTCAATATGACTCCCATGTAATCCATCTGGTAAGGTCCACATTTATAGTGGTCACTTTCACAGTTAAAATGTATTTGCAATAAAGACATCATTGATCTTGGTAAATTCTATCATAGAATCAGCAGGCTCAATTCTAGACCATAATCATATTATCCAACTGTTGAGCCTCCTTTTTATTTTCAGCTTTCAAATTCCAAACACCAGTAATTATCAATACATTTTGACTGTATGTTTGATGGATTTCAGACTACTCAAGATGAGAAATTATTCAATTTCTTTATTTTGGGCTTTGATTATTGATGCATAAATTTGAATATTTGTAATAATTGGGCTTTCTTTTAGGCATTTAAGATTGTATTGTTCCTTAAGGTAGATCTTGAAGTGATCTTAAAATTTATTAGACTTTACTGGTTTGCAGAAGGCTATGGATGACAGTGGAGCCCAAGATATATCTGTGGGATCTACATAGGAAGTAAGCCTACAGTGCTCTCCCTCTGTCCATAATAGGGGGATGGGAAGAAAGTGGTTACCAAATAGAGTGCATTAGAGAGATGACAATAGGATATCAAAATGATAAACCTGACTGAAACAGTTAAAACCTTGTCAGTTGATCCTCCATCTAAAAAACACTAGGCCTGACCTGTTTTACATCACTTTCTGTAATATTTTTGTTTTCTGTTTGTTCTCATTGGGGTATATCTCAGAAGGGTTATGATATTGGGAGTCACCCTCTTGGATTTTTTTATGTGTTTTTCTGTTTTACAGTATATGAAACCCAGGATTGATGAAGCTATAGGAACAGCAAATAGAATAAGAGTTCCTTTGGGGGTGGTAGGGGTGGGTGTGAGGGCATAAAATAGTGTAAAAGGCAGCTGATATCAAGGAATTCATGAAGGAAAATAATGTTTTGAAACTGATTATGGTAGCAATTGTACAAGACTGCTTAATGTGATTGAACCATGGAACGATATGATAGCTGTATTAACTCTCAATAAAATGGTTGTGGAAAAAAATAGATTTTGTTAGTAGTTTGCTGTGGCCTGGTCTTCCTTGCAGAAGGCTAGACAAAGTTTTTGAATACTACTTCCTGTACTCCTTGAAATAACTATATTTTTTGTTGTTGTTTTGCTTCTAAATAAAGCTCCCTCCCATCTTTTCTTATGCATGTTTTAGGTGGTAGATTCTATTATTTTATTTACCTGCTTTAATTTTTTTCTTTCTCAAGGTAAAATTGTATGACCCAAAGTTTACAGCACTCCAGTGGCTAATGAGATAATTGATTCCTTAAACCAGTGCACAAATAAAGATATTTCACAAAGCTAAATAGCAGAACTCAAAAACATTAGTTAGAGATTTGTGAATCTGTAAACATCTGGTCTGAAAATCAGACTACAGCTTCAGGGAAACCAATAAATGATTCGGGTTTTTTCTATAACAAGCACAGAGTAAATGTTAGCTACTCGACATCAGTTCAAACTGCTTTTGGAAGGGTCAAGCTGCATTTTTCAAAAAACAGGAAACCGTTGGACTCCAAAAACTATATTTATATTTTGCTGAGCTGCAGAAGTAGGCACAACATGAATTACTCCATCTTGGTTTAATTATTTAGATTATTGATGCGTACAACTAATATTTCATTTTTATACTAAGGAA
>NW_022111320.1:12401927-12415479 GCF_000313985.2 Echinops telfairi | reverse complement strand
ATATCCAGCCCAGTCCAAATCAAGTGCTTAAGTCTGATATGAGTCATAAATCCCTGTTCAGACTCATGCAGCCATATTCAATGATGCAGGAAGCAGGAAGGTCACAGGACCTGTGATACAAAGTTGCTTGGATCCAAGGCAGGTGGAAACAGGGTAGAGCTACAGTAGCTCTTAAGGTGGCCAGCAAGCAGGAAAGGAAAGGCAGAGAGAGAGGGTTGTTCCACAAAGAAGGCCACACCCATAAGGGGGCAACATCAGACTGTGACCTGATTGACAGGCTAAATCCCACCCCTGCACTTTTATATATCTTATAGTTGACAAAACTGATGTAACTCCTACAGTACTCCTTGAGTATCAGGTAAATATTTTTTTCAATTGTACTATATTACTTACACCATCTATTCCATATCATGTGCTTTTTTCCATAATTAAAATGTACTTGCATATTCATTTGATACACACAAATGAGAAAATATCTATAAAGAGCAATTCTGTAAACTTTAATAACTTGACAAAATAGAGTACTGCTTATAAATAAACACCAATATAGCACTAAATATAAAGACATTTTTGCTTCAAGATTAGAAAACAGAGAAAAGAAAATTGACGGCATGAATCTCATTTATTTTATCTGTTGGTGAGATATAATGATTAAGCTATTAATACACTCCCATAGGCTGTTAGGTCATATCTAATACTCTGGAAGAAGTAATGGCATTTAAGAGATTCCCACTACCTGAATCCTTAGGCTTGATGATATTTACTCATTTACATTTAAGATAATCCAAGAGAAATTCCAATTTAATACATAACCTTTGATATTCTACCATCCTGACCCAGTGGGTTTATCCTTATTTTTCATATTTGAATTTATCTATGCATGCATGTCTCTTGATAACCTCCTATTGGTGAAACCTGTCAGCCTAACTGAGATAAGCGGGAAGAATTGAATACCCTTGCCTTCAAATAGAGCCTGGCCATGCGAGAAAGTGAATCTTTCAAGGACTCGCATTTGCCCTTCACTAGGAGAGATAACACACTCTCCCTTACCACCAGGGCATATGATGAGTGGTTTCCTGATCTGTAACACTTGCCTACAAATAGTAGAATAGATCATATTGTTCAAATTCAAGTGCTTCAAACACTTGAAATTCCAGCGGTAGGAAATTACAGTAAGAATATGGCAAACGCAAGAGCTTTGTTCGCAGTGTCATCATTATCTGAGAAAGTATGATTTTATCAGCACTTTTAAACCAAGGACTCTCCTTGGAGGAGAAAGAGAGGAACGTCAAGCTTTAGAGCGGGACTCCAGAGCAGACTCTGAAGCATATTTATGGTCATAATTTGCGCAGGTCACTTGGTGCTCTAACACGATGCTCTTGATCACAGTATAAATTACTCTTTAATTTTAACCTTCGCAGTTCATCAATGGATTCCATATCAAAAATGACTTAGCACTGACACGATTGGCTTACAGGTAAGTTTAATAAGAATGAGGGAGCCGTAGTGATGTATTAGCTGCCTTGTGAACTGAGGCATAAAGATTCATGCCTCTTAACCTATGTTTTCATCAAGGAGTCAGAGCTATAAATAATGCAAGCAGCTAATCAGGCATAGAAAAGATATATAGCATTATTGGAAATCAGTTATTTGTACTGTTCAAGCATTTAAAAATTTATCCTAAGCTAAGTGATCCATTGACATAAGTCATAAAGGTTCTGTGCTTCCTGATAGCACATCTCCATGTTAATTTTTTTAAAGTTAATTAGTTCCATAGCAAAACATTTTTCTTAAATAGTAATAATTGTATTTAGATGAAATAATTTAGCTTAAAATTACATTATGATTTATACAGGGCATTGATTGCTAAAAGTCAAAGTGAATTCCAAGGGAGTAATTTTGCCTTCTCAATATTTTAAAGCTGAGAAGTTAGTAGAAAAAGAATATTTGACAAATAGCAAAGTAAATAAAAGCCAATGTAAAAATATTGAAGATAGATTGAACAGTATCTAGATTTGCCAAAATATTCACAAAATGGTACAACTGGTGAAAACACACATGATACCATAAACTGAATGCCACCCAAGGAGGAAAGGCAAAACAGTACTTCAGTTATAATGTACACAAAGTAACAAAACACCCACTCATCTGTCAGTTTGTCATTCTGTGGTGTCTTGTGTCACTGTGATGCTGAGAGTTGTGGCACCAGTATTCCAAATGCTAGCAAAATCACCCATAGTGAACTGGTTTCTGCAAACCCTTCCAGACTCACAAACTAGGGAGAGGGAAGACGCCCTCTGCTTTGGGGAAGTTAGCCACGTGGCCATGGAAGCCCTCAAGAATAGAAGTAAAACCTTGTCTGAAATCGGGCCAGATGATCAGTCCGAGTTTCGGAAGACAGTCAAAATAGCACTGGGGAAGAGCCGCCTACTCAAAGTACAATTGACTTACATGTGACTTAGAACCTAAGTGTTCTGAGACTCTTAGAATCTAAGCTGTTTCTTCTCATTAGAGCAGATGAAGGCCCTGAAATGTTTGCTCCATCTAAAGTTTTCACAGCCTTCATTTACTGATGGGGTAAGACTCAGAATGAGAAGAAACAGGTGCAAGCATCCATTAATCATTGGAATGTGAACGGCACAGAGTATAAATCCAGGAAAATGGAAAGTTATCGGAACAGAGAAAAAGATATAAAAAGTAACTTCCTAGGCATTAGTGAGCTGAAGTGGCCTGGGATTGGCTATTCTGAATCAGATGATGCTTTCAACTACTATGCCAAGTTGTGACAAATAGAATCAACTTACATTAACTGTTAGAAACTTCATTTCATTAACTATTTTGAAATACATTTTTTTAAGCCTGAGATAGGATAATATATACCACTATATTCGAATTTGCACACTGAACACTAGAGCTGGTGATGATGTATTGAAAGATACTACCAACTTCTTGCGCATGAAGTTTATCTCTTGGGAAATCAAGATGCATGGATAGTTACTGCCAATTGAAGTGTGAAAACTGGAAACAGAGAGGAAAGAGTAGTAATTGAAAAATATGTCCTTGGTGAAAGAAATAAAATGGGAGCTTGCAAGAGAGAATTATAAAGGAGCAATGACTTCTTCATAGCAAATATGTATTTTAACCACACAACTGGCAACTATATATGATACTTGCCAGATGGAATACACAGGAATCAAAGGCACGCCCTCTGTGGGAAGAGAAGAGGAAGCACAAATAGCCTCAGCCAAAACCAAGCCAGGGACCCAACTGTGGTAAAGGCCACCAATTACATGCCAGTTCAGTCTGAAGTTGTAGAAAATGAATCTAAGTCCACAGATACAAAATATGACTTTAAGGGCAACCTACCTTAATATAGAGACCATCTCAACAACAGATTTGGATACCTAAACACTCATTCCCCAATATGTAACATGATTACCATATCCGATGTTGAAAGTACTAAAGAAAAAAAAAATAAGTCTCACGGTGCAAGATTGAATGTTGTATGGGCAAAACATTGAACGATGAAGAAAGCTATATTGTGCCTGACCCCAAATCAGCAAAACCAAACTCACTGCCATCAAATCAATTCCAATTCTTAGCAACCCTATAGGATATGGTAGAACTGCCCTCTTGGTTTTTTGAGATGGTAGCTCCTTAAGACTCAAACCTCAGATGCATGTGGAAGTTGAACAATGAATAAGGAAGACCGGAGGAGAAACATTAATGCATTTGAATGATGGTGTGGGTTAAGAATATTGTCAGTCCCAAAGGGTGCCAGAAGATCAAACAAGCAAAGATGGAATGCGCTTGAGCAGCCTTGTTATTAACACTTCATCTCCTATACTTTGGACACGTTATCAGGAGACCAGTCTCTAGAAAAGAACATCGTGCCCGGGAAAGTAGAGGGTCTTAGATAATGCGGAAGACCCTCAACACTATGAATTGGCACAGTGGTTCCAACAATAGGTTCACACCTAACAACAATGGTGAGGATTGTGAAAGACAGGGCAGTCTATTCTGCTGCACACAGAGTTGCTATGAGTCAGAATTGTTTGGATGGTACTTAATAACAGCACATTATAAAACATAATAATTTGGTACATTCATATGAAAAAGAGAATGACTTCAACATTTTAATTAAATAATATTTTTCATATTATAAGGAGTCTACAAGATTCAGTCACAGTTGCTAGAAATTCATTAAATTTTAATATATATATTTGATAATGAAAAATTAAAAGTAACTTTTAAGAAGCAATTCTTTGTTTAATAAATCTATTTACTAATTTGACTTTGGCAAAGTTACTTAAACTTTACCTTACATTAATTCAGCATATATAATAGAAATAATGATAGCATGTGTGTGCTTACATATGTATGTGTGTGTGTTAAGCAAGACATTTATAGTAAATGTAGTGAAATACAGGTTGTGGTTAATTTGGGTAGTGATTTCCTTTTCCAATACCGATATTAATTTTCCATTTTTCAGTTCAAGCTTCATTTTGTTAGTGTATGGTGATTCCTTTTCTGGGCAGATCCTGGTGCCATGGGCTTCTTGAAAGGAGTGGTGGCATGGTGACAGTCCAGAGAGGAGAAGGTTTATTGAGTGGTAAAGTAAGGATACACTGGGGAGAAACGCTCAGCAGGTCTACATATGGAAGAACTAAAGTAGTGAGACCCCGTCTAGAACTGGCAGGCCCTTTATATATTTCTGGCAGGGGCCATTGAGCTAAGGGCTGGGGTGTAAAAAACAAAAACAAAACAAAACAAACAAACAAACAACAAAAAACCCACAACAGTTGTTGGTTGACTGGTACCCACGTGGAGGTCCCTGGTTGGTTGGCTGGTACCCACGTGGAGGTCCCTGGTTGGCTGGGACTAAACTATGTCCTCATTAGGCAAGGTCTTCAGTGTCAGGCTCAAGGCTTTGTCACCTGGTTTCTGGTATGTGGTGACTCATCAGTAAGACTGGTCAGATGACTTTCCCTGTCCTTGTCACATAGCTTTACATTATATCAGACTTTCTATGTCATGATTTGTTCAAAAAACTTTGTAGTTTATTCCCCTTAAAGGACTTAATTTGCCCTAAACTTCAGTGCAATAGATGAGCTCGTGCTACATGTTGACAGACTTACCTGATAGCAACTGCCTGGTGACTTGAACATACAACTTTTCTGGCTCCAGAAGTATTTTCTCTTGAGTTTTCCTCTTGTTTTGGAAAACTTCTATACTGTTTTGACTTGCTTCAACCAAAAAATAGCTCTTTCCATAGCTGAACATATACTAAACAATTTCCCCCAGCAAGTGATTTGCATACTTAGCAATACCTTTTTGTCTCAATTCTCAAGTCTTCCCAATTTCCACTGTCCACATGAATGCGCATGGCTATGCTTCATGCTGTTGCAAAGAAAAGTACTCCAAAATGTAGCTGTAAAATTGAAACTGGGACTCATGCCTATCCTCTCCCTTTGAATACTTGGAGACGCATGGAAGGTGAACTGATCTTTCAGTGATGTCAAATAAGTAGAAAAGTGTTTAAGATTAATGCACAAGTAACCTTCTGGGTTTCTGAGGTTGTAAATTTTAAGGGAGCAGAGTGGCTGGTGGGTTTGAACTGTCTCTCCAGTGGTCACCAGTCCAGCATGTAACCAACTAAAACCCAGGAGTCCCCAAGTGGTAGGTTGACATTACTAATCTGGAGTTTTGTCAGTGGTTAAACCTACCAGCTCCCATAAACATTTAGTCTCAGGAATACTAAGTTTTATTCTGTCCTGAATCAGAATCCATTCCATGGAAGGGAACTTGCTTTGGTTTGGTAAGCTAGGCATTTGGAGAAAAGGCTGCAGCCCAGATTTCCCTCAAAATGTAGACTAGTGCCTAGTACAGCAACAAGGGTAAATAAAAATGTTTTGTCAAAAGATGATACCTGCATCATCTTTGTATTTCTCATACTTACTAGAGTAAGCATCTAATTAATGTACATATTTACTGTATGTGTACTCTATGCGTTACACAGAAAGCAATGCTATATACCAAGACAAAAGGAGCTATGGTACATGGCATGTTATGTGTTGGGTGACTAACCTCAATGTGAATCAATTGAATCCACCAGGGCTCTGTCAATAAAGGAGGGAATATTTGTTTTCCTTAAAAGTTTACAAACTTAGAAACTCAAAAGTTCAATTTTAACCTGATGTGCAGTGTTGCTGTAAGTGGAAATCAACTTACACACAGCTAGTCAAAAAAGAAAGATCAAAATTACTTCAAAATTATAATGACACACAAGTAAATTTCCTGGATTATGTTGGAATGTGCTAATACTAAAATTACATTAGAATGAAGAGTCTTTTATTATGTGGATATATAGATAACAAGAATAAAATGTTTAAACAAGAGAAGATAACATGGAACCTAAGATAAGAAAAGCAACATGTTTAAAATTGCAATCTAATATTTCAATCTACATTCAAAAGAAAACCAATATCAAAACATAAAAAACAAAATTAAACACACTCATCATCTTCCAAACATTCTACCTAAAGCAAAATTTTATGGATAAGAATCCATATAAAGTGAATTTGCATGAATCAGAGATAAATCATATATCCCTATCTTCCTCCTTCTCCATCATTCTTGCACCAGTTATTCTCAAAACACTCTTTTTCTTGCCCCAACCAACTGTGATTATATTTTATCTTACAATTTAAGTGATGATTACATTTGGGTTTATGAATTTACTGAAATAATTCAATAGGATATATGGAAATATATACTTACAACTACCAGTTTTATTAAAGCAAAAGTGTGCAAATCCAGACCATGAAAAGAAAGAGATGCACATGTTGAACTTGAGAAGATTCCCAAAAGAGATCTGCTGTCTCTCAAACAAAACATATCATCCTCTCTACACTGACCAGGAATTTCTACAAGCTTTCAAGTCACAGGCTTTTTTGGGCCAGTCCTACACTATAGGGTCAATAATGCTTCCAGAGGGAACTTTCAATAAAAATTCCAAAAAAGTGGATGAAGGGAGACATCGGACATGGCAAGATATGAAAAAATAATAATTTATAAATTATCAAGGGTTTATGAGGGAGGAGGGAGTGGGGAGGAAGGGGACAAAATGAGGAGCTGATGCCAGGGGCTTAAGTGGAGAGCAAATATTTTGAGAATGATGAGGGCAGTGAATGTACAAACCTGCTTTACACAATTGATGTATGTATGGATTGTGATAAGAGTTGTATGAGCCCCTAATAAAATGACTAAAAAAATAAGAGTACCAACCTTCCCCAAACTGCATTAAAAAAGAAAAATTCCAAAGCATCTTTTCTTGCCTGGCCGACCTCCACTGCCAGCACAAATTCTCAGGCAGAGCCTAGAATATTTTGATAAATAGTTTTTAGTTACTCTAATGGCTATTTCTACACAACTAAAAACAAAAGCCTTCTTATTCAGAGGAAAACCAGATTTTTTTTCCAACAGACATCATATTTATTTTATATTTTGTTAGTCTAAGTTCAAGAGGGACTCAAACTCAGTGACAATCTATCAATGTATACATAGAGATAAGTGTGTTAAGGAAATGGCTCCTATATTTGCAGAAGTAGGAAAATCCAAGTTCAGACAGTTTCCAAGTCTTTGGATCACTTGCTAAGCAGGAGACTTCTCTTCACTCCTGCAGCTGGTGATGTACTCATGATGAACAGGAAGCTATATGCTGGTAGTTGCAGGTAGTTGAATCCAAGGTCAGCATGTCAGGCTTGTACCTGGAGAGATGAAAGAAATGAGGGTCAGCAAGTCAGAGGTCAAGTCACTGCTGACTCCCACGGTCATTAGACACTATTATAGGTCATTGTCTCAAGCCAAAAGAACCACAAGCTCATGAGCTAGTTCCAGAACGCAAATGCACCCCAAATCAGGCAAACTTTTCTACACTGTCCACTTATATTGGAAGCAGCCCACAACTGTAAGGTATGATTGCATTTGGACTGTGAACTGAGTGAGGGTGTTACATTTGACTGAAATCTTGGCTGCTCCTAGCAGATCCCACTATGGAATTGATTGCATTGTACAAGGTCACATAATAGGAGATAATTAGGTATTAACTGACCTAAACAAGTTGACACAAAGCCTAACTATCACAGATAAACAAGTGAAAAACTAAGAACAGGTAGTTTTCTATTGTTTTTATTGTTTGATTGATTATATAAATTCTATCCACCTTAGATTATGACCTGAAGAATAGTCCTAAAGTTTTTTAGGCAGTGGTGGAACTCTGAAGTCTTGTCAGACTCACTTGAAATCCAATTCAGTTCTAGAGAATAAAATAAGGCTCTCTATTGGTTTCCTTCCCAACCCTTCTAGCTTCAGCTCCAGCATTCCATTCTTGGGATGGGTCCCAGTTGCTTCAACCCAATACATTTAACCATATTGTATAAAGTCAGCATGTCATTAGCTTGCATATTGTTAGAGACATTTCAAGTGTTATTGAAAAAAGAGATTTACATTTTAATTTAGAGTCTCTTGGTACCACAGCACAAGCATAGTTCCTGTCAACAATCCTAAATCTGCAAACAGATATTGCTAAAAGCTGCATATCTCTAGAGACAAGAATGTTTAAAGTTGTGATTCTACTGATAATTATTTATATATTCCTTAAGGGAGATTTAATATCACTAACTAAATGCATACAGGAGGGATTTTATTTTGTTTCTGCCTGGAGGAGGTCAGGGCAGAAAAACGAAATAAGTTTTGAGTTTATGAAGGTAAGTCAAAAGTATTGGTTCAAATCAGAACCCTTTATTAAACAAAAATATAGTTTGAAGCTAGTATTTCTGAACATTTCAACCATCTAGGGCCTAGATTCTGAGCATACACTTCTATATCACTTCCTCAAACAATGCTGTGTTCTTTGACTTTAACCACATCAAAATAGCAGTTTTAATATCTTAGAAAGTTTCTAATCATATTCCATTTCAATTTTCTTTGGGTTTTAGAACAAAAAGATGTCTAAAGGGGCATTATCAGAACCATAGTGTGAATGGAGGAAGATTTCCCAATGGAATTCTCTAGGATTTCCTTTGTTACCCTCAAAGGATGAGCAGCTACATTGTTGTAATTGAAAAGGAAAATTTTGTTACCATAACTTTCAAAGCCTTTTATCACTGCATAAAGATAAAACTACTTGTTATGACTCTTCTATCCTGGGTGAGAGCATTTAAATAGACTCTATGAGACTAACCTTAGGGGGTTGGCAGCCTTGACGATCTAAAAAGTGAGCCATTCCAGACATACAACAGAGAAGACCATGATCATCAAGAAAGGAGAGGCATCAGAGGAGACTTTATAAGATTTCTCCTAGAAGTGGCAGTGTCAGCAAAGGTACCAGCAATTACAGCCCCACAACCATGAGACAGAGCAGTGGGCTTCCCATCCACCAGACCAAATGAAACTGGGTGTCTTTTGAAGCAAGAGGCAGGATTTCAGAGTGAGTGCCTTTTGGGCCTTTATCAATGCAAAATTGGAAACAAACAAAAAGGTTTCTTAGTAGTTTGTAACACATCCCTGAGAACAACAGAGCCCAGTGGACTGACAGGCGGAGAGGCCAAGGACTAGAAAGACATCGACCAGCATGGCTGAGACTGAAGAAAAGAGGACTGTAGCCTTACTGTTTTTGTTTTTTTTTTTAAATGTTATTTTATTGGGGGCTCTTACAGCTCTTATCACAATCCATGCATATATCCATTTTGTCGAATACATCTGTACATATGTTGTCATCACCTTTTTCAAAACATTTTCTTTCCACTTGAGCTCCTGGCATCAGCTCCTCATTTTTCCCTCTTTCTTCCACCTTACTGTTTTTTTAAACACTGACTTGTAATGTGCTAAATTCTCAAATAAACCTCACAACTGTGAATACTGTCTGTGAGTTTTGTGTGGCCAGTGAAGTGGATTCCCTAATCAAGATGACAAGTAGAGTGTCTTGGGAGGGGGGTTGGTATCAGAATCATGTAAAGAGGGCTGGAGGGTGGAGGTATGCTTGACTTCTGCCTTATCAGAATCATCCTTGGGCAGAAATGGAATTTAACTCTCTGTTCTGTAGCAAGAGAAGCTCAAATGTAGCTGCTGCCATGCTATTTCTAATGCAGCTTTCAAAGTTCTTAAATTTTCATCATGCTAAGCTCCTATGATCCATTAAAAAAATCTATTAAGATTATCTTTTTGTAATCCACCAAAACAGTCAAAATAACCTTTTGAGTTGACCTTTCTCTGTGTTAAATTTTACTACTAGTGGATGCCCACAGAATCCACTGCTTTGATAAAGCTCTTATTTATTTATTTAGAAGGCCCCATAATGAGTCTATGACATATGTATTACTGAGAGAGCTATATGCAGCATAAAAAGAGGTTTAACCACATTTTGGGAGGGATAAACTTATGCAGGTATGAAGTAAAACCGTAGTAGAAATATATTCTTATTTACCCTTGTATTTGTTGTAGATAAAAATTAATAGGTGATCTAGTTCATTTATAGAATAATCCTATAATGAGTATGTAGTTATATGAAAGAAAATAATTGATTATTATCATGTATCAATTACCCTCTTGTCTAATTTTAAAATCATTCTTTTTTCTCTCATGCCCATTTACATCAACAATAGTTTTGTCTTCATGATAAGGTAGATTTTGTTCCCAAAATGTGAAGCATTACATCAAACAATATAAATATTTCTTTTCCAAACTTATGTGGCTGTTTCATTCCAACTTTCAACCAGAGAAAATTGAACAGGCTTCCAGGGCACTCAGCCAGCTGGCCCATCAATGTCTGCTGAACTCTTAGACTGAGGAGTTAGAGAGTTATCACCCTCCACCAAATCCTCGAAATGTTTGCATGTTTCATATAGTCTGATATTACTTTAACTTTTACAAATGTAGTTCTAAAGAAAGAAAACAACAAAATACCCCTAACTCAGTTTCAATTATACAAATGATACTGTAGTTAAAGTTGTTAGTTGCCATCCAGTCTGTTCCGACTCACAGGTGCTCTAAGTCCTTCAGGACACACTGCGACTCCGGGGTCATCCTCACCACTGCTCTCAGGGTTTGAGCCCATTGCGGAAGCTACTGGGTCGATCTCTCCTTCCGAGGGTCTTCTTCATCTTCACTGCCCCTCTACTTCACCAAACACGATGTCCTTTTTCCGAGACCCGTCTCTCCTGCTAACACGTCCAAAGTATGTGAAAGTCTTGCCGTCCTTGCTTCCCAGGAGCATTATGTTTGTACTTCTGCCCAAACAGAGTTGCGTCTTCTTTGGGCAGTTCATGATGCTTTCAGTCTTTCTCACCAGCACCATGATCCATGCGCGTCGATGCTGCTTCAGCCTTCCTCACTCGACATCCCACTTTCACATCATGTGAAACGATTGAAAATACCACCACCTTACCATCAGTTTGTTGTACCGTGTTTCGTAACTTGGATGCCGCTGTAATGCTGGAAGCAATTAAATGAGGGAAGATTTTCAGTAGCAAGGGTTTATGCCACACAAATGTGCATAAACTAAATCGCTTTTACTACTTAGTGGTTTCATTAAGATCATCTTTAACTGATTCTCTCTCAGTAGTTTTATTTTGCTTTTTCATAATTTATTAACTCATTCACTAAATTGATCAAGTTCAACAATTGTAGCAAATTTTAATTATAATACAATAAAAATGTGATATTACACACGATTCACACAAAAAATAATTAAAATACCTACAAAATAAAAAGCAGAATCTAATTTAAAGCCTGGCATGTGTTCTGATTGATCTATTCATCAAAATGATTGACTTCTGCAATCAGAAATTATTTATTTAAATATATTACCTTATATTAGGATAATATTCTACATAATATTTCATTTTTATGGAAACACAGACTTTTTATCATTATTATTATTTTATTATTAATTTTTTATTTTGTTAAAAGATCATTTTATTAGGGATTCTTGAAGCTCTTATAACAATCCATACATCAATTGTATCAAACATAGTATTCGTACATATGTTGCCATCATTATTTTCTAAATATTTATTTTCCATTGAGAACTTAATATCGGCTCCTTTTTTCCCCTTCCCTTCTCCCCACCCTCATTACCCCTTGATAAATTATGAGTTATTATTATTTTCATATCTTACACTAACCACTGTACCCCTTCCTCCATATTTTCTGTTGTTCCTCCTCCTGGGGTGTGTGGGGTGTGGTTATGTGTCAGACATTGTGATCTGTTCCCCCTTTCTCCCCTCCTCTGACTACCTCCCCCTACACTCCTTGTATCACTACTCCCATTCCTGTTCCTAGTTTCCGTGTGGCATGAGCTCTTGTCTCTTATCTGCACCTGTGTACATGCTCCCGTCTAGCCCTCAGTGAAAGACAGGACTGGAGTCATGATAGTGGGGGAGGGGGGAAAGCCTCAAGGAACTGGAGGAATATTGTATGTTTCATTGGTGCTATACTGTGCCTTGGTTGACTTATCCCTTCCTTGTGATTCTTCTGTGAGAGGATGTCTCATTTTATAGAGATGGGTTCGGGGTCTCTCACAATAATATGTTTCATTTTGTTTGTTTGCTTGTTTTGCATCTTTGGATGCCTGTTACCTGACCTGATCTCATCGACACCTCATGATTGCTTAGGTTGGTGTCCTTTTCCATGTGGGCTTGTGGCTTCTCGGCTAGATGACTGCATGTTTAACTTCAATCCTTTAAGACCCCAGATGCCACAACTTTTGATAGCCGGGCACCATCTACTTTCTTCACCACATTTGCTTATGCACCCATTTTGTCTTCAGCGATCTTATCAGGAGCGTGAGCTTCAAAAAATGCCCGTTTGTTAGAACAATGTGTTCTTGCATTGAGGAAGGACATGAGCAGAGGTCCAAAGTTTGTCCATTATCTCAGGGTATTGCCATATAAATATATGTACATAGATTAATACCCTATTTTTATGAATTAATGTATTTACATATGGACACACCTATGCTTATACCTCTATTCATAGCTTTGTTTCTTATATCTTTACTCTGTTTCCTTTTACCTTCCTCCTGCTGCACCATTACCCCTGCCCTTCTTCTGCCTTTAGTAATTCCTCTCAGCTAGATTGCTGTTGTTGCTCCAATATCTCCATGATCTCTATGTCCTCCTCCTCATTGTTGATTTTAATGCCCTCATTGTTCCCTGTCTATGGCGCTGTTTGCTCACCATTCCCTTCCCCTGCCTCCTTCTCCCACCAAGTCCTTCTGGAACTTCGCTCCCATTGCTTTCTCCTCAAACTTGCTTCCCATGTCTGTCTTATATAAGCAGGCAAACCAACAATAATAGAGACCAAACAAAAAGAAAATGAAAGATTGAATTAAAAGAGAGAGTGAAAAAAGATAATCATAACTAACAAAAAGAAAAAAATTAAAAAGACATAATTCCAGGTCTGTCTGCTGACTTTTATGACAAAACCCCCACTGGTCCTGGGGGAATTCCGGGAGCTGCCTCTCCTAGCCAGTTGTCTATTTGGGGGGGGG
>NW_022111320.1:12364694-12401261 GCF_000313985.2 Echinops telfairi | reverse complement strand
TCTCTTCCTTGTGACCCTTCTGTAAGGGATGTCCAATTGTCTAAAGATGGGCTTTGGGTCTCCACTCCTCAATCCCCCTCATTCAAACATGATAGTGGAATAAGAGGAATGTCAAAGGAAATAGAGGAAAGGACTAGGAGGCAAATGGACATTTACAGGTCTAAATACAGGCATGTACATATGTGAACATTTTTATATATAAAAATAGTGAAATAGATCTGTGTACATCTATTTATATGCTAAGTATTAATTTAGCAGATAGACATTGGGCCTCAACTCAAGTACTCCCTCAATTAAGAACATTTTGTTCTAATAACCTGGTATTCTGTGATGCTCACACTCCCACCACCACCACTATCGCTAAAGAAAAATTGGGTGCATAGGCAAATGTGGTGAAAAAAGTTGATGGTGCCCAACTATCAAAAGATATAGCTTCTGGGGTCTTAAAGGTTTGAAGATAAACAAGTGGCAATCTAGCTGAGAAGCAACAAAGTCCACCTGGAAAAAGCACACCAGTCTGTGTGTTCATGTGGTGTCAATGGGATCAGGTATCAGACATCAAACACCCAGAACAAAATATCATATCAATGTGCCAGTTTTCTAATTCAATCATCTATAGATGGAAATTTAAGTTGGGAAACAGATTTTGAACCTCAAATAGAAACAATGTCTTTTCATTTCCCCTCTTTTTCAACTACTAATAAAAATGTTGTTCCTATGCTTTTCAATAAGTAAATAACATGTTTGTTTACTTTTGAGATTTTAATTAAAGGAGTTTACTGGATCATTTAATAAATAATATAACAATAAATATACAAAAACCTTTATACTCTGTCAGTAATGGTTAGTTCTGTTAATCTGTAAATATCATGGAAGAATTCATGCTTCAATATGCATCCACCAATTCCCAATTGCTACCTTAAATTTATCTAACAAAAACTTAGGAGCATATGCATCTATTTAAAAGGTTATCTCTTTAGTCTGATAAATTTTTTTGAATAATTTTATTAGGGTCTCATACAACTCTTATCACAATCAATACATACATCAGTTGTGTAAAGCACATTTGTACATTCATTGCCCGCATCATTCTCAAAACATTTGCTATCCACTTAAGCCCCTGGCATCAATTCCTCATTTGCCCCACGCCCTCCATGCTCATTTCCTTCATGAACCCATTTTAATTTATAAATTATTATTTTGTCATATCTTACACTGTACGATGTGTCTCTTCACCCACTTTTCTGTTTTTCATCCCCCAGGGAGGAAGTTATATGTAGATCCTTGTAATCAGTTCCCCCTTTCGACCCCATTCTCCCGGTATCGCCCCTCTCACCACTGGTGCTAAAGGGATCATCCGCCCTGGATTTCCTGTGTTAAAATTTCTTAATATGCATGTATATTAGCAAAGATATATTTCTCAAAAATATAAAGCGTATCTTCTTAACATATTTATATATAAATACTAGTCAAGATGTACTGTTCATAGAATAAATAATTATATTCATCATCATCAATTATAATAAGCTAATACATGCTGTCTATTTTATATAGATAATTTAAGTTACTATGTAGATAGAGCATTAACATAAGCAAATAACTGGCAAAACTAGATTAGTGACATAAATAGTAAAGCCATGGCATTTAAAAGTGTGCTTCAGTAAAAAATACCTGGTTCCAAATCTTGTCTAAACCTTTAATAAGCTCTCTGAGGATGACAAATCACATTTTATTTTTAAGTCTTCATTTTCTTAATTTTAAATGGAAGCTAATTGCCTTATTAACAATAATGGTAATGCATTGATTATGTCTGCATTACAAATTACTACACATCCATATCATCACCATTTTATTAATGATATAACACTTAGAAATATAAAAGGTCACAAAGCTTATCATTGCTAACATAAAAAATAGATCACTAACATCTGATTGCTGAGCCAGACCATTTAATGACTCTGTGCTTGCCTACTGTATTAGGTTACTTTGGCATAAAATAAAGTCATATATCTATAAAGCTCTTATCACACGTCATAGTACCCACTTAGTTCTCCATGCGTGAAAGCAATCATGATAGTCATTATGATCTTCAGTATGATCATAGGATGCAGACAGAGCAGAGATAATCATAATGAGGACAGCAATGTTATATGTTGGTAACATGGGGACATAACGGGGCAGGGAAGAAATCAGTAGAGTTATAGCTTATTAGTTTATTAACAAATCATCTCTGAACCTTTCTTTTAAACTATGTTGTGTTTTAATGACAAATCATGATCCATTTTTATTGTATGTAATACCCGTATCTCTTATTAATATTGGAAGGATAATCCCCACATCTGTATCCAATTCTGAAAAATGTACCTTATATCTTTCACCCATATTATAGCTATATAAACACAGCTACTTAGGTAATATTTAATTATATTTTTAAATCTGATAATAATTTTAGAAATTATATTACTCTCAATTTTAGCATCAGTATTATCCTCATCTTTGACAAAATATGCAATGATTCTATCAAAAGAAAATTTCAGAGTGACATTTAAGTTGCCTTGCTGATACAAGAAATTTCGTATTTTATTAACAAATTAAAAAGAACATATAATCAACTTGGGAGTGAGTGAACCATACCCACCACATTAAGTAATTCCCAGGTTCATCACTCAAGGGAAATATAATAGAACTATAATTCACATGTAAAAAGCCCAAATAGCCACTGCATGTGCATGAAAGTGTCATGTAACCGTGGCACGTAAACAGCATCATTGTTAATGAACAGAGAAGCCAGCAGTCCCCAAGTGTGTGAGTTCTGGGAGGAAGCTCAGCAGTCACAAACCCAAACAAGTCCTTCATTTTCCTTCTTTCAAGAAACTCACCCACGCGGAATTTCCTAAAAATAACTCTGTTTCCAAACGATATTCTCGGTTATTGTATTATTTAGACAGAATGGTTGAGCTCTGCTATCAGGCTGAAATCTGGGGAAAAGAGCACATCTCCTAGTGCCATGACTTGGTTAATAATGTATAGGAAAGTTTTCCATTATTTTAAAATTGTGTGTCCAGAATTTCTACATGGTCTGTCTAAACCTAAATCTCTATTGAATCCTGGATAATCACTCCAGAAAGGGATTTGCAGCAATTGCATATATTTTTTAAATTTTGGTAAGTTTGCACATTCTTCCACTGTAAAATAAATTGAGATTTATTCCATTTACTTCTAAACCTGAAATAGTAACATGGAGATCTATAGAAATATTAGTATCAAGAACATTGGCTCTATGGTTAAGACCCAGAGTCTGTAATATCTTCTGATCACTTTATAAGAATTGTGATGGATTTCTGTAGCATAATACTTGCTTACAAACAAATCTGAAAAAAAAAATCTTATTACCACCTTATAATTATACTATTATCATGATTTTGTAAACAGAATGAAGTGATCAATGATTTTAATCATTAACATCATGGTTGGAGAATAATTGTATATTAAAATTCTTCTTAGGTGACTGGATTTAGAAAAAAGTTCTCTTTGTTTATTTATGCAATGGTGACCTTTCGATACCAAACCCAATTCACACTTACTGCCTCTGATTGATGCTAACTCCTGAAGACCCTGAAGGACAGGCTAGAACTGCCCCTGTGGGTTTCCATGACTGTAACTCTTTATGGGTGGAAACAGTCCCATCTTTCTGCTCCAGACTGGCTGGTGGTTTTGAGCTGTTGACATTGCTGTTAGCAACCCAGCGCATAATCGCTACACTACTTTGTGAAAAAGGCATTTAAAATCTAGTTACATGTCATAAAAACACAGAAATTCCTCTTTAGGATTTTGTGAATGTAATTCACATAAGATGAACCTGCAATTATATCATTACTGTTATAAGATCCTGTACAGCCAGTTATGATTTGTACTGTCCCTATGTACAACAGAAGAAAACATTGGTTATCTGACAATCCGTGATATGTTGGAGCTCATTGTTGCAGCCACTGTTTCAATTCAGCGTGTTAAGGTCTTCTTCTTGATGCTTCGTCTCTACTTTTCCAAGTACGATGTCCTTTTCCAGAGACTGGCTCCTTCTCAAAGTAGAAAGAGCCAGCCTCAAAGGAAATGACATAAGGCACATCTTGCCTCTACTTCCAAGACAGATTTGTTGTTCTTTCTGGAAGTTAATGATATATTCAATATTCTTCATTAACCCTATATTCCAAAAGTATCAATTCTTCATTTATTATCCGTACTTATTGTCATTTTGTCCCATGTCCAGGAGGATTTGAAAGCACCATGGCTTGCATTAGGTATCTCAATCATCAAAGTGACATCCTTGCTCTTCAACCCTTTACAAGGTTTTGTGCAGTAGAATTGCCAAACACAATATGTCATTTGATTTTTTTTTTACTGCTTCCAAGAGCATTTGTTGTAAATCCAAGTTCAGACACCATGCCTCCCCTCCTCCCATTGACCATAATGTTGCTTATTAGTCTAGTTGTGATAATGTTTCATTATTTATATTGAGCTATAATCCATATTGAAGACTATAGCTTTGATGTTCTTTATTAAGTGATTCAAGTCTTCTTTATATTTAGCAAGCAAGGTTGTTTCACCTGCTTATAGACTCAATCCATTGCCATCAAATCAATTCTATCTTACAGCTACACTATAGGGGATTTGAAATTGCAAATTTTTAGGGGCCAGACAACCTTATCTTTCTGCTTCTGAGCTTCTAATGGTATTCTTCCAATCTAGATATTAGAATATCTCAGGAATTATGAAACCACAAAAATGTTAAGGCTGTATAAGCTGACAATGATCTAGAAAAGGGTCTTTTCGTTGTATTTGCATCCTATAGATCAAAAGGAAGTTGTTCAAACAAAACAATGGGATACTGCATGGTTTAAAGTCAACAAAGGTATGCAAGAGAGTTAACTTTTTTCACCGTACTTTTTCAATCTGTATGCTGAGCAAATGATTACAGAAACTGTTTTGTTGTTGTTGTTGTTATTGTTGTTAGGGAAATGTTCATCATCTAGATAGAAGGAAGACTCCTTAGTAACTTGCTACATGTAGATAAAGGAGGGCTGGTGGCCTTGTGGGTTAAGAGTTGGACTACTGAAGGTCAGCAGTTCAAACCCACCAGCAGCTCAGAGAAAGCTGAGGTAATATATATTTGGGGGTAGATTATTCTGTATATGTATAAAAAAATCCAATTTTGTTATTTAGTTCTTCTATATCTTTATTGAGATTCTTTCTAGTTGTCCTGTGCTTTCTTGAGAGTGGTGCATTGAAGTGTCCTAATGTTATTATAAGATTGTCTATAGCTCTCTCTTCAACTCCGTGTTTGATCCCTATATTCTGAAGGTCTTGCATTGTGTACATAAGTGCTTACTATGGTTTAGTCCTCTTGTTCAATTGGCCTTTTAACTATTGTGTAATTGACTTTCTTTGACTCTCAGAATGGATTTAATCTGAAATTCTATTTCATCAGAGATAATTTTTCTCAACACTGATTTGAATTCTATATTATTGTTTAAATTATGGCATTATTAATAGAATTCCACCACGTTTAGTGGTTTCTGTGGTGGTGTGATGCTGGAAACTTTGTTGCTGACATTTCAAATCCCAGGAGACTCACCCAAAGCGAACAGGTTTCAGCAATGAATCCAGACTACACTAGAGTATGGAGAAAGACTTACTTAAGCACTTTCAAGGAAGTATCTTCTGAAAATTTATGCATAGCTTCGAAACATTGTCTGGTACAGCAGGCTTAACAATGGAAGCAGAATATTATCAGAGATAGTTCCAGAGGATGGGCCTCTCAGGTTGGAGGAACTTGAGATGTGACAGGGGAGGAACAACTTTCTCAAAATAGAGTTGACCATGGAATAAAGCGTGTGGGAGAGGACCGTCTGGGATTTTCATTTGCTGCATAACCATAATTCAAGGTAAGAAGAAACTGCTGCAGACATATGATCATAATCAGAATTTGGAATATATTAAGTATGACTCTCAGAAAATTGGAAGTTGTCAAAATGAAATAAAATGCATAAGTATCAATATTCTTGGCATTACAGAGCTGAAATGGGCTGGTATTGGCCACTTTGAGTCAGAAAAATGTATGGTTTACTATGCTGGGGAAAAATAACCAAGAGGAATGACATTGCGTTTATTGTCAAAAAGGACATGGCAAAATCAACCAGGAAGTACAATGCTATTGCATCTCTGATAGGATTATGCATATGCATATACAAGAAAATCCAATCAATAAAGATATTATTCAAATATATGCATCACCAACAAGAGCTAGTCATAAAAAAATGCAAGAATTCAGTGTGACAATGATCAAACATATAATCAAGATTCATTGATAATTATTGGTGATTGGGATGAAAAGTTGGCAATAAAGAAGGATCAGTAGTTGGAAAATATGATCTTGGTGAAAGAAACTAAGTTGCAATGTGGATGATCGAATTTTGCAAGACCAATGGTTTGTTCATGGCAAATACTTTTGTAAACAACATAAACTTCAACTATACACATGGAATTCTCCAGATGGTACACAGATAAAATTGACTAAATCTGTGTAAAGAAATGATAGAGAAGCTCAAAATTAGAAGCTAAACGAGGCCAGCGTCTGACTGTGAACAAACCAACCTTTACTATCTAACATGGAAGTTCAGAGCGAATTTAAAGAAAATTCAAAAACATCCACAAAAGCCAAAATATGATCTTGAGTGTATCCTACTGGAATTTTGAGAACATCCCCAAACCAGATTTGCCACATTGAACACTAATGACAGAAGACGTGATGACTGTGGGAGAAGATGAAGAACATCCCTCATGAAGACAGTGAAAGGTCATTAGTAGAAAAGAAAGAAAAAGATCAAAATGGATGTCAGAAGAGACGTCAAAACTTACCAATAAAGTGTATAACATTCATTAAGAAATGATTGCATGTAGATTAATGTCTTCTGAAGAAGTCGGTAAGCTACTCTATGAGGGGGTACTCACCCCAAAATGGGATTATTTTTCCCCAAAGCTATGCATTTAATTTTTTTTTTAAACAAAACAACCTTACCACCGTCAAAGTACTGCCCTTTACACTTAATGCATTTGTCAAATCTGCGATTCCATTCTTGGAAACATTTCTGAAACTCATCTGTTTGGATGGCTGGCAGCACCTCCCTCGTTTTTTCTTCACCCCTACTATGTCATCAAATCACTGTCCTTTCATTTTCCTCTGCATTCACAGAAACAAAAAGAAGTCGCAAAGAGGGAGGTCTGATGAGTAAGGTGCATGGGGCAGGAGAGGCATGCTATCTTTTGCCAAAAAATTGGCTCACTGAGATGGCTGCATGAACCCATGCACTGTCGTGGTGGCAAAACCAGTTCCCAGCATTCCACAAATCAGGTTTATTTGAGGGTTTTATTTAAAGATGACTGTATTGGGCGTTCTTAGAGCTCTGATAACAATCCATACATCAATTGTATCAAGCATATTTGTACATATGTTGCCATCATTATTTTCTAGACATTTACTTTCTATTGAGCTCTTGGTATCATTCCTCTTTTTTCCCTCCCTCCCCACCCCAACCTCATGACCCCTTGAAAAATTATTATTATTTTCATATCTTACACCAACCTCTGCCTCCCTTCCCCCGTGATTTCTATAGTTAGTTCTCCTGTAGGGCGTGTTTGTGTGGCTATGGGCCTTTCATCTCGAAGGGTAGGGGGAAGGTGAGGAGAGGGGAGGAGGAAGGGGATATCAGGCCTTTTTTGTTGCACACTGTTATGCAATCTTTTCAAATCCTCTAAATAGAAAGCTCGATTAAGAGTCTGACCTGGAGGAATGAGGACTGTGGTTTGACATTTGAGGAAATTGATGGAAATCCAGAACAAGATTTGTCATCAATCAACGCTTCATTCTTTTGAAATGAGAAAAGCATGTATACACTTGAGTTTTTCCAAACTGTTGCCCTTGTAAGCTGTGTTCAGTATCACAACAGTGTCTGTTGCTTTTTTCCCAAGCAGGAAACAAAATTTCATAGCCATGTGCTTCTCTCTTAAATCAGTATTGATAAAAAATGAGGTTTGAGCAAAACTGAATGTACCAAAAAATTCACTGTGACCAGAGAGAAACTTCCCAGGCGAAGCCACTGGGTGCACTAACTCTGAGCAAGTTGCTTGATTCTCACCTAGTGAGGAAATATGCATATTATGACAGCTCTGCTCCACCCAGTGTAATTCTGGTTTTTTGTGGGGTACCCCCTTATATATTCATAATGTTGCCCAAATAAAATATCATAAACTTGGTGGATTTTAATAATAAAAATGTATTCTCACATCATTGGTAGTAGTCTAGTAGTTCAAAATCAGAATATTGGCAAGTTAGGTCTCTCTGAAGGTTCTAGGGAAAGATTTTCTTTTCTCTCAGTTTCTGGAGTTTCTTGGCCCACAGCTGGCACAAGTTGCTGAGGGGCAGTTGCTGAGTGTCATGTTGCCTTTCTTTGGTCTCTCTGTGTTTTTTCTCTTCTTTTTTAAGTGTGAACTTAGAATTAATCAGAATTCACTCTATTCTGACATATCCTCTTCCTAATTTAACTTACATATTAACTTATTCTAAGGGACATGATAAGAAAAATTTGTGATTTCAAACTGCATAAATGTATTTTTTTTCACTACTGGCATCTTAGAATCTTAGGTTACATGGTCAGCTGTGTTTATTCTCCGGGAGGCTTTGAGGAAAGCTCTACACCATGCCTGCTAGCTCCTGGTAGCTCTAATTATCCCCTGGCTTGCAACTGCCCTCCCCTGTCCCAAGGGTCTTCTCTACTATATAAGCAAGCCATTTTTGCAGCCTCAAGAACCATCCCATTCTGTCTGACCTCATGATAGCTTAAATAATAGTTCAAAGACCCTATTTTTAAACAGAGTCACATTCACAGTAATAAAAATTAAGCTGTCAACATACCATTTGGGGGAGGATGGGACACAATTCAATCCATTACAACTGTTAGCATTTCTCAAGACTATATTCAGAGAAAACGTAATGCTTTGAGATATCAAGAGTTAGACTTGAACATATAGCTTTGCAGGACATAATTAAATCCAGAGCAGTATGAAAAGTAGAGCATCATTTTTGGGTATTCAGATATACAAGTAAAAACTATTTTAATGTGTGATGAAAATAGAGTGGTGCATTTAAGTTCTGGAATCTATGATGGCAATGCCGTTACTATATATTATGTAAAATATTTATTAAAATGACTAGAAGAGGGGCAAAAAAGTGTCTTAAATTACATAGTACAAGTGATAAGGTCATGAAATAAATGCATTGTCAGTTGCTTTAGGGCTGTGCTTTTACATTAGCAAGGTAATTTCTGGGTACTCTGGGTAAAAAGTGCTGGGCTGTTCTTACTCATCCAGTATGTTTCCCTTCATCCATTACCCACATATTTGCCTAAGAAAATTCAAGTTATGAAATATTGAGTTTTAGGAAGAATATTGTGATGTCAAGCAAACTAGTAAAATGAAGACAGATAGAAAGTGATTAACCACAATTTTTTTTTAATGCCATTGCTGCCATTAGAGCTTGTTTTACTCTACTCACATTAACTTGAAATTTCACAGCAATGCACTATGGTGTGCAATCAAGTAGCAATTCTGTATTCTATTCACTTTGTTTAATCTGAAGAAATTCATAACAGGACTAACTAAAAAAGACTACATTGCTATAATTGCATAGATGCAGCTATCATTGTTTAAAACTGAAGACCTTTTGAGCTGTAAGAATTTTTAGATTTGTTTTATATCATGCAAATCTATAATACCTTTTTTTACATTTTCCTTGAAAAGTGATATAGATCCAAATATATGTAATAGTAAATAATTCTGAATGTAGAAAATTATTTGACATGATATTTGGGAGACTTTATCTCCCATTATGAATTAATAAAAACCTAGCTATTCATGGTGCCAAAAACATTTACCTAAAGGAAATTATCTCTTTTGTGGGCAAGTATGTGTTAATAAATATTAAGGGGAAAATAATAAAAAGTTATAAAAGTACATTTACCTTCATTCAATTAAAAATAGCTTTTGTTATATATATGTATATATGTTATGTGGATATATGAGGTAAAAGATTTTTAGCAGAAGAGATAAAATTTAAAATAAAATACATCATCAATTAAGAGTGAAAATCAATTAAAATTCTGAGAAATATAGCCCAGAGCCGACAAGCCCTGACCTTGATCTGGCAAACTAAACAGAAATGGGCTTGGAGAAGCATGAGACAAGAGGTGGCAGGTTTAATTAAATTATTACTTTAGGTAGAGGGAGCTAAATTGGAAGGAGAAGACATCTCTTGGAAGCTAAAATAACAGTCCTACAGACACAGAATATTGTAATATAAAAAGTAACCCAAATTTCTCTCTCCATAATAAAGCAATGTGCACAAAACATATTTCATTTCTCTACACCAACAATAAAGGGAACTGGCCACATAATGGCGACGGTCTCAGGTAGCACAAAGAAGGTGTGAACCCACCATCAGCCCCTGGGGAGGGAGGACCTGCAAACGGGTTTCTGTAAAGATTACAGCACAGGAAAACCATCCAGCTCCTCCACTTTGTCACATGGGCTTGCTATGCTTCAGAATCAATGTGAGAGCAAGCAACAACAACAACAACAACATAGCAACAATAAAAGACTGCAATCAATAAATAAACATTCTTTGTGACTCGGCCTTACTTCTGTCTACTTAGAAAGATCCTTGTAATTACTGGATAAGTAAAAGATAGACGTTTTCAAAATTAACTAAACAGCATGTGATTTATAGAAAGGGCAAGTCTGCTAAAAATCAGAAGTTAGAAACAAGCATTTACACAGTTAAAATTATTGGCTGACATACTAACCACCCAAAGACACAAAAATTATAACTATTCAAATGCTGATAAAAGCAAACATCTGGGATGAAAACAGAGAGATCTGAAATGTGTATTAACATAGCTTAGAAGTAAAGTTGAACAAAAATCAGATGAAATTTATCTCAAATATAAAAGTTAAATTCTAGTTGCTGAAGAAAGGAGAGATTTAAATGAACGTGTAATAAAGAACAATGAAGAGAGTGATAAAAATGGACAACAAAATAAAACATCATAACTATTCACAGGGAAAGAGACAAGGAAGATCCAAATGTTAGGAACTGGCAAAGAGAAAGCTCTTGATGAATTCCATATTACTTTTGATGACTCCCAATTTTTCTAGATTCCTACTTCCTACAGTTCATATTTCTATTATTCAAGGGTCGTTGTAGCTGTTTCTTCTCTTTTCCAGTCATGCGTCATCAGCAAATGAAAGTCTCAAAAGCCTGTCCATCCAGGTCCTTCTGCTTTCCATTGAGGAGGCAGCTCCTCCCAGCCTGCGGGGCTCATTTTGGGCACTGTATCTGACAATGATCTGACAGCAGTAGGCAGCCTATTCTTTTTCTGTAGTTTGCCCATAAATTGGAAGTTCTGCTGAAACCTGTTTACTTTTGGTGATCAGGATAATATTTAAAATAAGCATGATATAACTTCTAGAATCACAGCAACACTTAAGCCACCATGGTTATGACGAATTCTCTTATAGGATCGCTATGAGTTCAAATTGATGCTATTGCAGTATCTCAATAATTCTTTCATCCTTTGCTGTTTCAAAATAAGTGGCACATCCTCCAGTCTGAAGCAGGGTACAGGGATCTCTGAATAGCCAGGCATTAACGAAAGTCAGACTCAAACAGGCATGGAAGAGCAACTAGATTATCGTCCTTAACGCTTGCTCAAAATGAGTGTTCAGCAATATGAATGGATACTGCTGTGTTGAAAGCAGCATTAGAATATTTTCTGAGGCACCAAATAAAGCAGAAAATAAAATTCCTTAAGTAAAGCTAAGTCTGAAGAAACATTTTTAAAACTAATGTTAAAAACAAAAAGACAACGAGTATATTATTTAATTTTTAAAAGGCACATGCTGGAGATCCTGATGGACAAAATGTGTTCAGAAAACATTTATTAACATGTACTTAAAAAATAGATCCCATATTTCCACAGGTTCTCAAAAGTATCTGTGATTTTAAGAGCCATATGCTGAAAGAATAGTAAGTTTAGTTGCTAGCTAAGTATTTTTATCAACCAGTTTTCCTTACAATATTTAGGTCAGTAAAATACGATTTTGTTTTATATTAGCTTACAAAATATTTTAATGCCTTATTAATGATCTCTAATAATTTTCCTTTTCTCTATTAATTTTGTATTGTGATTTGAGTAAAGATTACAGATGAAATAGTTTTTCATTCAAGTATTGACAATCCATTTTGTTTCATGCCATTAGATACAAGCCCCTCAGCATAATAACACTTTTCCTACTAGCTCCTGGTGTTGTCTGATTCCATTCCATATTATTGGCCTGTTTCTGCTCTCTGAGCTCTGTTTTTGTGCAAATGCTGTCCTCTGGTCTCCTGTGGCTAGCTGTTCTGGAAAGGATATTTATCATAGGTTTTACTGTTCACTTTATAGGCCTGCGTATTCTTGGTTTAAAGGTACATATCCTAGAGAAATAGGAACCGTAGCATATACACCCATGTTAATTGCACTACGTGGCCAGCAATGGATGAATGAATGGAAAAACAGCATTGGCACATGATCCAATGCACGTGTAAAATTACGGTACATAACACAATGGGATGCAATACAACTTTAAAGAATAATAAACCATCTGTGAAGTAGCTCTTAACAAAGATGATCCTGGAGAACTCTCTGCTGAGACTCACAAAAGGTCACATATGATATGAGACTATTGTTATAAAAATAAAAGAAAGGAACAAAAATAAATAAATAAATAAAAGAAAGGATTATATATAGAAAGAAACATTATTAAATCTTCTGGGGAAGGTGGTAGTGTTGCGGGGCTGGGGGCCAGAGAATAACTACTTATAGGCACAAATAAATAAATAAATGATAGATACATACATAAATAGAGATATAAATAAATAATGCCTGAACTCATAGTCAATTGATTTCAACTCATAGGAGCCCATTAGGACAGGGAAGGACCGCCCCTGTGAGTTTCAGCGGCTGCAAATCATTCTGAGAGTAGAAAGCCTCATTTTTCTCCTGCTGCCTTGAGAGCAAGCACATCTTAACTTGAATAAAGAGCAAGGCGAAGCACAAATTCAGAGAGGTCGTGCAATATCACTGAGGCAAAGAAGGGCACTGAGAGGTACACAAAAGTGCACGGCCACCAGAGTAAATAACATTCCATACACTGTCCTGCAATACCAGCAAAAACTATAACCTGTGGATGGATGCAGACGTGGATGTACAAGTTTCATAGGTGCTAGGGAAAAATAGAGCTTACCTTCCTGAGCACATAAAAAGGAACTTTCAAAAGATTCGTGGGGAAATTCCACGATCCTTCTATTTACTTCTCCCATAGCTTCTTAATATTCCTTCTTGCAGATTTGACAATACATATGTGCACACATATATACATATACATAGTATGTACTAGAAATATATCAAGGGATATTGTAAAACATACAGGAAGCAACTCCAACGTCACAGCCATCACATGCATGCCTACCTGTGGGAAAGGATGGAACTGCTCCTGCGGCTTTCTGAAACTAACTCTTCTTGGGAACAGAAAGCGTCATCCTTTTCTTGACAGGAACAAAGAAATGCACATTTCTGAGCCAAACACATTGTGGGAACACGTTTTGGGGAACAGGAGTTTAGGACCATAGTCTTGCGGGGCATCGCGGACAATTGATGTAACCCCGTCTACATAGACAATGTTTTTAAGTCAACGTTGAGAGCAGCAACTGGAGTCTTAAACACGTGAAGGCACAATATGAGACGAACCCATTGGTCTCTCCCCATTTGAAGAAGTGCAGAATGAAGAAAATCAAAGACTCAAGGAAACACATAAGTCAAAGGGCCAGGAGAGGGAGATGACGCCTGGCTACCACTCTTGCTCACGCTGGCCATATCACAATAAAAGGTCCAAGACAGTGTGGCCAAACAAACAGCAAAATTACAGAACAGGCCAGACTGCCTGGTTTGACACAGACTGCTGGAGCCCTTGACACTCTCTCCTTCAGCACACATCAACCATGGCATTGAATCCATTTTTTTAATATATATATATATATATGTTTTTTTGAACCATTTACTTCTCTAAATGATGTCAGAATCATTTTGTAAAAGTTGCAATTTTTCTGTCAGAATTGTAAATGAAATGACTTTAAGTTTGCAGGTTTATGGAAAATTAATATCTTTCTAATATGTCATCTTATTCAGGAACATGGTTCTATCAATTTTTTAAAACCTTCTCATTTGTGCTTGGCTGCTGGTAAACCCATCAAAAATATGTTAGATGACAGGAAAGGGTCACATCTGCAGGACTTGGCAGTTTAGAAACAGGAAGTAAACTGTTTGACGTGACTCTTTCATATTCTTTAGGTAATTTAAACACTTTTATTCTATTTTTGTTTTCTTCATTTCAAGCCTTCATAAGTCTATGATGTATTCTGGGCTGCACACAGGCTTGCTCTTCACTCATATGTTGGGTGCTCGTCTCATGGCTTGCTGCTGCTCAGCATTATGAGGGGTTCTACTTCTTCAGTGTACATGGGAAGGTTGCACATCCCTTTGTATTTGATGTCTGATGAGGCCATGATATTTCGTTGGGCCAGATCACATGAATGGAATTTATCCATCTTCTCCAGGAGGAAGTCATTAGGAGTAAGCAAGGGATTCGCTCTACTCCTATCTCCTTTTTATCATTATTGCCACTATTTAATATGGTCTGACACTCTAGGCCTTTGTGTCATAATGGCATGGAATATAGTATTCTAATATCAGAGCAAATATATAGGGCACACCTGTGCACACATCTTTCTGGGAGCATGGAGCTTCCTGAATCACCCACTTTGTGGTTAACTGTTGAATACCTTCTGACAATTCCACGGATGCCCCTTATGTAGTGTAAACATGAACTAAATCATTATTTTTTTAACTCTTGTACTTTTGAGTTATTATTGTTATAATATAACCTACCCTATTGTGATTGATACAAAATTTGAGAAAGAAAATTTGTACACTGATATAAATTCGGAGCAATAAAACCTAAACACACATGTAGCCCACTTTCTAAAATCTTAGTCCTTGGTTTATAGGTTGCCATTACAGATAAAAAAGCCAAAAATTTAAATATTTATTTATTATCTAAAGTAAGTGTTGGACAAATTATTTTATTAAGGAATTGCATGCTTTCGTTTTTAAACAGTCAAAATGAAATCAGTTTGGAAATAGATAAGCAACTTAGCCCACCTTTAATTACCAATGAATGAAAACTTCCAAGAGATATTTGAAGTTAATCTGAATGGTTGGCATGTAATGGTGTTTTAACAAAGAGAACAGAGAATTAGTTCAGAATGCATCTATAACTATAGTGTAGTGAAGTAGGCCTTCACTAAAATGAATTTACAAGAACTGATTAATTAGGAAACTAACAGATTTGATTTAGATAGGTAGATATTTATTTTGTGTAATTTGTAGATATATATTAACGTCAAATTAATAAACTGTATAAGAGCTAGAAATTAAAATTAAATTTATTTGAATCGATGATCCAAAAAGACTGGTGAGCATGAATGCTAAGACAAGTTGAATAAAAAAATTGACAAATTTGCCTAATTATCAAGCTGGCTGGAAACCACATGATGGAATTTTGCAACTCAAAATAAAACTAGTAGAATTGAAAGTCAAACCATTCATTAAGAAAGAACATTTATAATATAATAGTTAAAATTAAGGTCTTGAAAATACCCTCTATGTAAGTTATTCATACACATTATTCATAGAACAAATAGATAAACGGCAAGGGACATCCTAAAATCGTGAACATGATAGTGCCTCACTTGTTTGTCAGTTTGTCATACTGTGGTGACTTGTGTGTTGCTGAGATGCTAGAAACTGTGTCACAGGTACTTCAAATGAGAGCAGGTAACCCAAGTTTCAGCGGAGCTTCAGGAATCAGAGCAGACTATGAAGAAGGACCTGGTTATCGACTTCAGAGGAATTTCTTGCTGAAAACCTTATGCATAGAATGAAAACATTGTCAGGGACTGAGTACCTAATGAATAGAAGCAGGATATTGTTACAGACAGTGTCAGAAGATGAACCTCGCAGGTTGGAAGACACTAAAGCTGAGGAAAAGCTGCTTTCTAAAAGCAAACAATACTGATATCAGTGGGGTAAAGCCTTCAGGACCTTATTTTGTCGATAGGGCCTGACTCAAAAGGAGAAGAAACAGCTGCAAAAGTCAACTGAGAGTGGTAACTTGGAATTTACAGTATGGATCTAGGAAAATTGGAAGCCATCAAAAATGAAATAGAACACTTAAAGATTGATATCCTAGATGCTTTTAAGTTGAAATGGACTGGTATTGAACTCAGAAAATAATTTGTATTACTATACTGGGAATGACACAGTCAAGAGGCATAGCATTGCATTCACTATTCAAAAGAAAATTTCAAGATCACTCTTGAAGTGTAATGCTGTCTGTGATAATATTACATCAATCCACAAACAAGGAAATCCAATCAGTACAATTATTGTTCAAATTTATGCACCAACCACTTAAGCTAATGCTGCAAAAATTGAAGAACTCTAATGTCTCCAGTCTGAAATTTATCAAACATAAAATCAAATTGTATAGATAATTATTGGCAATTGGAATGTAAAAGTTGGAAACAAAGATGAAATAATGGTAGTTGGAAAGTCTGGTGAAGCTGGGAATCATGGGATAGAATATTGCAAGGTCAATAACTCTTCATAGAAAATACATTTTTTCCTATAAAACAAACATCAAATATATATGTGGACTTTTCCAGATGTAATACACAGAAATCAAATTTATTACATGTGTGGAAGTAGATGGTAGAGAAACTCAATGTCAGAGACTTACTGTGGGAAAAAACACACACTAATTTCTCATAGGTAATTAGTTCCGGTTAGCTGAAGGAAATTAAAACAAGTCCACAGGAGCCAAAATACAATCTTGAGTATATTCCACCTAAAAATGCAGAATATATGAATAATAGATTTACTATATTAAACACTAATGACAGAACCCGAATGAGCTGTGGTAGAGCACCAAGGGCATCATTTATGAAGAAATCAAAAGTCATTAAAAAGAATAAAAGAAAATATCAAAATGGATATCAGAAGAAATTCCGAATTATGCTTTTCATCATAGAATAGGTAAGGTAAATGGAAGAATCAATGAAGTGAAAGAGCTAGAGATAATATTTCAAAGGACAATGAGAGATGGCAAATGCAAATATTATAATGAAATGTGCCAAGACCCAGAGTTAGAAAACCCAAAATGAAGAACAAGCTCAGCAAATCTTAACCTGAAAATATTCACCCCTCAAGTCGCAGTACTGAAAGATAATATGGCCAAAATATTAAATGATGCAGGAAACCTCAAAAGAAGTCACTGTATTAAAAATAAAACTAGTTAACATTTCCTTTTAGAAGGTAGCATATACACGAGAACCAATGGTAGGGCAGGAAGCAGTCCAAGCTGCAAGGAAAGCATTAGCTGAAAACAAGATGCCAGGTCTTGATGGGATGCCAAGTTAAATATTTCAACAGCTGCTGAAGGACTTGAAGCACTCAATTGGGTATTCTAGGAAATTTGGAAGACAGTTACCTCCCCAACTGACTGGAGGAGATGTATATTTGTACCAATTGCCCCCAAAAGTGATCCAGTAGAATGCTCAACTTATAAAATGATGTCATTCATATCATATGCAAGTAAAATTTCCCTGAAGATTATTCTAAAATGGTTTTAGCTGTACATTGATAGGGAACTTCTAGAGGTTCCAGCAGGTTTCAGACAAGGACATGAAGTACGGGATATCATTGCTTTTGTCAGATGAATCTTGGCTCAAAGCAGAGAATGCCAGAAAGATGTTTGCTTGTGTTTCAATGACTGTACAAAGGCATTGACTTTGTATATCATAGCAAATGATGGATAACCTTGAGAAGCATGGGAATTTCAGAAGACATAATTGTGCTGATGGGTCAAGAGGACAAACAGGACCAGGGAACACTGTATGTATGGTTTAAAACCAGGAAAGGTGTACAGCAGGGTTGTGTCCTGTCACTAAAGTTATTCAATCTGTGTGCTGAGCAAATGATCAGAGATGCTGTGTTTTATGAAGAAGAATGTGGCGTCCGAAGTGGAGGACAGCCCATTAACAACCTGCGACATCCGGATGACACAACTTTGCTTACTGACAATGAGGACTTGAAGGACTTGCTGATAAGGATCAAGGATTGCAGCCTTCAATAAGGATTACCACCCAATGTAAAGAAGACCAAAATTCTCACCACTGAACCAACAGGTAGCATTATCATAAATGGAGAAAGAATATAGTTTTCAAAGATTTCCTCTTAATTGGACAACCAAAGCTCATGGAAGCAACAGTCAAGAGATCAAAAGGCCCATTATGTTGGGTACATCTGCTGCACAAGACCTCATTAGAGTACAGTAAAGCAAGGACCTTACGTTGAGCACTGAGGTACACCTGAACCAAGTTACATGTAGACTATTCTCTCATATGCATGTGAAATTGGACATTGACTAAAAGACAGAAGGAAGATTGATGCTTTTGGATTGTGGTGCTGGCAAAGAATCGCACTATGCACGGTCAGAAGGCCAAGTCTTGCAGGAAGTATGGCTGGAGTGCTCTTTAGAGGAAAAGATGGTGAGACTTCATTTTACATACTTTGGACGTGTTGTCATGAGAAACTACTGTATTCCCTGGGGAAGGACAGAATGGCTGTCAAAGAAGAGGGCCAGTGGAAAGAGGAAGTCTCTCCGGGAGTTGGAGTGACGTAGTGGCTCGAACAGTGGCCTCGAGCACAGGAGCAATTTGGATGCTGGGTCAGAATGTGGCAGTGTCTTTGTTACACATAGTTTCACTATGGCTTGGAACCTGCTCGATGGCACCTAAAGACAACCACAAACAACCACAGTTATTGGTCCACTTTAGACCTGTCTATTATTTGTCTAAAAATTGAGTTACAGAGGAATTATTTTCAAGACCTGAAATGGCTACTAAGCACTATAATATCTGAGGTTTAGCCAGTCTTTACCTGAGCAGTAACCCTGGTCTCATGAATTTCAGTTTAGTTCCACATTTCCCCCCATTCTATCTAGAACTCTCTAATGTGATCTCTCTCAGAAAATTTGATAGTGGTAGCTGGGCACCATCTAGTTCTTCTGGCCACATGGGTCTATTTCCTGTGGCCCACTAGTACATTGAATATTTTGTCCCTAGTCAATTGGATTGTTTCCTTGGGTCTTAATTTCCATCAGGTATTTTTCCTCTACACAGAGAGAGACCACAGCTTCTGGCATGCACAAGCAATTAAGACCCAATTGGGTGCTCACCACAGTAGGATTTAGAGCATTGTCTTTGAGAATTGTTTATGGAAATTGGTCTACGTATCCTCTGCTTCATTTTTCTCATCTTATTTCTTCTGTATATGTCTCCCTGTAGCTTTTCTTTCCACTTCTTTCCATCTTTCTACTTCTTTCCATCTGAAAATTCAGAACTCTTTGCGAATTTAAAGGCATGGCTTCTCCTAGAAGAGTCCCCAAACCAGCCTATTCTCTCTAGGTAGGGCACAGACATTTAATTGACACAGTAGGTAATATTAACTTCATTTGCTTGGGTACAGTGAACAGTCTTGAAAAGAGGCGTACCAATCACAGAGAAGGACTCCACTCATAACCTGACAAATATAAACCACACATTTTTCATAGTTGAGTAAGGAATTGTTAATCAACTTGGACAAAATTAATAAACCCTTTGGAATAGAAAACTAGGGCAAAAGGCTTAAGGGAGAAATCCCTCAAGCTATTTTTTTCCAAAGAAGCAAGTAAATAGATCCAATAAAGGACTTTATTTTACCATATAAATGAACAAAAAACCTTTACCCTGTATATTTAAATATAGTTGTATGAGCAAAAAGTCTGTAAAGTATATATAGATATGGATGCATGACATATTGTTTAACTTCTACAGATGTCAAACAACTTAATTTATATAATATAATTCCATCTGATGGAAAAATATAATAAATAGTACTTAATAAAACACTGAAACAGACATTAATAAAAAACTCTACATAGGAAGAAAAATGTATAAAACCAGTTGAAGAGTAATTTTACAATACATATAAATAATTTTAAGTATGTATATATTCTTTTACTTAAGTCCACTTTTTCGGAGTCAAAATCTGCCTATGTGATTTGTAATGTCCTCATAAGAGCCATGAAGCCTGTGAGAACCGGGACTCCACGAGGATGCCTCACTTGCACCGATCTTGCCAGTGTTCTGCCTTTGGCCACCGGGGGTCTGACCACTTTCTAACATCCTCTATTAGTATTTAAGCTATCCTTCTCTGACAGGTTTCCATCTTACACAGTCTGACTTTTAAAAGTTTTTCTATTTGTGTGTATTGTCTTCGTATACTTTAGCAATTCTAGTATTTAATATCACTACATATATAAAATCAGAAATTGTGTATTTAAAAAATACAGAAGTATCAAAGGTGTGAGAATATCAAGATATAGTATGCTCTGTAACAAAGAAATGTGAATACTATGTGTTCAAATTTCCAGATTCGTGTCCAGTGCTATGGATTGGATTGTGTTTTCCTAAAATATATGTTGGAACCTCTACAATGGTGTATGTAATACCATTTGGGACAGGATGTGTTTTTTCTGCTAATAAAGCTATATCCGTACATGCATAGCCTAACCCTAATCTCGTCTGGGCTATAAGGGCGCAATGGTAGGCGGTATAGATTTAGAGAAACGCAGTAAAAAGGGTGAAAGATGCCGGGGGGTGGTGTTGGTGGTGGTGGTGGTGGAGAGCACCAGAAGCCCAGTTATGTTGGGAGAATATTTTTTCCATAGAATCAGCAGAACATTGCCGCCCTAGAGCTAGTCCCCTGAATTTGAACTTCTAGCCTTGTGAGCTTTGAGAAAAATAATTTTCTGGTGTTTAAAATTATCTATGTGTGGCATTTTTGTTCTACTAGCATTAGGAAACGTAGACGTTATAAGAAGATAAAATAGTTGCCTTTGAGTGGATTCCCACTCAGGGCACCTTCGTGTATTTTCGGAGGAGCGCTGCCTTCCGTCGATGCAATCTTTGACGGGCGTTTCTTCTGAGACCCCTCAGGGAATATTGCAACTACCAAATAGCCTTGTTGAAGAAAACATACATAAGAAACCGAAATTAAAGCTCTTCATAATAATTAAAATGTATTTTTAAAAGTCAGACATGATTTATAAGTTAATTAGCTAGGCTATAAATTAAGGATAGTCAAGATTCTATTGTATTATTTCTTCACAACTTTTCTTATTACTTTGCAGTTTTTGCCTGAATGGCACACCTTGCCTCATAAGAAGACATACTCAAGTGAAATGTCACAGCCAAATTCTTTGTTTTTTACATGCTACAAGAAATTCCTGAGAAAAACAGTGATTTGGAGCAATTCTTCTTAAAAATAATGTTTTTAATGAAAAATTTCTAATACAAAATAGTGTTGAACATAGTTTAACGTAAAGACCTGTATATCATGCTATTAGAGTTGACAATTTTAGTTTTACTGTTGTTTTATTTCTACTCTATTTATGTACACATAGTTTTTTTCCCCATTTGTCTATGGTCATTTTTATATTTATTATCAATTTCAAACCAAATTCCACTCATCAGTATAACAAAACAAAAATTCCCTGTCTTCTCATTGATTCTGACTTATAATGAGCCTATAGGACAGGACAGGACTCCTATGACTTTCCAAATCCGTCATTATTTACTGAAGTAGAAAGCCTCATGATTTACCTACAAGCAACTAGGGGTTTCAAACTGCCGAGCTTATGATTAGCAGCTCAACTTGTAAATCACGATGCCACCATGGCTCCTCTAAAGTATTTTACCATGTATGCCATTAACAACAATGCCGTCAAGTTCAAGGGTTAAGCTGTGGAAGAAGACGAGCATAGAGTTGGAAGAGATCACATGGAAGACCTCACATCTCAACCCCTGAGATTATACAGTGTTACCTAAGCAGAAAATTAGATCCAGACAGGAGAGGAAGAAAGGAAACAATAATTTGCTATTATTCCTTATAAAGTTTCCATGCCCCAATGGAAGCAAGCATGCATCTAATAGGAATTCTGGATAAATAGGAGAGTTTAAGATAAAACTACCCTGTTACTTATCTTTAAAATACAATTTGAGGCTATGAGAACCATATCAAGGGGTCTCCTTTTCAAATATAATATGGAAGAGCATCCAAGTGTTTCCAGAATTGTGCTGAATCATTCAGAACAGGGCAACAGATATATATATAAAAAAAAAACAAGATAAAGAGGAGAAAACATGTATAAATTTCAAGAAATGAGATTCAGTCAAAGACATCTAAGCAGAGTTGTGTGTCTGAAGAGAGCTCAGTGGAAACCACTATAGAATGAAGAAGGGCAGGGAATGCGACATGTCTGAACACTGACATATGAAATCTAAACATATCTAATGTAGATGTCATCTTTGAAAAGAGAAGATTGTGAGTGGAAATTTGGATTTGGTTTAGAAGTATAAAATTTATTATAAAATACTAAAGTAATACTCTATACAACTAATTAATATTTTCCACCATCAGGAAGACTTTAATGTTTATAATCTAGATTAGACTGCATAAAAATAAAGGGTTTTTTTTTTACATGCTTTACATGACTACGTTGCCAGAAAATATTCCCAATAAGTTAGATTGTTAGCTATATCGTAAAAACTTGTTATATATATGAGGAATAGAAACAACAAGGAAAGAGGAGGTTTATGTAGAAATACGACTTGCTGTTTTAATAATTCTGTAGAGATGACATGTTTGGTATCCAGCATATAGAGGAAAAAATAGTTTCCTTTGGATATTTTGTTATGCAAATTCAGGCTACTCCTGCACAGGATGGAATTGTATTACATTGCTCTGATAATAGTTATATCTAATGTTAAAGTTTTGAGCTATATTTATGCTCCTCTTTCATCCCCCAAGCCTTCAGAACTTCGTTTTCCCAAATGAAATAGTCTTGTCATTACTGTGTGGTAGATTATTGTGTGGTATTTCTTTATTCATGCATGATTCAAAAGTTTCAAAAGACCTAAGATATATTTATGGAATATTTAAGCATTTCTTGAGTGTTTGCAAGGTTAATAGGATAAAACAGCCTTTCAGAGACTTACCTAATACAAATGTGACTATTTAAAGACTTGAATATTACTTTATTTTCAGGATAACACAATTTGGCATCAATGGATATTCACCACCGGAATGCACTTGGATAATTTAAGATTAAGGAATGCAGGTGATGCTCATTTTCGTCTTTATTTGTCTCTGTGCTTTCAAAGGATCTACAATGAATGTGTGTGAATTTGTCATCCTACCTTTAAAATAATAAACGCATTTAAAAATACTCTGCAGATGAAAAAGTTCACCTTATTCCTTATTTCGGCAAAGAGATGTCTTAGCAAACATTGGTAAGGTATTGTGTTGGTCAGGATCTGCATTATTATGTTGCAACAATAAGTGAAACAACTAGTGGTTTATGTTAATGAAGATGATTTCTTAATTAAATTACATGTTTATGCAAATTCCACTCAGCTTGTTTCACTGCATGTTCATGGCAGTATCCAGTTTCTAGTTGGTGAGAGGGAACAAAAGAAAAAACACAGTCTGATTTTTAAAGCTTCTGCCCAGAGGTGACAAAGGCCACTTACACTCAGACTCCATAAGCCACCCCACGAGACCTGCAAGTCAGAATTGAAAAGCTCCTGCTTCAGAAAAGGGAAAAATAGGAAGGAAAATGGAGTATTTGAAACTTATCACAAACACATTTTTTTTTCAGTTTGGCATATAATCAATATATTAACTTGACATTTAGACACTTTTGAATCCTATTATAATACAATGTTGGTAGTTTGAGAATATATGGGTGCACTTGGATTATTTTATGCCTTTTGTAAGCCTAAAAATATATCGTTCTTTATATTATATTCTGTCAGAATGGTTTGTGTGGGAAACAGAAAGATTTCTCCCAAGTCGTCTCCACCAAATATATGTTAGACTTAGGACACTGCTTGCAACTAAGGGTAACTGATTGTCAAGTGATCTCCCTGAAGACTCCAGCCATCCAGAGGAAGCAGACACCATTGTCCCTCCCACAATAGGCAGGGTTCAGTCCCTGCTGTTAGGGTCCGTGGATTGCTTCCCCTGAAAGCTTAGGTTAAAAGCTCTAAGGCAATCAAGGTTAGGCCGCCATCATGAATCTAGGGTCCGCCCATCTTGTCACATGTATATCCTTAATCCCGCCTCTTCCTTTAGCGTATGAACCCCTAGACCACCGCCCTTCCATTACTATATTACCTATAGCACAACCCTTTCCTGTGATGTATGTCTTCACCTGTAATTAGGGGGCTTGCACATCCGCAGAGAATATATAAGCCTTGGTTAATGAACCTCTCTCTCTCTCTCTCTTTCTCTCTCTCTCTCCACACAGACCACCAACCAGGGCTGAGATGAGCATGCTACCATGAAATGTGTCTGACTCCATTATTTCAATTTCTCTTCTATCTCTCATGCTCTCTATGACTTTGCTATTTTCTATCTCTCATGCTCTCTATGACTTTGCTATAATCTTTACTTATGATTGCTGTGCAATTATGCCTGTGATGATTTGTTAGGGGCTGGCTTCCCTGACAGGTTTGGGCTTGAAATAGGTGGACACCAAAGTATCTATATGTATCTCAGAAACCCTCTTTAATAATGTCTTAGTACTTGTGAAGTGTGTACTTCTGGTTGGTTACTCCAGTAACTCTCTAGATGAATATAAATCATATTCCACTGGTAAGTCTATCACAAGTGTCTTTGGGGAAAAAACCTGGCTTACTTTGGACATATGCACTCTAAATATTGCTGCATATGTAATGACATGTCTGCGAAGCATGAGCCTACCATAGGTACAAAAGCACACCTCTCCTTCCTAAAAGTATTTGGTTCAGGAATATATATGTGAGGCATGTGTCTAAAAGATGCAATTTGATTATATTAGCTGTATAGATTCATATTAATATTACTCTTAAATTGGACCAATTCTAATGAACCCTATAATTAAACCTGAGAGGATAGATGTATACCAACACGCACTCATCTCAACTTGTTTGCTTCCTCAATGAATTAAAATTATAGGGATACAATTTGATAAGTATTGTCTATCACAATGAGAAAGCTGGAAACTAAGAATAAAAAACATGACTTGGAAAGCATGACCTAGCTGATCAGAATAAAGCTGATGATAGAATGATAGAATTTTGAAAGACCAATGACTTATTCATCGCAAATATCTTTGTCAACAATATAAACAACATAACCTAGATGAAACACACAGGATTCAAACTGACCATATCTATGGGAAAAGATGACAGAAAAGTTCAATACCCACAGCCAAGGCTAGGTTAGGGGCTGATAGTGGAACAGACCATCAGTTGTTCCAACACAAGTTTATATTGAAGCTTAGGAAAATTACAACAAATTCAAAAGAACAAAATTTTACCCTTTGTATATCCACGCTAATTTAGAAAACAACTCTTGAACAGATTTGACATATTGAACACTAATTAAGAAGAATTGATAAGCTGTGGGATGACATCAAGACCATCAGACAGGGAAATAGCAAAGTGTCATTTAAAAGACAAGGAAAAAGATAAAAAGCAAAGCGCTTGTGAGAAGAGACTTTGGAATCTTCCCTCGAATAGAAAGTAGTTAAGTATTTAAGTAAATTGAAGAAATGGTGAAGTAAAAGTGCTGACCAGAGAAGACAATGTCAAAGTGCAGTAAGAAGACAAAGTGGATTGTTATAATGAAATGATTTGGAGTTAGGAAGGCAAAAAGGATAAATAGGCTCAGGGTATCTCAAGATAAAAGAATTGAAGAAATAATTCAAGGTTCTAGTTGATAAATGGAAAGATTCTATGGGGAAATATTGAATCATGAAATATCAAAAGAAGATGAAAGGAATACCCAGAGTCACTGTACCAAAATGAATTGATCAACGTTCAAGCATTCAAAAATCAGCATACAATGGTATTGAAGGAAGTACTCAAAATTGCACTAGAGACATTAGTCAAAAAACATCAGGCTCAAATTATTGGCAGAACATCAATAGAAAGATTTCAACAAAATGATGATAGCGTGGAAGCATTTAGTTTTTTGTGCCAAGATTTTGGAAAAGAACTATGTGGCCACCTACCTGGTAGAGATCCATGCTTGTGTCCATCCAAAAAGAAAGAGGATCAACTAAATTTGGAAATTATCGAACAATATCATTAATAGAACATGCAAGTAAAATGTTTCCAAGATAACACAAGCCTGATTGCAGCATTATATGACCAGGGAGCTGACAAAAATTCAAGCAAGATTCAGAACAAGGTGCAGCATAAGCATTGCTGACGTCAGACGGGTCAAAGCAGAGAATACCAGAAGGATACTTGTTTGTGTTTGTTGACTCTGCAAATTCATTTAGTCGTGTGGATCATAACAAGCTGTGGGTGATATTGAGAACAATAAAACACTTGATGATGCTCATTTTCTGCCTGCACATGGACCAAGATTGAACCAAGCAAGGGAATGCTTCATGACCACCATCTAGAGAGGATATGTCAGAGTTTGAATCTTTTAAACACAATTACTCACCCTGCTGAGCAAATAACCCTAGGAGCTGTCCCGAATGAAGAGCACAGTGCATGGGGTGGAGGGACCCTTGTAAACCACTTGAAATGCAGATGGCACAGATTACTATGGAAAGTGAGGAGACCTGAAGCATTTGCTGAGGACAATCAAAGACTTTAGCCTTCAAGATGGATTGCAATTCTATAGAAAGAAAAGCAAAATACCAACTGTAAGCAACCAGCAGGTTAACCCATGGTAGACAGGCTTAAGTGAAAAACAGCATGTCATTGCTGAATCCAGATGGATCTTAACTAAGAAAGAATAATAACACACACACACACACACACACACAACTATGACAAAGTTATAGAAGAATGGAAATACCAGAATATTTAACCATATTCATGAAAACCCTGTAGATAAATGAAGGGGCAGTTGTTTGAACAGGATAAAGGAATATTGCATGGTTTCAGATGTGTGTCAAAGTTGTTTCCTTTCCCTAAAATTATCTAAATAAGTATAGAGAAAATATTTGAGAAGCTGGTCTATATAAAGAAGAATGTGCCATCGGGATGGAGGAAGATGCATTAAGAATCAGCAATATGCAAATGAAACAAACTTGCTTGCTGAAATTTTCAGTGATGCAAGAGAAGCTGGACAATGATACAGAAGAGAAAGTTATTGCTGCATTTGAATTATAGTGTTTATATAAAGAATATCAAATATACTGCCAGAAGAATAAGCAATTTTGTCTAGGTAGAGTGCAGTAATACTGCTTCTTAGAACCAAGAATGGTGAGACTTCTTCTCAATAGTAAATTCAAATTTGTTGCTACAAAATCACATGAATCTCTATTAAATAAAAATTTCAGAATAGGAAGCTACCATTGCTAGGCCTATACACTTCAAAAGGCAGTGTTTACGTTTTTCAAATCAGTTCCTGGAGAATTTTGCTCCCTTCAACTTATACCAGAATCTTTGAAGGACTCAGTTCATGCTCCCCTTAAATGCTGTTTTCAATCAGAGTACAAAAAAAGGAGATTGAAGAGGAAATAGCAGGCCTCTAGTGCGGAATGTACAAGGTTTCCTATCAAACTTTTTATAGGTCAACTCTGGCTACCCTCAAAAAATGGACTGTTGTACTGACATTCATGGTTTAACTTTCCTAGTCTTTTTCTCATCAATCCAGTTCTCCATCTTCTGAAAACCTGTTCATGCTTCATCTTGAGATTCATCTGTACCTTTTGAGAAAATCTATCAAGATTACCCCTTTAGAATTCCACAAAACCATCATCAAAAATTTCTGAGTTGATCTGTCTGCATCGAACTTAATCAGCCCCCGGATTCTCCTGAGGAGTCACTTGTAAACCTGAACTTGTCTTTGGTTTGCTATTGCTTTCTGGGTGGCTCTCTAATGAGACAGGTGCTGTGTTAGGCAGGGTTCTCTAGAGAGATAAAACCAAATTCCTGATAATATAATATATTTATTTATAAAGATAATTAATATATAATGAAAAATGAAATGTTAAATCATAAAGATAATTAGATATATAACGAGAAATGAAATGTTAAATCATATACAGATAAATATACAATACAAGAAATAAACAGTTAAATTAGAAGCACTATAAATGGCTTAGTGCAACTCACATCCGTGAGAGAAAGTTGAGAGACTAGAAGTCCTTCAAGTCTCTATCTGATGCCAGATCTTCCTCTATTTGTAGAGAGAGCTAGGCTATGTCAGCACAGCAGCCAATCACAAGGCAGGTCACCAATCGCCAGTCCCCAGCTCCAGAGAAGTCTTAAAGGGACCTCAACTTACAGCAACACAGTCCACAGGCTAGGCGTCCCACAGGCTGTGTAGCCTTTAAATTGAGGCACAGAACAAGCAAGGCAGCCGCACACTGATCCGATGATCACAGAGCAAGAGACAAGAAAGTCAAGGCTCACCAAGCCATCCATCTCTCCGCCCCTCAGTCAATCCCACCTGCGTTTATCAGCCAGGCTGGCACAATAAACTGTCTCAGGTGCGTTGTTGAAAAGCCCTACCTTCATGAGTCAACAGCTGCAGAGACATGTTGAAGGCCTCGTAGCAACAGTTTTGTCTAACCTTCATGCTTTAGATATGATATCAGGAAGCACCAACTCATGGAGAAAGGCATTCTGCCTGGTAAAACAAGGGGTTAGCTAGCAAAAAAAGAGAACGACCCTTGGTGAAACGGAGTGGCACAGTGGCTAAAAATGTGTGCTTCTACAATGAAAAGTTTGTGAAGATGGTTGTGCTGCACATCGGGTTGCGAAGAGTTGGAAGCACTGACTAACAGCAAGAACAAGAAGACAGCATCGCAAGATTTCCAAAGCTATAGGAATGGTAAACACAAATTTCATAGAATTCTAGGAGCCGTAAGTAGAGAGAATTATTATTTCAAGAGATTATAGCACATGCTTTTCTAGGTTGGATTAGAGACATGGATCCTCAAGCAAGAGGGAGTTTTTTTTTCTTTCTGGTGAAATCTTTATCAATAAGTCTGTGTTTTAATGCCCATATATCACTTTTTCTTTCCATAAAGTGTGAAATGAAGACTGATGACCTCATGTCTAGACTTAAGCTTTTAACTTTGCTTCTGCTCAAGGGGCTCTAATGTGTCTCCAAGAAGCCATCAATCACGTGCCAAAAGCTGTCTGGATAATTACCTTTGAGATCCCCTGAAAACTTTTCATTTTTTTGGATAAGAATATCAGTTTTATAAAATTCTGTCATCAGGGCGCAGGTCAGGTTTGGGATGCCTACCTTCTGTGCTTCAGTATAAAAACCTCATTGAGAAAACACTATGCTATGGTCATTCAGCTAGTTTAATAATGAAATATAAAATCAGTCTTTAATTCCATATGGTATGAAAAATCTACTAGAAATATCATTCCATTTTATTTTTAAGAATTTGATTCCAGAAATAAAGTGCTTAAATAAACAAGGTCAGAAACCTAAACAACAATAAAGATTTTCTCTGAAATCCATTTCCATGAAGTTGCTTCTGACTCAGAGTGACCCCAATGGGTGGAGTGGAACTTTATAATCTTTATAAAAATGGATAAGCACGTCTTTCTCCTCAGGGGCTGTCTGTGAGTTCAAACCACTGATAATGCTATAAACAGCAGAGCATTTAACTACTGCATCATGGGGGTTCTTTAGTCAAGATTTGCTTATACTTTAAAATGTATGCTTTGCTCACAAAATATTTTTATTTTAGTAGATACCTTATACAATGTTACATTTGTAACTTAAAGTGCAAGATTATATTGTAAATGTTCCAGAAAATTATTCAAAGCAGAATTGAATTCAGATTTTAAAATAAACTTTTAATATAATGCAGCTACTGTTCATAACAATTTATTTTAGAAAATATGAATATGAATATGTAAATACTTGTTTTCTGTTTAATAAGCTTCTGGAATGCCAAATAGCATTCTCAGTAGGTGTCATAATAAATGACACACATTTTGTGGTAGTTTGAGTTAGTGAAGAGGTTAATAGAGAAAATAAAAATAGGAAAAGTGTATATTATGCACAAATATGAATTATTAAGATAAATGATAAATTGATTAATAATAATAAATGATACTTAATTGTAAGAACATGCCAAGTTGAGGCCTAGGCCACCAGAGATATGGAATAATAACTTGTGCCATATTTTATGACAAATCGCATAACAAGTTTGTCTTGGAAATCCACATGGGCAGTTGGAACCTGTCCTTGAAGGTCACCATGAGTCCGAATTGATTTGATGACAATGAGTTTGTTCTTTTGGGGTTTGGTGCTGAAGACTTAGCCATACTTCCTCACAAAACAGGTATATGAGGAGAATGAAGCATTCACTAAAAGTTACATTTTTTACATTTGCTAGAGTGGGATAATGATAACTAGTGTATGTGTTGTATTTTAATCGGGAGTCATAGTTAACAATGACTTGTGTAGTTTCCATGTATTAGGTATGCACTCTGTTGCTAAGTCAACATGGTGGTTATGGGAGTTAGCTGTTGGGTTGCTAATCAGAGGAGCATCATTCAAACCTAACAGCTGCTCTGTGGGGAAAGATGAAGCTACCTGCTCCTGGGAAGATTGATAATATTGGAAAGCCCAATAGGGCATGACGAGTCAGAAATGACTGAATGGCACTGGGACTTTTATGCTACTAAAGTAGGGATAAAATAAGTTATATTCCATTATATACATTTCCTATTTTGGTACAATTAGTATGAAAAATTTATTTTAAATGATGTTAATTGCTAAAGCTGAAATAGCTATTTCCACAGTGTTATTTTTATTTTAATCTTTGTCATTAAAACATGAGCAATTTGCAGGGTATCTCAGATCTTTTAATCACCTACTGTTTGTTGCAACTACCACTTGTCTGTCAGTTTATCGTACTGTGGTGGCTTATTTATATGATACTGGAAGCTCTATTGCTGGTATTTCAAAGGCCATGGGTCACCCAACGAAAGTAGGTCTCAGCAGAGCTTCCAAACTAAAAACAGACAACAAAGAAGGATTTGGTTTCCCACTTCTCAGACAGAGCCCCTGAGAATCTTACGCATATCTTAAAATGAAAGAACTCCAGAAAAATCCAAGCCTCAAATTGCAATATTGGAGGATTCTATGGGGCAAGATATTGAGTGCTGCAGGCAGTATCCAAAGAAGATGGCAAGAATACACAGCCATTTGTACTAAACAAACTAGTTAATATTCCATTTTCAGAGGTAACAGATGAGCAAGAGCCAATGGTGCTGAAGGAAGAAGTTCAAGCTGCACAGAAAGAATTAGCAAGAACGAAGGGTTCAGGAATGGATAGAATACCAAGTGAAATGTTTCAACAAGCTAATGAAATACTGGAAGCACTGCCTTCTCTATGCCAGGAAATTTGGAAGACAGCTATGTGACCAACTGACTTGAAGAGATCCTTTGTTGTATCCATTCCTAAGAAAGTTGACCAAACATAATGCTCAAACCATAGAACAATCTCACTGATCACATGCCAGTAAACTTTGGCTGAAGCTCATTCAACAATGGTTGCAACAGTATATTGACAGGGAGCTGCTAGAGGTCCAGGCTGGATTTAGAAGAGGACATAGAACAAAGGATATCATTACTGATGTTAGATGGATGTTCAAAACAGAAAACCAGAAAGATGTCTACTTGCTTTATTGCCTATGCCAAGGCATTCTACTGTGTGAATCATAACAACATATGAATAGCCTTCAGAAGAATGGGAATTCCAGAATACTTCAGTTTTTCTCACGGGTAACTTATACATGAACCAAGAGACAGTTGTTTGAACAGAATAAAGGAATATTACCTGGTTTAAACTCAGGAAAGTTACGTTACAGGGTTGTATCTTCTCACTATACTGTGCAATTTGTATGCTAATCAAATCATCAGAGAAACTGGATTATATGAAGAATGTGGTATCGGGCCTGGAGGATGGCTTATTTACACCTTGGAACATACAAATGGTACAATCTTGCTTGCTGAAAGTGAAGACAATTTGAAGCACTTGCTGATAAAGATCAAGACTTGTGGTGTTTAGTATAGATTGCAACTCCATATAAACAAGACCAAAATCCTCCCAACTGCACCAATAGGTAATATCGTGATGAATGAAGAAGAGATTGAACTTGCTAAGGATTTTGTCATGTGTGGGTTCACAATCAATGTCCATGGAAGCAGCAGTCAAGAGATAAAAAAACAGGTTGCATTAGGTAAGTCTGCTGCACAAGGCCTCTTAGAGCATTCAAAGTCAATTATATTACTTCGATTACTAAGGTGGACCACATCCACGTAATGATACTGTCATTGATCTCATTTGCATATTAATGTTGGACATTATATAAAGAACACTGAAGACGAATTGATGCATTTGAATTGCGGTGCTGGAAAAGAATACTGAAAGTACTATGAGCTACATAAAGAAGAAATCAATCTGTCTTGGAAGATGTAAGGCCAGAACTCTCCTCACAGGCAAGAATTGAAGATTTGGACCAGGGGTGTCAAACTGGCAGTTTACGGGCCCTGTGCAGCCCCCGAGGTAATTTTTTGTGGCCCACGATGCTCTGAAATAAAATGAAAATAGAAAAAATTGTTATGAAAAAGAATGCTTAGTGGAGATCAGGGCAATACCGTACACACAATTCCCTCATTACATTTTATTTCAAAGCATCGTAGGCCACACAAAAAATTACCTCAGGGGCTACCAGTTCGGCACCCCAGGACACCTGGAGAAGGACATCAAAGGAGAGGAAGGCTGTGTTAGTTCAAGTAGACAAGAGAAATAAATTCATTGGCACTCATATATGTGTAAGAGAGAACTTTATATCAAAGAGCAATTATAGATTAAGAAACATCTCAGCCAGTTCAGATCAACTGCATACATGTGATATTAGCCCACTTGTCCGATACTAGTCCATAAATTCCTCTTTAGCTTCACACAGCCATGCAATGATGCTGAATGCAGGAAGACCACAGTCCAATGGGTGGAGAGTCTTATAGATCCCGTGGCACTGGAAGCATCTCAGCACTGGCGTGGGTCTCCATGTGGATCTTCCAGCTCCAGGGCTCTGGCTCCATCAGTGTGTCTCCATGTGGCTTGTCAACTGGAATGTGAAGTAGTGTGTGTGCCCCATCTCCAGGGTGGAAGACAGGAATTCCCAGAATCCACTGGAGAAGGCCATACCCACACAGAGGCCTCATTGGCTATGACCAGATTGACAGGCTAGACTCCACCCCTTCACTCAAGTTGTCACGAGATTATGTAACTGCCACAAAGGCTGTCTGGGATTTGCATTGACACTGTGGTTGCCACAGAGGGTGCAGTTAAGGAACAGTTCTGAAGATGGCGCAAGTACAGAGTACATGCTGCCTTCTGTTGTGCATCGGTCACTGTGGCGCCCAACAACAACAAAAACGTGTTGTAAATACTCACATGGGAGATAGAGAGGAAAAATACAAAGCAGCAACATTTTACTTTAATTAATAAAACCCTATTGCCATCGCCCCTAATAATATTGCTTCAAACTATTTCCTTTCAGATATGGGTAAAGAACTCTAATTTATTTCAATAATTGATAAGGGGTTGTCTATTTCACAGTAGCAGTTGTTTCTCCTGTTTATTGTTAATCAGCCTGGAAGAGCCCAGGTGACACAATGGCTACGTGTTTGATGGTTAACCCAAAATTTGACCATTAGAACCTACCCAATAGCTCCACAGGACACAGGTCATGAGATCAGTTCCCATAAAAATGACAGCCAAGGAAACTTCCTAGGGCAGTTTCATTCTGTCATTGAGTGAGAATAAATTTGAAGGTAAAATCATCAAAAAAAAACCCCAGCATGATAAGTTGGAAAGATAAATATAATTATATATTTATGATTATATAATGTTATACAAAATGATCACAAATTAATCACTGTAAAGACTCAAGTAAGATGAAAAATAATAATTTTCTAATTTCTCTTTTATAAACATAACTTTACAAACAACTGTAATAAAGTTTATCACCTGTGAATTTATATTAAATGAACAATGAAAATTTGGAAGCTTATAATTATGCTTAAGAGATCCTAGCAGTTGTTAAGAGAAAGTCCTAAAACTTTACGTTTGGGATTTTAAAAAATCAAAAACAAAAACTTCACTCTACTTATTGTTTTATTCTGTTTAAGTCATCATGACTTTTTCTACACCCAAAATAAGAACTGCACTTTAAGTATTAGTTAAGGCAATTTGAAGAGCAGTCAGTAATCAAGCCCTGGGGGGAGGGCGGGGGGGGGGGGGGGGGGGGGGGGGGGAGGTGTGTACAAAATAAGAGAGAAGTTCATCTGAAACTTATCTCCTAAAGTGAATACCTACTGCCCTCCCGAATCAAAGGGAAAAGAGGATTCATTACAATTTCATTCAATTAAGTAAATTCCAATTGAAAATCATTATATTGTCTATCCAAATATTTATCAAGATTTTGGAAGAAAATTTAGGGCTTTGAACTCATTTTAAGGAAACTGAAAATAGATCTTCCGGTATTCTTTGAATATTAACAAAATCAGCAAATGATCACAACTGGCACTTATAATAAGCACTAGTTATGGTTGATGTATGAGATGATTATCATGCTCTGCAGGAAAATCTAATAAATCCCAGAATTGTTATTTTCTAAAATCTATTTTTATGGAAATTAGAACCTGAATAGTCCATTTATTATAGCAAGAGAACAATACAAGTTTTTATGACAGACTCAATCAAAAACTGTGTCAATTCATGAAAAGTAATTGCTTCTGAAGGCTGGGAAAAAAGTTCTATATTTTCTAGAACACAGTGGTGGTATATTAAAATGCGGCAAATTTTATAATTTCTACAACTGAATTTAAAATTATGCAGACACCTGTTTTGACAGAGAATTAAAGAGAATAAGTATACACAAAAACATTTTAAGATGTATTTGACACATTTTTCAGAGAATGATTTGTTTACATTATAATTTTTCATGAACTAAAAAATATTTTATTCAGGGAAGGATCATTATTGCTGCTCCCCCTCCAATATATGTGTGTAGATTTGTGCTTTCCTCAAATCTAGTGTACTGTTTTATATTTAATTGATTTTTAATGCTTGATAAAAGTGGTATCAAGGTAGGACATTTTGCAGCATTTATCAGTCATTTAGTTATAACAAGGTTAACAACCTAGTGACTAATTTTTCAATCTAATTGAACCATTTTCCCCATAATGATAATATTGATAATGATAATCAATATTATCTTTTATGAGGGCATATTTTCAAGTTTAATTCAAAGAATATATGCAAACACACAAAAAATATATTTAATAAACAAGACTTGGACTTTTCAGCCATCTTCAACATCTAAAATTCATTCATATATTTGATTTTTTTCAAATTTTTAATGAATAAAAACGAATAAACAGAGAAGTTTTATTCTCTATGCCTTACATTGTTTATCTATGCAATACTTTTATATAATCCTAAAATATGCTTACATCATTATTCTTATTTTTCCAACTTGAAATTTTATTAACTTTCTGATATAAAAAAATCTCAAGTACACTGAAATCTTTTATGATTCCAACTTTTCTTTTAGTATGTAGGTAAGTTGTTATTGTTTTATATCGCTATTGTTAATGGTTAGACTATAGTTTTGCTATTTATACTTATCATTCATATTTATTTTCCACTCAAATTTCTACTTAGAGAAAATAGAAATTTTAGTTCTCCTATTTCCTTAAATAATACTTCTTTTCTTGTCTTTTCTTAACTTTTTTCTTTATGCTTTTTTCATGCTCTTTAGACTGGTAGCCTTTCCTTTGTATTCTATAGTCATAAATGAGTATTTTTAAATTTTTTGGTTCATTTTATTAAATTTTATTATACTGATTGGGATTCCTGGTAGCTTAATGGTTGTGAGTTGGGCTGCAATCCACAAATGGAAAACACCAGCCCCCCCGCCCCCATCCCCACGCACATGAGAACAAAGGGCTTTCTACTCCTGTAAACAGTGACGGTCTCAGAAACTGACAGGTGCAATTCTGTCTTGTCTTATAGGGTCATTTTGAATTGGCAGTGACTCGCTGGAAAGAGCTTGAGTTATACTAAATGGTATTATTAGAAATATTTTCTAGTAGGTGACAGTGAATCGATGAGTGGTATGTTAGCATAGAAAGG
>NW_022111320.1:12361672-12364591 GCF_000313985.2 Echinops telfairi | reverse complement strand
TATTTCTTTCCTTTTTAAACTTTTCACCCTGCACTTTAAATTTGTAGGATTTTCTATTGCTTCAATGGCAACTTCCAACTAAGTTAGCTTTGCCGTTATTTGTTTCCTACTTGACACGCATTAGTTCCAGGAATATGTCTTGCTTTGATTTGGATTACTCTTCTGCAGACGCAGAGTATTTGCTCTCAAATCCTCTCATTTGTCTCTTGTTTATCTATTGGGATCATTCTTATGCAAACTATCTTAACTTTTTGTCATTCCCTGATAACCCTTTCTTTTCTCTCCATTCTTCTTGTTCTTCTGTCTTGTCACGTTGTATTTTAAGTCTTCTTTTATAAGTGAGAATGAATTTAAACACTTTATGTCCATTTGGCTGATTCAGAAATGCCACATAGTCTTTATTTGACAGATAATTTTAAAATATGGGTACCATCGGATATTTCCTATTTCTTCATGTGTCTTATCACTTGTATAATCTCTTTTCAATTACACCATATATTTAATTTGGTAAGTCTCTAGTACATGTTTTCTGCCACATGACTCTTTATATTATCTGAGAAACTCCTCTGTTTTGTTTGGTTTTGGTCTCCTGTTTTCTACATTCTCTTTCTTATAGGTATTCATGTACTTATTTACTCTAGTTATGAATTTCCAAACTTCATTTAAGCTCAGCAATTAAAAGGACACTAAATAAAACTTCTATTCATTATGGTCAGTGACACAGTTCACTTTTCAAATGAAGGTAAAAATCTATTAAATATAAGTTAATGTTGTTTAAATCACCAAATAAACGACTGGACCATGCTTTTAAAAACATGCAAATGTTGTAATGATTTATAATTCAGTAGTTATGCAACCAGTACACACTGTCAAGGGACCAACAGGCTGTGATCAGGCTTCTGGTTTACAACTCAGTGGTTAATGTTGTCACACTTTTTCAATTAAAAGGCACTAATACTCTAATACTTTTGTTTTAATAAAGAGACAGGTTTTTACGGTAAAAATGTAATTTGATCCTTATACATGCAAGTAGCTTTCTATAAGCCTTTCCCCGGCTTACCAAATAGGAGAGGGTCACAGTGACAGACATTTTCTGTCCCAGCAAATAACACTGCCAGGGCTTTGAGAGTTTCATAATGTCCTATAAGGTAGAAACAGTTGTTTTATGCACTAGAACATGCATGCTAATGATTTATAATTAATAAGATGAAATTAGTGATTTAGGTAACATTAACTCAATCTTTAATACATTTATTTAGTAAATGTCCCAGTTCTGTTCATCAAGTTAATTCATCACTTTTCCTTGAGACGGTTTCAAAATCATGTTTAGCGTTTTGTTTGCTTATTGTTATTAATTTTGTTTGTTTTCTTTTTTATGGGCAGGAATGTCATTTGTGTTATTATTCTAGTCCCAGGCACATATACTTAACAATATTCCACCTAAGAGGTACTCAATAGAAATTTGGTACATGGATGAACAAATTGCATAATTTTTTTCACTACTGAGGTAATTTTTATAAAACTGTTTAAGATGACAACATGTATAAATTATTTATATTTAATATGATTATAATTTTAAAATGTTTATGGAGAAGTGTGTGGGAACGTAAGGGTAGAATTAATTCTTCAGTTCAATCTCAGTGCTAGACAGTACATTAGACTAAGGATTCTACATCAATCAGGGCTATGAATGTAATATGCTATTAGGAAATCCTATTACAGGCAATTTATAAATCTTGTCAAGATGCTTGATAATTATACATAGTGTAAAATTGTATCAAATAACAGCCACCACCATCAGGTTAAACAAGAGGGTCTATTCATAAGAATCCAGGTAGTAAATTGGGTCTCTCTAAAACGTTAACAATCAAAAACCAAACTCACAGCCATGAAGTCCATTCTGACTCATAGTGGCCCATAAGACAGAGTAGAACTGCCTCTGTGGGTGTCCCAGAGACCAAATCTTTCTCTAGTGGAGAAGTAGGTGGGTTTGAACAACTGATCTTATGGTTAATAGTCCAACATGTTAACATAATGCCACCAAGGCTAGCGACATCACATTCAACTCCTTGCACCACTGAAGTACTCTGTCCAGATTCCTCAGAAATTACTTTCCTGATGAACAAAAGGAAGACTCTAGGACTTGGGGCTGAGTGAGGGAAAATTGATAATGAAATTGTTGCTTTGTAGGCCTTCCACGAATCATGATGCTGGCTACCCTACTATTCTTCTTTGTCCTCTGCTGCTGACCTCATGCTGCCTGGAATTCAGCCATGAAGACAGGCTCCACCTTCACTTGAGTGGTTTCTTGTCTATATTCTAAATGGCAACATTTCTTTTCTTTTTTCTTTTTTATTCCTTCTATACTAATATAGCTGTAGCCCTCCTACTGAAGTGGTTACATGTTGGCCTCGGATCCAAATGATCAGCAGTTTGAAACCATCAGCACCCTCCCTTGGAGAAAGACTGGGCTTCTTCCATGACAGTTACAGGAAGTCGTCATGTGACAGCCAGCATGACGCGATGGCAGACAGTGTGGCTGGGAGTTTTACACTAATATATGCTGTTCATTTTCCTCACACGTGTAATTATTCATTATAATTTGAATTACAATTTAGTAAAACTCTTTAAAACATCTTAACTTCCTTGCCTGGCATCAAAGCCTGATCCAAAGTACCCTGGATACATTTAGCAATAATTAATACTAAGTAATTTTTACTACCCTTTGGAAGTTTTAATTTTTTTAAAAATTACCCCCAAAAAAGTCTTCTTAGTAAGCTTTCATTGTCTGTTTTGTTATTGATTATTTGGGCCATTCTCTTCTTCATTATCAAATGCTTAAACTTATTTTTATTTGGAACTACTAGGAATTATTTCTAAAATTCCATCACACAGATTCCTTTTTTTTCCCATTTAAAT
>NW_022111320.1:12359211-12360591 GCF_000313985.2 Echinops telfairi | reverse complement strand
AAAATGGATGGATTAAATATATTAAGGGGCAAAATTTAAAATGACAGGATCATTTTTGTAATAGTTAAAATTAAATATATAGGAACATCATTGAATTACCTAGAGATTATGATGCATAGATTTGTAGAAGACGACTAATTTGGGCATTTGGAATTTGAATGCCTTCTAAGACATTCAATGATAGTGCAAATATTTTAGTCGTATATTTGTGCTTAGGATTTGTGATGTAGGATAATGATAAAATTGTACAATTAATGGGCCACTGAGAGGCAAAATAAGAAAATACTGATTAAAATCATAGAGATTACATTGATAGAGTCCAGTTTTTTATAATCTTCAGAAGATGTAAAGACTGAGCAAAAGAATACAAATGGCATCGATAGAAAAGTGGCTGAAATGAAATACCAACATATAGTTGAAGAACAGGGAATTTAAAATTAGCCTAAATACCATATCCTCACAATCCAAGAAAATTTGCAGTTAGTGAATCATTTTCAGCACCTAGTGTAGCCTATTTGAAATAACGGTGGCATAGTTTCTAATATCACAGGACATGAAAACTACCACGATCTTTAAAGAGGTAGACAATCTTAAAAGAATAGATAGCTATGTGGTGACTGAAAGAGATGATCAATAGATGTTAGTCTCACTAAAGTGGACCACAGAAAAATGTGGGAGAGGGACAATATGCTATAATAGTGGAAACACTCAAAAAAATCTGGTTTAAAACACTTTTGCTTTATTTTAAAAAATCTCTAATAATAAAGAAATAAAGAATTTCTCAACAATCACATGAACAGCAGAATCTATGTTATATGTCCTGGGGAAGAGGTATTGAACCATGACCTCAAGCTTTTACTTAAATGGACTGGTCTTAGATCATACTTATTGTACGCTCTCCTGTGAAAATTGGTTGGATCAGAGTTAAGAGCAATTTAGTAATGTTTAAGCTTAAGAACCACACTTTTGAAGACTGATAACTGGATATAAGCTATCAAATAAACTTTTAGATATGTGGCATGAATTAAAAATTGAGAGTAAAGAGAGTAATTATTTTGTCTTGAAAACCTTAACCCTCAATTTCAACAATTTTGTTAAACTTGAAAATATCAAGATAATATTCAAATAACTCTAAAAGACATTCAGTCATTCTAATAGATTGAGGAATATGCAGCATCTGACATATATCCTTCTCTGAGTAGTAGCTATTAAGGTTAAGTACCTTTGATCACACAACATTTTGAGGGATTCCCAATTTCCTTGACCCTTTAATAGACAAATATTTCAGGGAAAGATAATTTTCATAAGTTCATAAAAGTCAAAATGAACTCTAAATTCTATTTTGAGGAACTGGAAAAGGCCCAAACATAGAATCTTGTA
>NW_022111320.1:12338742-12358829 GCF_000313985.2 Echinops telfairi | reverse complement strand
AAAGGACATTAACAAATATTGAAAAGACAAAAGTGTTTCATTTGTTATTTTTATACAAATTTTCAAGCTGAAAAGATACTCAGAGTTTAGGTCTCCAAACTGTTTTCACCAGTGATTTGGATTTAGTCAGGAGATAGCACGGGGATTGCTTTGAAGAAGTAGAGAACAAAAAGATATGGATTTGGGGCATTTGTCATCCCTTTATTAATAAAAGGGCATCTTAATTTGTACTGTCATCTTACAGTGAAACCTATGAGAGAAGAAACTCAATTGGACTACCTTGTTTTTCTGGATCTTGCTAGTTTCCCACTTTTTGTTTATTCTATAATGGGAAATATGTGTGGGTTCTTTCTTTGACTGGCTTCTGCCTTACAGAAGTTCCAGGTTCTCCAATAGTTTACTAACTAGTTGGGTCCTGTGCAGGGAAAGACAAGGCTTTTTGCTCCTGTAAAGAGTATAGACTTGAAAGCCCATAGAAGGAATTCTACCCTGTCATCTATAGAGTCACCAAGAGTCTGAATCAATGGCAGTGAGTTATTTTTCTTTTTAGTAGGGCCTTGAGTTTATATTTTATACAAAAGAAGTAGCAAACAAAACTAACAAAAAGAAAAAGAAGAAGTAGAGATGAACAAAAGAGAAGTTTTGAATATTCAGTTTAAATTTAAGCTAAATTTCTTACTAAATAAAAGAGAAGATTAAAGAAGAATGGAACTTGAGCAATATCCAGGGACCAGTCTCCAGATATTGGTGGTTATTTAACAGTACTGGTTAGAATTTGCTTTAAAACAACCCTTATTGTAAATAGTACTGTCATTGTTGTACTGCCAATTACCATGGGCATACATATAGCTGTTCCGGTCGCATCTCTTATATCTTTAGGGTAAACACCAAATAAAGGGATTGCTAGGTCATACAGAACATTGATTCCCGGTTCCTTGAGGATACACCATATCACTTTCCACAGTGTTTGCACAAGTATACACACCTACCATCAATATTTGAGATGTTCATTCTCACTGTACCTGCTCCACCAGTTATCTTTAACTTGGCTGTCAATACCACTGTGAAGTGATATTTCATGTTTGCCTTGATTGGCATCTCCTGGATGGCATGTGATTGTGAGCAATTCTCCGTTAGTTTGGATGCCAGTTTGTTGGTCACTTAGATGTCTTCTTTGTTGAACTGTGTTCATGTGCTCTGCCCATTTGGTTACGGGATCATTCATCTTTATGTGTTGCAGTTTTCTATAGATTTTAGAGATTTTGTCCAACACATCATTGCCAAAAAAACACATTACCACAGTCTATTGGATTTCATTTCCCTGTTTGAGGAAGTTTTGTTCTTCTTTGATGAAGTTTTTTGATATATGTAGTGTCTTACTTTTAGGAGGTCCATGATATGTGTCTTAAATTCTTCTTTGTGTGTGTGTTTCATTATCTTTGGTAATGAGTTTATAGCTTGTATTAGAGCAATTTATTACTGGGTTCTCTATTCTGTTCCATTGGCCTGTGTATTTTTCTCTCAAGCCTCACTGCTACAGTCAATGCTGACTCACATAGAGGCAGGCCCTCAACGAGATGGATTGGCACCATAGCTGTAAACATTGGCCGAATTATAGGAACAATGGTGAGGTGTCCAAGGCCAAGTAGTTTATTCCTATGCTGCTCATAAGGTCCCACTGGTTTGGAACTGACCTGTGGGCATCTAACAACAATAATAGCAACAACAAAGCAAACTTTTGTACATAATTCAGTTTCACAAATGATGTTTTCTTGTTGGTGTATCTTAGTCAATTTAGCACTTGATTTCTCAGAGTGAATTAAGTTATGAACATTTTAGGTCAAATGGCAGTCTCCGCTGAGCTTGGTATGCTTCTCACTTTTACCACCAAAGCATGATGGACTTGAATAAGTGTAGTTACTATAATCAATTGAATATTGAAATTCAATTACCTTAGATAAATACACAATAATGTTCTAATAGTAATTTCATATTGTCAGTGTACAATGATACTAAATTCTGTACAATGCTTCATGCTAGGGAAGGTAAAGCACTACAATATAAATATGCATGGTAATAATATTCATATAATTACATAATCCATGAGGCTATTATTGTAAAATGAATTAGCAACGTGTTTCTTGAACCATTTAAATTAATTTTGCCACAAAGGTGCATGGTTATGATTAATATAGACACATTTGTAAGATAATTTTCTCATAAATATAAAATTAAAATTGGTATAATTGTCAGGAATGTTCAATACATATACTTAATTCATATAAATTGTGCAATAAAGTATATGTTATTTTTATTTATGTTGATAGCAGTTATTTTAATTTGAAAAATAGGGCTCACAATTATTTCTTCCCATGTTTGTTGAAATAAGTTATTATAACTAAAATATATATGTCAGTTTCTTTTTTACGGGCAGGACCATAGTGTGACAGGTGTGGGTAAGGTACCTTTATCAATTGCTAATCATTTTCCCCCTATAACAATATTTTGTTTTCTCTAAATGAACGAAAACAGTGAACAATGGGAAAGAGAGAGTGCAAGAGAGAAGGAGGAGGAGAGAGAATTATTATTTTAAGAAAATAGATTACAAAATTATTGGAGCTGGAGGTAGCAGGTGTTGAATATATATATGTACATATTCATATAATATATATGTTGAATGTATGTATATATATTCAACATATATATATATATATATATGGTCATTGAGTTTCTCATGGAATCACTGGAATAGTGAATCTAAAATCTGCAGATAAGTGATAGGAAATATAGATTTAGTTTAACTAATTTTGAGATATTTACCCTTTATTCGGTTTCATCATTGAAATCTAGTCAAACAAAGAATGAACAAGGAATTTTCTAGTCTTTCAATAGTCAAAATTTAATATTTCCTTTGGATTGGAATCCAGCTTATTAACAACTTTAGATATGTAGATAACACCACCTTGCTTACTGAAAGTTAAGAATACTTAAAGTTTTTGCTCATAAAAATTGAGGATCACAATCTTCTCAAATTTTAATAACTAGACCAATAGAATAAATCATGATAAAGGACAAAAATATTAAAGTTGCCACAGATTTCATATTCCTTTTATCTATAATTAACGTGGAAGCAGCAGCCAAGAAATCAAAGGAAGCATTGCATCGGGCACATTTTCTGTACAAAACCTCTGTGAAATGTTAAAGAGTAAATTTGTTAATTTGAGGACAAGATGGAAGCAGACAATGAATGAGACCAGAATTAAGACATTTCAGTTATGGTGTTAGAAGTACAACCAGAATGTGCCTTATAAATGAAGATTATTCTACGTCATTTTTCCAACTTACTTTAGACATGTAATTAGGAGAAACTAGTCCCTGCAAAAGGACATTGTACTGGATAAAGTAGAGAAGAGTAATAAAAAATAGAGGACTATCTTCTATAATATGGATTGATACAGTGGCTTCAAGAGTGGGCTCAAATATAACAGCAATTGTGAGGATGGTGCAAGACTGGGAAGAGTATACCGCCTTATTGTGGTTGGATCCACTTTGATGGAACATTTCCAAATTTTCCCCGTGCATGGGAAAGGAACAACTGGTGCCTTTACACAGGTGTACTGACGAGCTACTGTAAGCACTGCATCTAGGAATTGTTTGTCAGTATCATCTTGGTTACAATTATTAATGTAATATTCTTCAAAACAAATGTTGAGACAATGCTTTAGATATAATCACATTTTTTGGAGATGTTGCAAGATGAAATGTGTCTGTTGATTTTTAAATGACTGAAAGTTCTACAAATGTCATTGTTTTCCACTGATTATTCTATATTTTATTTATTAATACATTTAGTTTTACAACCAACATAATTTTGTTTGTTTATTTATTTATTTCCTCCCCTTTCACCCAAGTTAATATGTGTCCACCCTCTAGTTAGGGATTTATTCTCTTTCCCTTTCCCATCCCAAAGAATGTTACTTTTGAAAATATTTTCCTGACTCTTTTACAGAAATGATCTCATACAATATTTGCCCTGTTGTGACTAAACTATGCAGCATAATATATTGCAGTTTCATCTATGCTGTGAGGTTCATAGTTATTTTTTAATGTTGCTTTGTAGTCCATTGTGGATATTTATCACTGTTTCTTTATCGCCTATTCCACTGATAGGCATGTATGTGATTTTTACCTGTTTGATATTGTCAACAATATGGCAGGAAGCACAGTTCTCTGAGTCATTGTTTTTATGTCCCTATGGCATATTGAAAGTAGAGGACAGAGATATTGTGTGATGTCTGTATTTCCAAAGTTTAAGGAAGAATGACAATGTTTCCCAAACTGCTACTCCATTGTATGGAACCACCAGCAATGTCTGAGAGTTCTAATTCCCCTATTGTTGCTGTCTGTTTATCACTCTTCTATGAATGCTGGGGGAGATGATACCGCATTGTCACTTTGATTCGCAGCTCTCTAATGACTAATGATTGAGACCATTTTTCAAAAGTTGATTTAATGCCCTTTTGGAGGAAGTGTCTGTTCATGTTCTTTCGTCATTTAAAAATGATATTATTTGTCTTTTTATTGTTTAGGTGTTGAAGTTTTCTTTAAACTTTAAAGATTAATCTGTTGTTCAATATGACATTGCTAAAAATTCTCCCAGTGTACAGTTTTCTGTTTCCCACTTCTAGTAAATTGTTTGATTCATATAACTGTCCATTTTTAAGAAGGTAAATGTAATCCATGTAATGAGTTGGCAAACTGAAAATGCTCTATAAATCCACCTGTAAATTATTCAACAAAACTGCCATGCATTTGATTTTTGTATGCAATTTTTATCATTTAAAATATTACATTTTAAATTTGGAAAATGGACATAGAAAATACTGTTTCCCATATGTTTTATAGTATTGATTATCTAGTGCTTCCATAACATATACAAATGGGTGGTTTTAGAAGGCAAAGTTTTGGAGTTGGAAGTTGAGATTGGGATCTTGGCCATTTCATATGCTGCCAGAGCTCCTTTACATTGATGGACTTGTGGATGCATCTGTCTCCATTACTGTATTTCATGCACGCGCATGTGTGTGTCCATGCGCTGCTCTATTCAGAACTCAGATGTGATTAAGTGAAAGTTCCACACTAACTGGGTATGATTTCATTAACATAACCATAAAATATATTTCCAAACATGATAGTATCCGTAGTGTTGAAGCCAGTATTTCATACTTCCAGGAAACACCACTAAATCCATAACAGATACATTATTATAACAGATACATACAAAAAATGCTATTATTTTTAATTCTATTTCTTGAAAAAGTTTGTGTGCCCTAGTAGTAGTTGATTTGCTTGTTCAGTAATCTACATGATGATAAGAAGACTTGGTATTAAAATATATTTTCCTTGCAGATAAATGATAGGCAAATGAATTTATATTAAAACGGTTATTGAATTCAGTATACATTTATCAAAATAACAATTCATTAAAACACCTGAAAATAATGGGAAAACCTTATCATGGGTACAGATATATATATCTGTATATCTATATATATATATATATAGATATATATATATCTAAGACAAGAATCACAATTCTTATTTATTCAGTTTATACTTTAATGACAGAAACATAAATTATTTTAGTTGACAATTTAGTCATCAAAAAATGAAATTCATTACTTTGCATACGAGTAACCTGACCCATAAGCAACATGCAAATATTAACTAGCTGCATGCTTTATTTGTCTGCCCAGAAAACCTGAACTGTATGTCAAAGAGGAAAGATAAATATTGAGAGTGAAAAATTTGAGTTTGGTTTTGGACTGATAATCATAGTTAAAACAGCCTTGGCAGAGTGGATGGATAAGGAATAAATTGTTATGAGTGGAAATAAACTTGAGCATACCTAAAAAAAAGGATGATTTTTTTCCAAATTATTCCAGAACAAATAAAATATAATTGACTCTAAAAAATATTTATATGCTAAATGCATTACAAACAAATACTATAACAACAATGAATTGAATTTTCTAGAATCTGGACAAATGCATTTATAATTCAAAATCTGACTGAACTTTGATTTGATTTTAGAAATAATACTGTCCCAGATAGTCTTATTTTTACCTAATATTTCAAAGAAATGTTGAAATATTTCACTATAAAACAGCTGCTTCTCCTTGAGATGTAGTCAGTGCATATGGTCCTGCCAACCATGATTCCTTACATCATGTATTATAATCCTGGACTCTGTGTCTTTAGCCATTCTGCAGGATATGAGCCACTAGACACTGAGAGAAGCCCCAGGACCATTTGGAATTGCATATCCAAGATCCGTCTGAAGTGGCGGAAGCACTGCAACCAGAAGCTCCAGGGACTGTGGCCCAGAGACTCAGAGGAGCCGCATGGAGAGGGTGCCTTCTCATCAGCCTTAGGCTGGGACTGTGAGACTAAGTGACAAGCAGGCTTGCTTGCTGACCCACAGAAGCAGAAGCCAAAGGATCATGTAGCTAAGAGTTTGAGAACAAGAGAGAGGCTTGCTTAAGGTGAGGGGTTGCTGTAAACCAAGGACTTTTCTTATTGTTCCTTAATGCTCACTTGTGGTAACCTATTAATTTTCCAAATAAACCGCCTTAATTATGAATATTGTCTTTGAGTTATATGAGGCCAGTTCAATGAAAAAGAGGAAGACCTTCAACAAGATGGATTGACACAGTGGCTGTATTCATAGACCCAAACATAGAAACAATTGTGAGGATGCGCAGAACCAGTGGAAGTAGTGTCTGTTGTACATTGTGTTGCTGTAAGTCACAACCTACTCCATGCCAATTTGAAACCACCAGGTGCATTATGGGAAAAAGTCAGGGCTTTTCACTTCAAAGCATTTACAGTCTTTGAAATGCAAAGGGGCAGTTTTACCATGCCCTATAGAATCTCTTGGAGTTGGTGTCAACTCGATGGCAGTGAGTTTGATTTTATTGTTTTTAATCAGGTAGTGGTCATTTTTGTTTTATTGCTTTATCCCATTACAATAATATGTTTATGATTTCTAGTTAGAGCACAAGAGAGAAGATAAAAGTAGAAAATAAAGGAGAATAAAGAGGAAAAAAAAATAATATCAACAAAAAAAAACACTTGGTTCCAATTTTCCAAAATCTATCTATCATCTATCTATCTATCTATCTATCTATCTATCTATCTATCATCTATCATCTATCTATCTATCTATCATCTATCTGTCTATCATCTATCTATATATCTATCATCTCTCTATTTATTTATCTATCTCTATCTATATTTAAAAATATACAAATATACATATCATCTATCTATATCATCTATCTATATCTCTATCATCTCTCTATTTATTTATCTCTATCTATATTTAAAATATATGTATATTTTTAAACATATATATGTAAAGAGAGAGAAAGATTTTCATATGGACATTTCATAAGAGTATTATTGAACGAGTCCATTGAGGGTTTGTAGCTTGAAAGATCCTAAACCATCCTAAATGAAAAAGAAATAAAAATGATATAGGAGCAGGATAATCCTAATGGGCAGTTTACTTAAACTGGGTCAATAAAAGTATTTGTGTGTTTCATTTTAATTTGTAGACACAGATTCTGTGGTGGAAGGTCTCTTTATGTCTTAGACCTCATGGTAGGGGGTGGGGGATGGGAGAGAGATCTAGAAGGGGCAATGTTCCTGCTCCTCCTTTTTGAATACATGTGCCTACCATTTATGTTCTCCAGGTGATTAAAAGTTTCTAGAATAGGAAGTGAGAAATTGAAAGACTTCATTACAAGCATTGTCTGTTTCCCACACCATAGTTAAAGAAATGTCTTATAAGATCATAAGATGCATGGTAGAGCATAGAGCATGCAAAGATATGAAAACATCTTGAATATAACCAAATCCATTTAGGAAATGCATTGCAGTCCCTGGGGGATCAGGATCATAATCTAAGTCTAAATCTCCTGGAATATTTAAGCCACTAAAACAAGCAGGAGATGGATGGGCCCGACCGTTTCAGGAACAGTCTGCCATACAAGACTCTGTAAATCTTCAGCCAGAGGTATATCTAAGGGCCACTTGCATCAGGGCAACAGGTATAAAATGATATCCAAGGAAAAGTAGGCTTTTTAAAGATAGTTTCTAATGTTTGTTAAGAATATGGTTCATTTTCCCCCAGTTTTTCATTAGGGCAAACTAGACACAGAGCTGCTCTCTGATACCCCAAAGAGTAGGTGTGTGCTTAACAACGTTGGCAATGACATCTCCTCCATTAACACTTTGCATGGGCAGTAGTGGACCAACTGAGATACATTTTCTTAAATCATGCCTTGATAGCCTCTACAGACTTTCCATTGTGACGGGGGGAAACTTCTAACCATCCAGTGATGGTGTGAAAAGCACAATTGATTCTTCCAGCTGCTTTGGACATTTCCATGTAGTCTACTTGACAGTTTTCACCGACCTGGTCCCTTTGACTGGGACGCTTTTCATCTTTAGCAAGAGTTCACATATGGGGTTTTCTTCTGCATTAATCATACATCCCTGGGTTACATTTGAGTGATTTTATAAAATCCATATCCTGCAATAATCCTGCTAAATCTAGTATACAAATCCTCTCTTTTGTAGTGAGTGCTATTGTGGGCTATCAATACAACATCATGCATTAAATGAGTGGGAACAAAAATAGTACCTTGGTCACAATAAGTGCATCCAATTTTCTGCTTGGCTGAGGTCATAAAACTAGAAACTGTAACATCTGATTTATCCCCACAAATTGAAACTCTTATTTCTGAGAGAAGGTGGAATGACTGACAAAGGTAAATAAGACCATTCTGCATACAAGTCTTAGTGGCTTGATCTTCAGGTTAACACCTCTGTTTAGAGGCTATTGCTGGTGGTTAGGTCACTGAAGTTTGTTTTAACCCTACCTTTGCAAGTTTCAATGATGTTGCCCTTCCTGGTATTCTGTTGGCCCATTCCTCTAGATTTACCTGTTCTGGGACTTACCTGCTTTAAGATACTCTATTAGATAAATCAACACTTAATTTATCTGGCTGAAACAATGAGCTCAAATAAAACACCACTGCCATGTGAAACAATTCCTCAAACATTTCACGGGTTTCTAGAGGACTGTGCCATGATTCACAGAACCCAGGAACAGGAAGGAATATATCCAAGGGATGAATGGGGAGGGGGAGGAGAATGGAGCCAAATAGCATCATGAAAGAGCTGTACATTTTCACATGATTAATCCCCAACTCCTTGGGACTATTCGGTATTAATTATTCAAATAGAGATTAACACACCAGGTTGATGAATACGATTTTTATAAGAGGAAATGTACTTGATAGTAAATGTTAAGTTGCAGAAATTAGAAGGGGTCAAGTTACATTGTCGGGTCAGACAACGCAACCAGGTCAGTTCACACACACACAAAATCAAGAGAATGAGTGGATGCCCAACAAGATTGGGACCTCAAGAGCACATTATCAAGAACATGTTTTTCAATGAATATTCCTTCCCCTTGGCAGTCCTGATGGTGTAATGGTTACATATTGGGCTGCAATCCACAAGGTTAGCAATTCAAAACCCCCAGCCTCAGCAGAATGACAGGGCTTTGTACTCTTGTAAAGAGTTGCAATCTCAGGAACTCCTCAGGGAAACTCCACAGGGGCTGTCTCACAGAGTAGCATTGAGTCGCCCTCTACTCAATGGCAGTGAGGGAGATTCCTTCATTTCCAACCTTTACATTCCAATCTACAATAATTATCAATGCACATTGATTGCATGTTTGATTAAAGTTTTACTGAATTCAAACCAAAAGTGCTGGTTGACTTCTTCAATTTCTTCATCGATTACTTTAGTAGCTGGTCCATAAAATGGAGTAATACTTGTATTAACCAGTCTTCCTTGTAGACTTATAAATATTATATTATCACAGACAACATCGTACTCAAGATATATCTTGGATGTTCTGTTTGACCATGAATGGGGTGTCATACTTCCTGAATTTTCATTGCCAGCATATAAAACCATATGCATATCAGATTCAAAATGGCAAATACCAGTTCATGTCAGTTCCTAATGTTGAGGAAGGTGAATTAACATGCTGGCTGCAACAATGAGCTCACATAACAGTTGTGAGGATGGACCAGTAAGCAATGTCTTACTTTGTTGTATAATGGGCCCTTATGAGTCAGAACCAGCTAAATGACATCTGATAACAAGTTGTTTTCTAAGCTGTTGCTTTTTATGCATCTCATTTCATTGCTGACAACTTCCTACTTTCCTAAATTCATAATTCATGCATTTGACGTTTTGAGATTAATGAACGTTTGTAGCTGTTTCTTTTCATTTTAAATGTGTCCACTAAGCAGATGAAAACCTTACTTCATGCACATCATTAATGTTGACTCTACATTCAGGTAACAGCTCTTTCCCAAATATAATTTTACTTAATTCTGACCTGAGGGGCTCATCTACTGGCATTGTATCCGACAATGTGCCATTACTATTTAAAATGTGTTCAGTGCCCAATCTTTCAAAAGCAGACAGCGTATTCCTTCTTTGTATTCTGCTCTTAGTCTAGAAACTTATCTGAAACCTTTCTCATTTTTGGTGACCCTGCTGGTATTTGAAATAGTAGTGACATAGGTTCTGATACCACCGCACATACAAGTCACCACAGTCCAACACATTGATAGTTGAGGAGTGGAGTTAGGCCCTCTAAACTATCTTGATTCCCACTGTAGCACATATTCAGATATTCATATGAATAGTCATATATTCCCCCAAAGTTCTGCAGAATATAAAAAATAAGGAGCTGAATCCAGTAGACATGCATACTACCGCTGCAGCTGAGACAGGTATCACAACGCAGAGTATTTGTTATTGTTTGTTGGTGGTGTGAACAAGGCAAAAGTCCCTCCATAGGAGAAAGATGAAGTTGTCTGTTCCCATTAGGATTAATAGTCTTAGTAATTCTACATAGGACTGCTATGAATCAGAGATGACTCAATGACAGTGGATGTGGCTATTTGGTTTGGTCTTATCTGGGAATGACTAGCTGCCTTACAGACTCTGTGGACAATCTTACTGAAAGGGAGAAGTAACCTATCAATACTGTCAGGCAAGAACAAGAGCAAAAAACACCGATTCAGATAAATCACGAACAAACCATGGTTCAACTTTTAAGACTTTAGTAACAGATGCCAAGGAACCATAAGGAATTCATGCAAAGTATTGATGGAGAAACCCAAGGTTACATAGAAAATGAGTGGATTTTACTATGGATGTCTGGACTCTGCCTTTTTTGACAACTTCATGCATACCCTCAGCAGATTAAATGTCACCTTAACTTTGGTGGAAAAATCCAAAAAAATAAATATGAATATGACTGAGTGGCTAATACATATACACAAATAGGTATCCTGTGTGTGTGTGTGTGTGTGTGTGTGTGTGTGTGTGTGTGTGAAACAATCTTATCACCTTCAAAGTACTCACCATTACACTTAATACATTCATCAAATCTATGATTCCATTCTTGGAAACAGTTTTCAAACTCATCTTTTTGGTTAGGGAGCTGACAGCACCTCCCTCGTTTCTGGTTTGTTTTTTTTTTCTTCTCTTCTATGCCATCAAATCACTGTCCTTTCATGTTGCAGAAACAAAAAGAAGACATATGGAGAGGTCGGGTGAGTAAGGTGCATGGAACAAGAGAGGCATGCTGGTTTTTGCCAAAAACTGGCACACTGAGATGGCTGTGTGAGTTGGTGTTTTGTCATGGTGGAAAAAGCAGTCCCAAGTCTGCTACAAATCAGGCCTTTGTTGTCACACACTGTTACACAATCTTTTCAGAACCTCTCAGTCAGTGCTCTCAACCTTCCTAATTCTCGTTTCATCAAAAAGGAAATGCCACTTGATGATGAAGCTTGTTCTGGATGTCCATCAACTTCCCAAATGGATGAAAATGTCAACTCCTAGTGACTTTTGGAATTTGCGCCACCAGGTCAGACTGTTTATCAAGCACATCAGACTATTAATCAAGCTTTCTATTTATAGCAGCGGTTCTCAACCTGTGGGTCGCAATCCCTTTGGGAGCCAAGCAGCCCTTTCACAGGGATCGCCCAATTCATAACAGTAGCAAAATTACAGTTATGAAGCAGCAACGAAAATAATTTTATGGTTGGGGAGTCACCACAGCATTAGGAACTGTATTAAAGGGTCGCGGCATTAGGAAGATTGAGAACCATGGCTACAGAACCTATCCTACAAATTTAGTTAAAAATCAAATTTGAATGGGAACTCTCAATGCTTGGAAAAATGATCCACAGGCATACGTGTTTATTTTATCAACCAATTGTTTCAGCACTCTAAGCAATTAACCTGAAATAAGAAGTATTTTCATATTCTCTTATTTTGTGTATTTGTTTTCTGAAATTCCCTACTTCCTCAACTTCATATGCATATGAAAGTCTAGGCTAGAGTGAAATTATACCATCCAATTTGTTCTAACTGCATGGAAAAGTGACTCCGTCAATACTACTGAGGGTTGGAATAGATCCATTAAGTGAACTTTAATTAACACTAGAGCATTTGCTAAGATACTTAGTTGGATTTATGATATAATTATCAATATGAATCTAGAACTGAAATGTGTGTAAGGGAACAATCGGTTGCTTCTTTATGAAGCTTTCTTTCTGATATGTATAAATGCAACAGAAGAGTTTTACTGAGTTTATGTGAGGATAATTTTCAATTAGACCTTATTTTCCTCTGCTGTATTTGCAGGTTTAAATTTAAATGCTATTGGCACATTATCTTTTGATGTTTTCAATTGACAGGGGTTTATCTGATACTCTTCAAGCATTTGCTTTGCTTATTATGGGAAATCCTTGTTTATAAATAGTTTAATTTGTTTTGGGGCCTTTTTTAGATCATGGGAACATTCATGAATTTTATGTAAGTATTAACTACTAGAAATACAGTTAATACTAAGTGGTACTGTTTTTGTTTTCATTCAGTAATTGGGTACCAATGATACAAAATATCATGCCATGCACAAGACCATCTGACATACATACACACTATGCCACTTCTCACAGGAGATCCAAATGACATACAAGATTTTGAATGTAGGATACATCTGCTTATCTGAGTCTACAAATGAATTTAATTTACATATAAACAGAAAATATGTTTTGTTTAATTTCAAATACAAAGATGTGTTTTCAGTATATAAGTACTGAGAGGAGATTATATGGCATAACACACTATAAATCTTGGCTGAAATTTAACACTTTTTCACTATAATTGCTAATTCAATTGAACTGGTATTGAAATACACATCATTTTATTTATAAATTCAATTCCTCTTAGGCATCATGTTGTTTATAAAATTTTAATTTGCTTTAGTTTTGACTAGCACAATACTGCATTACAAAGCAAACAGCAACCCAGGAGCATAATATGTGTTGGTTTGATGGTTTTGTGTCAAATGACAGTACTTAGGGCTTTGGATAATTTGAAGTGGACTTATTTCTAATCAGCTAGCTTAGTATAGGTGTATTTCACTAGCCTCTCATTCTCCTTGGAGTAGAGGCAATCTGAGGTGTTTATTTGTTTGTTTCATAAGAAAAAACACAGGACGATTACATCACCTAAGTGAGCACAGTTCAGATCTTTGTTCATATAGTTTGTATTAACATCAGTTGTCAAAAGGAAGTCACATGGCCAAGTCAAAACTCTCATTATGGGGTTACAACAAGTTACAGGACCTATCCCAATATCAATGAAGTGGTGAAATACATGTCTCCCATTAAGATATAGTGGAAATATGAAGTGGATATTTAGTAAAAAATACCTGAAATTATTATAAATGAAACTCTAATCCACTGATACCAAGTGGATTCCAATTCATAGTGACCTTATCAAACAGAATGGGATTCCTCCTTAGGGTTTCTGGGTCTATAAATCTTTAAAGAAGTAGACGACTCCAACTGCCTGCCTTGGAACATGGGACACTTGTTGGATTAGAGCCACTGACCTTTCATAGTAGCCCAACACTTAATTCACCTTATCCCCTGTCATCTGAAAAGCCCCCCCCTATATATCCATATGTATATATGCACTATATATGTGTATATATGTTTATATAGATATATTAAGTCATACATATACAATTAAAGAATATCATGATGTTCTTTTAAGAAAATAAAGGAGATTTAAAATGTAGTTGTTCTTCTAAATACATGTAGAATATTTATCAGGTAGACCTTAACCTATTTCATGGAAGAGAGCTTAAATATTTGAAAATATTGAAATAATTAAGTACATTTATAGATTATATGATCCACTGTGGTAGTAATATAATCTGTTGTCAATCTGAGAGGATTAAGAATGAAGAGGTAGCGTTTAGCCTGTCAATCAGGTCGCAGCTTGATGACCTCATTTGGAGATGCTAAGTAGATAAATACCGCATTAGGGGCAGGACACAGGTTCACTCCCTGGGAGACATTGCAGCTAACAAGACACATGAAGCTATGCTAGTGCCCTGAGCAGGAGGAGCCATGTCGAGACCCTTGCCAGCACTGAGATGCTTCTACTCAACTGGATCCTCAAGACTTTTCAATCACTGGCCTGTAATCTTCCTCCATTTGGCATCATTGCATGTGTTGCATGAGTCTGAAGAGGAATTTATAGATTGGTATCAGACATATGGCCTAATATTGGACTTATGAACTTGATCTGGGCTAGGCTGGTATGTGTCTCAATATTGAATTGTTCTTGTACATAAACCTCTTTCTTATACACACAAGTGTCTATGAATTTATTTCTCTACTCAACCCAGACTAGCACATTGACACAGTAATGCACCTGCCCAAATTATTTCCACTTCCTAATCCCCAACCTTGTGACTATGTTAATATAGATAAAAAAGAGATTGTATCAATAATATGGCTAAATTAAGGACCTTGTAATGAAGACATTATTCTAGATTATTTACACAGCACTAATATAATCACAAGGAACTGTGTAAGAAGTAGACAGGATCATTCAAATCAGAGAAGTAGATACGACTTTAGAAGCAGAAAGCAGAGATATGTCATTTTAAGAAGGAGGGCCCAAGAGCCAAGAACTTCTCTGAAAAGTTGTAAAAACAAGGAACACAGTCCCACCCAAATCTTGAATTTTAGGATATTAAACAGATCTTGGACTTTTTGATCTGTAGAAGTATAAGATAATATATATGATGTCCACCTGTATGAAATTTTCACATTAACAGCGGCACACCACAACACTCAACAAAAAAATCAAGAAAGACAAACCATGACAACAGAGCTGATGACACTCATAGAAGAAACATGTGGATCTGCCACAAAAAGAAATTTTCAGAAGGCTGATTGGAGCAATACAGGAGTTGAGGGAAGCAATGCAGAATAAGGACACAATGATAGAGAGGACAAAGTCCATGCACCAAAGAGAACTACAAGTGCTAATGGATGAGGTAACAGAAGCTACACACAAGATCATCGATCTCACAGACTAGAGGAGGCAGACAATCCCATCAGTGATCTTGAAGACAATCAGGCAGACTTCAGCAAATGAGATAGTCAAATAAGATACCCTGTTTCCTTAATAATAAGACAGTGTCTTATATTAATGTTTGCTCCCAAAGATGCGCTAGGTCTTATTTTCAGGGGATATCTTATTTTTCCACGAAGAACAATACAGTACACATTTATTGTTTATTGTTTTATTAAAAGAGACCTTGCACTTCTTGTCTGATCCGACTGTGCTGCGGCCAACCGTGAGCTGCGTGGTGGAACCTGCCACTACAGTCCAGAATCCAGAGTTACGGTAGCTTTGGGGTGCCTTATTTTCAGGGAGGTCTTTTTTTCAGGGGGATGCCTTATATTTCAGCAAGAGGCAAAACTATAAGTAGGTCTTATTTTAGGGGGATGTCTTACTTTCGGGGAAACACAGTAATAAAAGAAGCAGAAGAAAACCTGAGGTTAATGGCAGGTGCTATGAAGAGGAACAATATTCAAATAATTGGTCTATCAGGACAGGATACAATGAAGAAGTTGACAGCTAAATTAGTGAGAGAATTTCCCACCTTACTGAATGAGAATCAGACACTCAAATAGGAAGCAGAGGACACCAATTAGACTAAACCCCAGGAATAACTCATCAAGGCATATGATAGTTATATTATCTAACTTTGAAGAAAAGAGAAACTTTTAAGAGCAGCCAAGAGATAGAATGACAGTCACATACAAGGGAACTCAGGTAAGAATATGCTCAGACCTATCAGCAGAAACCATGAAGAGGAAGAGAAAGTGGAGTAACAATTTCCAAAAGCTGAAAGAAAAATATTCCTGCCCAACAATCCGCTACACTGCCAAATTATCTATTAAGATAGAATGAGGGATAAGGGTCTTCCAGGACAAGGGGAAACTCAAAGGATATGCTGTAAGACTCCCAACCCTGCAGAAGATCCTTGCGGACTCACTATGGTCAGAAGACCAACATCCATGAGGTACAAATAGGAGACCACAATATAGCCAAACTCCATCCAGAAGCCAATGTGCCAATAACAATTAAGATAACATGGCCTCAGAGGGAAAAGAAGGCAAGAAAGAAGCCCCACACACAAACACAGCACACTGATATGACAAGAGATAGGAAAATACCCAAATTAAAAAACATGAGATGACAGCAATGAATCAACAGCTTATGATAATAATTTTGAATTGCAATGATCTCAATTCATACATTAAAAAAATGCTAGCAGAATCACATGATGATATCAATAGACACAGAAAAAGCATTTCACAACATCCAACACCCCTTCCTAATTAAGACACTCAAGAAGGTAGGAATGGAAGGAAAATTCCTGAAGTTTAAAACAAGCTATCTATGGAAAATCAAGCCAACATCATAGTCAATGGAGAAAAGATGAAAATAGTCCCACTGAAAAAGGGTACAAGAAAAAGATGCCCCTTGTCCCCACTTCTATTCAATATCATACTGGAGGTCCTAGCTAACAACATAAGACAGCAGAAGTACATTAAAGGTATCCAACTGAGAGAGGTGGAGGTGCAACTATCACTATTTGCAGACGACATGATTCTGTAAATTGAAAATCCCAAAAGCTCCACATCAGGACTACTGACAGCAATAGAAGAATATGGAAGAGTAGCAAGATACAAGATCAACAAACAGGAGGCTACTGGCTTACTATATACATCAGACAAGACCATGGAAGAAGAGATCAATAAGGCAGTACCTTTCACAATAGTCAAGAACAAATTAAAACATCTAGAAATATATCTACCAAAAAAACAAAAGACTTATAAAAGGAAAACTACAAGACCTTACTACAGGAAACCAAAAGTGACCTCCAGAAATGGAAGAATAGCCCATGCTTGTGGATTGGAAGACTTAACATAGTAAAGATGTCAATCTTACCCAAGGCCCCTTATAAGTTTAATGTTATTCCAATTCATAAACCAACAACCTTCTTCAAAGAATTGGAAAAATTGACCACCAATTTCATATTGTGTTAGTCTGGGTACTTTAAAGAAACAAATCCACAGAAATATGTATAAGAGAGTTTTATAAAAAGGTTATGTGTGCTTCAAGGAAACATCCCAACCCAGTGCTGCCCAAGTCCACAAGTTCAACATTAACCCATATATACACAAAGTCCTCCTCTATCTCACAAAACAGATGTAATGATGCCGACTGCAGGAGGAAAGCCAAGTCAGTGAATGTGTAAGCATCTCAGCTCTGGCAGGGGTCTCCATGTCAGTGCTCCAGCACCCAGGGCTGCATCAGGGTAGATCTATGTGGCTTCTCCTCTGGGCTGTCTTGCAGGAAGTGAGCCTTGCAAGCTCAAGCAGGGAACTGGCTAAGGCAGCTGCACCCTGGTCCGACCATCAGAAAGCAAGAGACCCGAGAACCAGAAAGGCGAGGCTCACGGAGCCATTTATCCCTCCACCCTTCAATTAACCCCACATGTGTTTATCAGCCAGGTTGGCACAATAAACTAACTACCTCACATATAGAGATGGAAGAAGCCCAGAACTAGCAGAGAACTCTTCAAGAAGAAGGACAAAGTCAGAGGGCTAGCTTCATCTGACTTTTAACACCCACTACACAGCCACGGTGGTCAAAACAGCTTGGTACTGACATAATGACAGATACTCAGATAATGTAAAAAAACAGAAAACCCAGCAATAAAGCCATCAGCATATAGACTGCTGATCTTCAATAGGAGCCCCCAAAGCAATAAGTTGGAGGCTGATGCCCCTTAACAAGTGGTGCTGGGAATAATGGATATCCACATCTAGAAAAATGAAACAAGAAGTTTACCTCACCCCATGCACAAGAACAAACTCAAGGTGGATCACAGACTAAGAGTAAAACTCCAAATTATCAGGACCATCAACGAAGGAATTGGTACAAACCTAGGAACCTTGACCTAGGGAATACACAGGCTAGCTGCAATAGGGAAGGGAACACACACAGGTGAACTGGAAATTGACAAATGGGATTTAATAAGAATAAAACACCTGTGCGCCTTGAAATACTTCACCAAGAGGGTAACAAGGCAACCCACAGACTGGGAGAGGATTTTTAGCAATGACACAACTGACAAAGGGCTCATTGCTAAGATCTAAAATACCCTCCTGGCCTGCAAAAGGAGGGAAGCAGTTAAACCCTTAAAGAAGTGGGCCAAAAAATGAGAAGATGTTTCACTAAGGACGAGACCCATATGGCCAATAAACATATGAGAAAATTCTCCCGATCATTAGTCTTCAGAAAAATGGAAATTAAAACAACTATAAAATACTATCTAACACCCTTAAGGTTAGCCCAACTCAGAAAATCAGAGAGCAGCAAATGTTGAAGGCGATGTGGCAAGATAGGAACTCTCCTCCATTGCTGGTGATCTGTAGATATGTACAGCCTCTGTGGAAATCGATCTAGTGATATGTAAAGAAAATGGAAATTGACCTACCTTATAAACCAGCTCTCTCTCTACTGGACAAATACCCAGGGGGTGGGGGGGCGGGGGTAAGAAATAAAACATGACCAGTCATCTGTGCTCAAATGTTTACTGTGGCACAATTCACAATTACAAAGAGTTGGAAACGACCTAAATTCCCATCGATAGATGAGTGGGTTAGTAAACTCTGGCACATACACACAATGGAGTACTACGCATCACTAAAAAGCACATATGATCACTTGAAACACATTGTTTCATGGGAAGAGTTAGAGTAAATTATGTTAAGCGAGGTCAGCCAATCACAGAAGGACAAGTACAACATGAGTCCCCTGAGGTAAGTATAATCAGCACAGTAGTTAGAAGGAAAGCCACTTATCTCACAATATATGGGTTGAGGTACAGGCAGTCAGGTGGGGGTCCGACCAAACCCAAGGAGGCACATTTTATCCAACACAAAGAAGGAGAAAGCGGGGAAGAGGGAGAGAGAAAGGGGGTGATGGTGAAAGTGAGATGATGGCATAGGGGGAGCAGGGCACTAACCCACCCAGGGGGAGAGTATTGTTCATGTCTCCACAGAATTATGTGTGTGCATACAGACCCCACCCCGGAACACCAAACCGTGACGGCAGTGTAACCACGTGGAGGAACGCATGAAAAGATTGGGCTACAGGGCCGGTCCCAACCGGAACCAAACTGACCCCCTACCTAGAAGTATGTGTGACAAAGAGCAACACTTAACCTATAAGTTCGGGAAAGGGGCCAATATGTAATGCCCACACGGAAGCCAACCTAGAAGAAAAAAAGAGAAGGGGACAGTTGACCTAGACCCCATATTGGCACACCAACCCCAGAGGACAACACCCCTGCTCAGAGCTGCTACAGCACAGCCTAGATGGTAGGGCTGACAACAGCTCATGATATGTTGCCCCTTATTGGAGCATACTGCGACAGAGGACAATACTGGGGAAACATGGCGGGGAGGTAGTGTGGTCTGAAGCCCCTGGAGTGGGGCAAACCAAGAAGGGAACAAAACAGACCAGGAACAGAA
>NW_022111320.1:12335658-12338436 GCF_000313985.2 Echinops telfairi | reverse complement strand
ATGGTAAAAGGTTAAAATAGCATCCTATGATAAAGTTCAGGGAGTCAGTCCAGGCTGACCTCCCCACATGGGGACAAACCAAGAGGGTAGGTGCAACAGACCAGCAATGGAAGCAAAGCCACAAAGTCTCTAAGGAATTCTGATTGTCCAGTTCTGACTTGGGGGCAGGGGTGCCGGAGTTGGGGAAAGCACCTGGCACCTCATCTGAACTGGTTGGGGAATATTTACAGGGGGCCATGCTGAAAGTATAAAGATGCAATGAAGTGGGGCTGGGGCTCTAGACCACTCCATCCTTGACTACAGAAATAACAAGGAAGTCTTTTAGAAGCTGCATCCCTCAGACACGAACACAGAGATATAAAAGGGTCTCAGTGCTGTCAGGCAAGTAGGTGCTAGGTTATGGATCAGTGAAGAAAAAGGGAATTGGACCAATGGATTATAACATGGCCTGCTTGCTATTTACCAGAGAAATAATCATCTATGCTGGGTCAGGAAAACAGTTAGATTTGGAACTTTTTGTATGGACTATTTTTTTCCCTTTTTCTCCCCATCCCCCTTTGGGGTCTATCTATAAGATTGGCAAGATAAGCAATCCCAAGGAAACACCAATGGGCCCAATGATTCTGCGGAGAGTGAGAGAGAAAGAGATGGGGGAAGAGAGAAGTGTGCAGATAAGGACAAGGACAGGAGAAACTCTAGAATTGACTGTGAGGAGGGTGTAGCATTCCTGGTCTTGTTGGATACATTGAAACGTATCCAAGAGGAATTAATGAGAAGTGAATGATGGGTAAATATGATAGTGGGGTAAGAGAAAAAAGAAAGTGATGAAAAAACAAGGAAGTAAATAAATAAATAAATAAATATATGTGTATATATATGTATAAATATAGATATGCATATATGTAAATTATAGAGATTGGGTAGCAGATGGACTTGGTTCTCTACTTAAATCTTAGCTCAGTACAAGAACAATTTGTTCTAATTATGTGGCAATGCATGGCATTCACCTTCCCATCACAATCACTGAAGACAAAATGGGTGCATAAGCAAATGTGATGGAGAAATCTGATGGTGCCTGGCTATTAAAAGATATAGTGTCTGGGGTCTGGAGTCTTAAAGGTTTGAGGTTAAGCAAGTGGCCATCTACCAGAGAAGAAACAAAGCCCACATAGAAGAAGCACAACAGCCTGTGTGACCATGAGGTGTAGGTGAAATAGCCAGCAGAATTTCTAAAACAAGCAATCAAATTGACATGAAGGAATGTAGACAAGGGGAGACCCAACACTCAACTGTAAGGTAACTGGACTGTCCCTTGCGGAAAGGCCATACAGAAGGGAGGTTATATCCAGGGTGCAGTATAGCACATAGAGCACATAACTACCCTCTAGTCCTTTAATATTTGCTCCCCTTACTATTATGGTTTTAGTTTTCTAACAAGTTTCATTAATCTTGTTAGACCCATGTATGTTCATTTGTATAATAAACATCATTCGATGCATGAAATCCAAGATAGATAAATCCTTCAGAAATAGTAATGGGAGTAATGCTTCCCAGAGGGTACAGGAAAAGAGGAGATATATGGGGAGAAGGGGGAACCAATTGCAAGGGGGAACACACAGGAAGGGTACTTGTATGTCTCCATAGGAAAGGGAGAGAGGAACCAGACCTGATCCCGATGTGCCAAGCCTTGAGGGAAGCATACCACCATGAAACAGTAAACTAACAGAGAGGACTATGGGGTTGGCCCAATCCCAGCTACATGGACCCCCATCCCCAGAAGAATGCACTACAGAGGACACTACTGAAGACATAGCCCAGGGAGAGTCCAGACCACACAGCAACAAACTAAGAGGGAAAGAGAGAGAGAGACCCTTAAGGATGATATTCCTGCTTGTAGCAGCCAGTGCACACAGAGGACCATAGGGCTGGCCGCACCTTGAGACACAACATCCTCTCACTGACCAACAGCACTCTGGGGGTCAGCACTGGAGACAGAGTGGGGATTTGTTCCTGGGCTGATCAATCTGCGCCATCCCCACTGCTCCCCCACCACACACACATATTGGGGAAAACATGAAGAGAGAGCAACAGAGGAGCAAGGGGAACAAAGCAATGAAGTCCCAAAGGAATCCCCCAAACAGACCTATCATCCTTAAGGGGGTTGGGAGGGCAGGGCTTGGCACTCCATCAGACCTGACAGGAAAACATTCATCAGGGTCAGCAGACAGACCTGGATCTATTTATAGGGTTCGTTTTTGTTGTTCTGTTTGCTTTTATGTGTCTATAAAATGTAGGCAGGACTGTTTACAATCCTGAGGAAAAAAGCAAGGATTTGGTGGGACATGGCAGAGAAGGAGGTGGGAGAAAGGGAGGAGGGAGTCAACAACCCAGGGACAAGGGAACAACAAGCCATCCAAAATCGATGACGAGGAGGGCATAGAATGATGCCTGGTGGGGTTTGATCAAGTGCAGTGTAGCCGAGAGGAATGACTGAGAGGTGAATGAAAGTCGAACATGATAATGTGACAGGAGGAAAGTAAAAGGAAATAGAACAAAGAACCAGGAGGCCAAAGACATAGTAAAAAGATAGATAACAATAAGTTCATAAAAATCACATCATTAACCATTAGAGAACTCTAAATAAAAGCCATGGAGATATCACTACACATTTAATAGAATGGGAAAATATGAATGCACACACACACACACACACACACACACACAGATACACCCAAATTGAAGTGAGCACAAAAGATCTGACAATATACAGTGCTGGAC
>NW_022111320.1:12329587-12335281 GCF_000313985.2 Echinops telfairi | reverse complement strand
GACCTTCTTAAAGTGCAGTATTTGAGTGCTGGGAAACGTGAGCGTTTGTCAAGGGTGCAGTGTGGGAGTGACTATGACTATGAGGCGTCGTCAGGCAGCACTTTGGGTGCATGATTTTTCTATATCCCTTTGGTGGTGGTGGTTATGAGAAGCTTTGTCGTTGCCATATTCTTTCTAGTTAGTTTCAATTCACTGTGACCCTATGTAACACAAAATGAAATGCTGCCTAGGACTGTACCATCTTCATAATCATTACTACACTTGAGCCCATTTGTCTATAAGAAACTATCATCTACAAGAAGTGATCTTTATGGCCTCATGCACAAGACATTCATATGATTCTGTAATCTCTTCAACTTAAGTGTGAGTTATCTTAATGGTTTGCTTCAAAGCCACAGAATACAGCTAATGTGTAAAGTGAGTTTAGCTTTGTTGATAGGTGACATAAGATTGAGACTTTGTCTTGCTGACATGCTTGTAGCTTTCCTTTGATAACTTTTGAAGTCAGTTTCCGTGTTGGTGTGGCCCATGAAGGGGGAAACTGAGATCAGCTTCCTGCCAGTGGCTAGGTGGAAATTTAGTCCTTTGGTGTAATAGGCCTCAAGATACTGAAATTCTACAATCTTGTGAGCTTGAAGCTGGGTACTTTCCCAATTGAGGTAGTTACATAATTTCCTGTCAGGTTGAAGATGTTTAAAAGTATAAGGGTGCAGTTTATCCTGTCAATCAGATCACAGCCTAATGGTGACTACTTGTGGATGTGGCTCTCTCACAAGGAGGCCTTGGGAACCTCTCCTTCTCTCTGCCTTCACTTTCCTGCTTGATCCAATGCCTGGCCGAACTTGATTGCTACCAGAACCCTGTAACGATCACCATTGGATCCACAGGATTTTGCATCCGCAGCCTGTAATAGTCCTGCATCATTGTTTGTGACTGCTTGAGTCTGAAGAGGGATTTATGGACTAGGATCAGAATTATGAACTTGAGTTGGACTGGATTGGGATGTTTTCTTGATATATAATTTCTACGTGATGTAAAGCTATTTCTTACACATCTATGCATGTTACTGGATTTGTTTCTCTAGTCAATTCTGCCTAACCCATCAATTCAAGCTTCATATGAGCACTGGGTAAATTCTTAACTGCAGTTTATTGGGACCTTGAAAGAGAATTCACCTGAAGTGAACTCTTAACACTGAAAAACTGTGAGATATTAAATATGTGTCATTTTAATACGCTTAAATTTTGGGTTGGAAGTTCAAAGCTACCAGCTGCTCCCTGAGAGATAGATATGATTGTCTGTTTTCTTGAGGATTTAGTCTCTGAATTCCTGTATAAAGTCGCTGCAAATCAGAATTGACATGATAACTGTCAGTTTGGTTTGTCTGGGTTTAATTTTGTGTTCATTTGCTATATATTAATAGAAAATTGGTTCAATCGTCTTTATTAAAATTTAAAGTAATCATATTGTATTTTTAAAAATAGTAAAAAAAAATCTATGATATGGTATTTTATTACTAACTTTTAGGTCAAAAGAATAGCTTGACATATACTATTGATTATTTTACTAAATGGTATTATTTTATAATTTTTGCAGCCAGGCGATGAGGCTAGTAACCTTTAATTTTGACTATTGTTTTTTCATGAATAGACTGTAATTATTTATGCTGTACTATACTACCATGACATAAAGCAACCCTGGTGGTACAGTGGGTGATGCACTGAGGTCAATGGTTCAAAGCCACAAGCAGCTCTGCTGGAAAAAGATAAGGTTGTATAGTCTCTTAGACATTTAAAAGATCAGAAATCCAAAGGAACAGTTCTAACATTTTCTGTCAGATTCTTATAAGTTTGAATTGATTCAATAGCAGTGACCCATAATACGGAGGGCTGGTGGTGTAGTGTGTTGCGTGTTGGGCTCCTAATTCTATGCTAAGCAGTTCAAAGTCATCAGTTGCTCTGATACAAAAAGGTGAGGTTTTCTGCTCCTGTAAAGACTTACAGCCTCAGATGCACAGAGAGGCAGTTCTAGCCTACCAGATAAGGCATCTGTGATTGGAATCATCGGAAAGATAATAAGGTAGTTAATTACTAGGACCTATCGAGTCTTTGATTGACATGCTATTTCAATATTCAGCTATTAGTTGAAAAGGTAGAGAGTCCTACCCGGAGGCAACTACAATGTTTAGCCAGCAATCTGCTTCTGAAAGATCCCAACCTTGAAAACTGTCTGGAAGCCTGTCCCCCACCACCCATGGGGTCTCCCTGAGCAGGCATCATAGCAACGGCCACTCACAGTAGTAACAACCCTGCACACTGAGGGGAGATTTTATTTTTTAAATACTACACAACACTACTTCAAAGGTCATAAACACAAAATGAGCGTTGACTGTACTGCTACATTTAGTTTCCATATTATTTTTATTAGGTTTTACTCAGCAAGTATATAGATAAATACTTGGATATGATTATTGTGTGCTACAAATTATTAATGATTTCGGATACACATGGACTGTAGCTTCGCATTATGCCATTTAGAGCTTTGTGTGAAGACTGGAGATGTTAAGAGCAGTTCTCTGTTTAGGAAATCTCATTATTCCATAGTGTAATAATGTCTTTGTATCTAATCTGGACACTCCCGCATGTCAATCCTACTAAAAATAAAGTTCTTCATTTCTTTTTTCGTCTTACTTTTGAATTAAACAGCAAAGAAAAAAAATATGGTGAGTCCTTTGACTGGAAAGCACTTGGTTCCTTACCATATCCGTGTAAAAGTATCAAAGGGGCAGGTGTCAGAGTTTGATTTCAATAGGAAAAATAAAAATAGAGCCTGAGCCTTTGTGACAGATGTCAAGCATGCTGACAACTGTTAAAAGATAAATCATTTTCCTGCTCCTGTGCAAGGAGACGGCTTGTAAGATTAAAGATAGAGCTCTTTCTCTATGCTTTTGGCAGATCATTTTCACTGAATAGGGCATGAAAGATACTTCAAATGGAGAAAACTCCAGGAATTTTCATCATCAAAACTACACAAAGAATATAACAAAAAGTCACAAACTATATATATATATATATATCAATAGCTAAACTGACCAGTATTATGTGTACGGTTTTAAGCTGAGAGATTGCTATGAAAAATTTATTATAGGTTTAAAAATTCTTAAAATAAATTAGTAAGCCCCTAATGGTGAATCTCATGTAGTGAATGCCTACTAAATAATTACTAAATGAATGATGAGCCTATGGACATCATCCTTAAACCATTAAAAAATCCATCTCTTAATTTGACTCCCTTACAGCTCAACTGTGAATAGCCTACAGGTGAGTGAAGTCTTAAGCAGTAAACATAAATAGTTGACTAACATATTTTGTCTGTGAATTTTGTATGGAATCCACATAAAAGCTACATTCTCAAATATGAGATAGACACGTACTTCCTAAAATGTGCAAAGTTTCTGTACCAATAGGCATAGCCGCATTGCCAGCTTTATGACTTTTTACTTATTTATTTTTTCATTTGCCTTTTGCTGAATTCGTTTATTTTGAAATTGCAGGCAGCTACATCTGCAAAAATCAATTTCTGGTTTGTATCGAGCAATTCAGTTGCTTTTTTTTTCTTCTTTTCTTTTTCTTTCAATGCCATTAATTCCTTCTGCTCCGTGGGAACACTTACTGCATCAATAATGGCACTATATGTGGGTCCCACCATGTTATTTGAGCTTATGGGATTTCACTAAAGAAGAAGAAGAAGAAAGAAAAAAAAGCAATATCATAAGAAATTGTATCTTGCTGTGATTTGCCATTTATTGGAGCAGTGAACTGCTCACAGTGAGATGAGTGTTGTTGAACATTATTAATGGCTAACTGGATCTGTGCCGTGCAAATCCATGTTGTTCAAGGGTCAACTTTGTGAACAGATATGCTAACCAATCCATCAATACTATGTGCAGTGTTTGGTTGTTTGTGACCGACTTTAGTTTAACTTCTGATCCAAAACATTACTTTTCATTAATGTGACCTTTAATTAAGTTCTGTTTTGTGAGTTGTTAATCCCCAGTTAAAAAATCAACTTTCTTTTGCTATCTTTCTACAGTCCCCCTCCCATCCATTTGAAAAACACATGTATACCTGTGCTAGACAGGGAGCTCTAGAGAAACAAAACCAGAATGCTAATAATTTTATGTATATATTTTACAGATAGATAGATAGATAGATAGCATAAGAAATAAACAGTTAATTAAATTATAAAGCAGTACAAATGGCTCAGTGCAACTCACTCCCATGAGACAGTTGTGAGACACTGCAGTCCTGCAAGTCTTGAGGGCCACCGGGTAGTTCTCTGTAGAACAATTCAGGCTATCCAGACCCAGGTAGCAAACAGCAAGGCAGGTCACCAACAGTCAGCCAGATGACAGGGTCTGACGGTCCCCAGCTCAAGAGATGTAAATTCCAATGATGTGGCGAAGCAGGTCTTGAAGGAACCTCAAATTACAATGAAACAGTCCACGGGTTAGGTGTCCCACAGGTAGTGTAGCTTGCAAATTGAAGCAAAGAACAAGCAAGGCAGCCAGCCGCACACTGGTCCGATGATCAAAGAGCAAGAGACAAGAAAGGCGAGGCTTGCTAAGCCATTTATCTTTCCACCCTTCAATTAATCCTAAATGTGTTTATCGGTCAGGTTGGCACAATAAACTAACTACCTCACTACCCTATGAAAATGGAATACTATATGGGCTGAGGCCAAATTATCTTATTGTGGACTATTATTTTTATAGGAACACTAAGCTATGTTTCCATGTCAATACAAAATTTCCTAAAATTACCTGCTACCAAGACGATTCTGACTTATAGATCTACTTAATTTGGCATAGGACTGCACAACATGAATAGGTTCTCACTTCTTAATCTATATACCCATTTGTGGACATTTAGTTTCCAGACAGATTTTTGATTATTGAAATTGTTGCTGCCATGAACACCCTTGTGTATGCCTTCTTGTTCCTGCCATGTGTTTGTTTAACATAGTAGCTGACAAGTAAAATTTTGGAGCATCTAGAAATACACATTTAAAATTTCAATGTCCCTCAGTTTACATAACTTTAGTAATGTAGCATTTTTAAAAAATTATTATACCATTATCAGCATAGGCACATATCAACTAACCTGAAATCTTATCTATACGCATATGAATATGCGTATAGATAAGAAGTTAAACATCAACAAAAGCTGACAATTTCTAGGCTTTCATCCCCCTTTATTCTTAAATAAGTTCTGTAACACTGGAAAAGCATTGGAAATATACCTGAATCCCTTTTCAACCTACCTATTCTTGGACTGGTCCCTCTTCTCTACTACACTGCATTATGTAATTTCTTTGTCTCATATTAAGATATAAAATCACCAAAGGTATCTCATTTCCATAAACAGCAAGATTTCCTATCTTCAGAATTTCCATTGCCAAGTATATGTATTTTCTTTCTAAATTAAAGGGGTTTTGAATGGCAACATATCAATCTATGTTTTAATTAATTAAATCAAATATACATCAAGAAAGGTGTATGTTTATAAAACTGGGGTCATGTTGCTTACAAATTTTTCACTTGTTTTGCTAGTATGTGAACTTGAAAGTTTTAAAATATAAGATATTTTCAGGAAAATTCACATCCATTAAGTCTTTTACAAAAACTATATTGCC
>NW_022111320.1:12317464-12328080 GCF_000313985.2 Echinops telfairi | reverse complement strand
TTTATAGTAATCTCTTACAATATAAGAAATTATATAAGAAAAATACATATGTATTTATTGGAAAATAGCTATTAAAATGGATTTTGCATTTTTAGTTTTGTTTATGAGAAAAGAGATTGAGTCTTGGGTGTTTTGAATGACTGTGGTTTACACAAATCTACACAGTGCCTATTATTTTTTTGGTATGAAAGTAAACATTGTGAAACAAATTAAGTTTTAACAGATGGGGCAGAAGGGCATAGGGGAAGAACAACTCTATAGTAATGATTTTTAAAATGTGTTTTATTTCTTTGATACTCAAAGGTATCTGTTATGCACTATAATTAAGATAAGCAAATTTTCATCAGATATGACCTAACCTTATGAAATGAAAAAGAATAATGAACATTATTACATTCTACAAAACATTTGATCCATATATGGGAAAAACTCAGAGAGAGCTAACTGATATTAAAGAATATATAGAATATAGTAATATAGAATGAAAAATATATAAAATATAGGCAAAATTAAAATTATTATAATAAGCTCAATAATATAATTGGAGAACTAGGGCACTGTGTACTTTCCACAGATCCTTCCCTGCTTGTTTAATTGTAAAATTTAACTCTTACATTATTAATGTGTTAATAAGTCCAAAGTCCATTTACAGGGTCCACGCATGGATTAAACCTCCGGTGAGTTCCCTTTGACAGTAGTTGAGAGATATCAGTAACCTTGTAATGAGACAGAGAGCACTGTAAAGTCAATTAAGTCAGACATAGTTAGGTTAAAATTTATTATCTTATCATTTGATCCCTTTTGAACCATTTTAAAGTGGTTTCAGTTTTAAAAAATTAAAGTGAAGGGGAAATACACGTGGATGAAACCTGCAGGGAAAATCCTCTGACAATAGCCAGCGGATGGGCAGAGCTTTGCTATCATGTAGAACACAATTGGAAAGTGGATTACTGCAGATGCAGTTGAGTTAAAATTGAACACCTTATTATCATGTGACCTGCTCTTTGATCCATTTTAAATTTGTTCTGTTTTTAATATTTTTCTACTTTCTTTTCAGTTGAGATTTTTCATCTGTTTTACTTTGTTACTTTAGTTTGTTTGCTTGTTTGTTTTTTTTGTATATGTAATCCAGGATAACTAAATCTATAGGGACAAAAGTGGATTAAATATCCCTGGGGAGTACAGCATGGGAGTTGGAGGGGACATTGGGAACTGCTAACAATGTGTACAAGAATGAAGAAAATATTCTTTATTGTTTTTAAACATTTACTGGGGGCTTGTACAATTCTTATGACAATCCATACATCCATCCAATTTGTCAAGCACATTTGTACATTTCATCATTCTCAAAACATTTGCTTTCTACTTGTGCCCTTGATATCAGTTTCTCATTTTCCCCCTCCCTCCCTGCTCCCCTCTCTTATGAACCTTTGATGATTTATAAACTATTATTATTTTATCATATCTTAAACTGTCTGATATCTCCCTTCACCCACTTTTCTGTTGTCCATCCCCCAGGGGAGGAGGTTATATTTAGATCCTTCTAATTGGTTCCCCCTTTCTACCCCACTTTCCCTCCACCCTCCAGGTATCGCCACTCTCAGCACTGGTCCTGAAGGGATCATCTGTCCTGGAGTCCCTGTGTTTCCATTTCCTATCTGTATCAATGTATATCCTCTGGTCTAGCCAGATTTGTAAGGAAGAGTTGGGATCATGATAGTGGGAGGGGAGGAAGCATTTAAGAACTAAAGGAAAGTTGTATGTTTCATCATTGCTACCCTGCAACCTGACTGGTCATCTCCTCCCTTAAGTAAGGGGGTGTCCAGTTGCCTAATGATGGGCTTTGGGTCTCCACTCTGCACTCACCCTCATTTACAATGATATAATTTTTTGTTCTTTGATGCCTGATACTGATCCCTTTGACACCTCACGGTCACACAGACTGGTGCGCTTCTTCCACGTGGGCTTTGTTGCTTCTGAGCTAGATGGCTGCTTGTTTATCTTCAAGCCTTTAAAACCCCAGATGCTATATCTTTTGATAGCTGGGCACCATCAGCTATTTTCACCACATTTCCTTATGCACATATTTGTCTTCAGTGATCATATCAGTAAGACGGGCACACACTGATATGAGTTTTTGTTCTTTGGTGTCTGATACCTGGTCCCTTCTACACCTCATGGTCACACAGGCTGATGTGCTTCTTCCATGTGGGCTTTTATGCTTCTGAGTTAGATGGCTTCTTGTTTAACTGCAAGCCTTTAAGACCCCAGGTGCTATATCTTTTGATATAGCAGCATCAGCTTTGATATAGCCAGGCACCATCAGATTTCTTCACCACATTTGCTTATGCACCCACTTTGTCTTAGTGATCATGTCAGGAAGATGAGCATCATAGAATGCCAATTTAATAGAACAAAGTATTCTTGCATTGAGTAAGTACTTGAGTGGAGGTAGGTCCAATGTTCTTCTGCTGCCTTAATACTAAACATATAAATATATGCACATAGATCTATTTCCTCACCATCCTATATAAATATATTTACATATTTACATGCCTGTATTTAGACCTCTATAAATACCCTTTGCCTCCTAGTTCTTTCCTCCATTTTCTTTTATCTTCCTCCTGTCCCACTATCATGCTCAGCCTTCATTTGAGTTTCAGTAATTTTTGTCGGTTACATTGCCAATGCTGAATCCCTACCAGGACTCTCACACCCTCCTTGCCACTAATTTTGGATAACTTGTTGTTCCCTTGTCCCTGGGTTGGTCAATCCCACCTCCTTTCCCCTGCCTCTCGCTCTCCCGTGTCCCCCAGAGCCATTGGTCCCATTGTTTTCTCCTCCGGACTGTTCATCCAGCCTATCTTATCTAGATAGATCTGAAGAAATAATAATATGCACCAAAAACAAATCATAGAAAGACAAAGCAACAAAAGAGAACACAATGATGACAATAAAAATGAAAACCAATGACCCAGAAAAGAATAAATCTAAAAAAAAAGAAAAAGAAAAAAAAATTTAAAAATTAAAAAAGAAAGAAAAACCTGTAAATAAATCAAAGTCTGATTTTTGACCTGTAGGCATGTCCTCCAGTCAAGTCTGATGGGGTGCCATGCTCTGGTCCCAAAGTCTATACTTTGCACTCCCTCGGGAGCTCCCTGCTCTGCTTTCCCCATTGCTCTCTGGAACACCTTTAGTGTTTTGCCTTAGTGTCCAGGGATCAGACCTGGCCAATCCTGACACTGAGTCTCTGAGTCAGCATGGGGTGTCGTGTTTCATAGTGGGATCAGCCATATGGTCCACTGTGCATTGGCTGTTCAGAACAGGGATATCATCCTCCAGGCCTGGTGGGTCAGGGTGTGCTCCACTCTCTCCCTCCCCATTCATTTGCTCCAGTATGCTCTGATCAGACATGTGCCTCTCCCCTAGCTGCAGCTTCAGTGCCATCCTCTAAAGTAAATTTTTCTGGAGGGAGGGGCAGTGCTCCATGTAGCTGGTATTGGGGTTGAGCCCTTAGGCCCCTCTGCTGGTTCCCCTCTCCATGGCAGCATGCGGCATTCACATCCTGCAACACCAGAATTAATCTCGACCCTCTTTCCTTTGGAATTTTCTGGTCTGGCAGTAGGAGCTCTGGACGGGTGAGTCTTAATTAGTTGTCATTTTCCTCCACCTGACCAAAGAAAATATTCTAAAATCTAATGTAATGAGGAGGGTACAAATCTTCTTAAAAGGACTGAACTATTGAATTGTATGATTTGTTAATTATATGCCAATAAAACTGTATACACACACACATATATATACACATATACATATATTCTCTCCTATCTCTAGACAAATGGTGATGTATCATAATTTATGGAAAAGCATGACATTAAATGATACTTTTAGCATTTGCCATCACTACAAACATCTAAAGCTCTATCTGTAATATTGTCTCTCCTTCCAGTTTCTATGCATGAACCATTATTTCCTTTCACTAAACAAACAAACACCCCCCTTTTACCTATTTATTTTTGTTACTGTGAGCATTGTAGCTTATTATATGACAAGCAAAAACTTCATCTTAGGGTGCTGGGGCTGTACTGTTTATGTGAACGAACTGCCAGTTCTTTAATTTCATGGAACTGCTTTGTGAAATATCTGATAAGCAATAGATATGTCCAGACCAAACAGACAGACAAACCAAAGTCCCTCATGGTGCTGGTAGTTAAGCCCTGGAGTGCTAACCCCAACATCGTGAGTTCAAATTCAAAGGCTCTCTAAAGGAGAAATATAAGACTCGATTTCAAAGGAAGATTTACAGTGTCAGAAATCCTGTCCAGGGTAGCTATGGCCTAGAATTGGTTCAAGAACACTGGATACGAAACTGAAGGATCCAATGCAAGCGTTGGGATTGTAAAGAGTTCTTGACATTTTTTTCAGCAGTGATACAAGGTTCATGTATCACTATGGATACAACTCAAGTTGTCTAGAGTAATATTACAAGTTGTCATTTGCTTTAAGATAAAAGTTAAGGAAGATAGAGCATTCCAGGCATTCTAGCTTTTTCCAAACCATCTCTACCCCAAAACACTTGTCGCCCAAAATGCTCTGTAATTTTGTAGTTCAGTGGTATCTCTAATGTTGTCATAAAATTGGAACTACACCATCAGGATTTCAAGTGCCAGTAGATTCATTAATGGTGACAAGTTTCAGCAGAGCCTCCAAAGTACATAGGAAGAAAGATCTAGTGATCAACTTCTAAAAATATTGGCTACTGAAAAATTTACACATAGCAGTGGAAAATTGTCTTATAATAGGGCCTGAAAATGAGCCTCTATGGTTAGAAGACACTCCTATACAACTAGAAAAGATACATACTTTCAAAATAAAGCCAACCATAATGGCATGGATTGAGGAAAGGTTACTATATGTTAGTTTGCTGATGAGGTATGACTCAAATTAGAAGAAAAAATGTATACACCCATTAATAATCAGGAAATGAATGAAATGTGAATTCAGGAAAACTGGAATTTATAAAAAAATTAAATGGAATGGAATACAAAAGGTCATCATTATAGGTATTCTCAGTACTGTGGAGTTAAGTCTGACTCATAGTGACCCTATCGGCATAGTAGTTCTGCCCCTGTGGGGTTTGGATTCTGTAAATCTTTATGGAAGTAGAAAGACTAATATTCCTCTGTCTGTGAAGCAGGTGTCTCAAACTGCCAACCTTGCAGTTATCGGCCCATGAGTAGCCCATGATGCCACCAGGGCTACCTATCCTAGGCATTAGAAAGCTGAAGTGGACTGATTTTTGCCATTTTGAATTATGCAACCCTATGGTTTATTGTGCTTGGAATGGAATCACAGACATTGTCCTGAAATAAAACAACCACTGTTATAATATAATATATATATGCCTATAAACCAAACGCTAAGCTCACTATCAGAGTCAATGCTGATTCAAAGAGACCTTCTGTAGATTTCTGAGACTGTACTATTTATGGGAGTAGAAAGCCCAGGCTTTCTCCTTGTGGGCTTCTGGTAGTTTCAAACTGCCAACCATGTGGACTGCAGCCCAATACATAACCACTACACCATCAGGGTTCCCCATTTATGCCTCTAAGGATGAAAAATTAATATGGTTATTATTCAAATGTATATGGCACCTCATTTGAACACAAAAGATACATGGTTTTCCCCAACTTCTGCAATCTGAAGCTAACCAAATATGCAATCAACACACACTGATAGCTACTAGTGACTTAATTGTGACAATTGAAAACAAACAAGAAGGATCAGCAGTTGGAAATTATGGTCTGATGATAGAAGCGGAGCCTCAGATTTTATGGCAGAGAAGATTGCTCGATGGGAATTTTTCTAGACCAACTACTTTTTTCATTTCAAATGCCGTTTTCTTTTTTTATTTCAAATGCTGTTTTTAACACCAAGGTTCATGAGGGAGGAGGGAGAGGGTGGGGGGGAGGGAGGGAAGGTGGAACATGAGCACCCAATATTAAGGGCTCAAGTAGAAGGCAAATGTTTTGAGAATGATGATGGCAGCAAATGTACATATGTGCTTGACACAATGGATGTATGTGTGGATTGTGATAAGAATTGTACGAGCCCCCAATAAAAGGATTCTTAAAAAAAAATTGGTGTTATAGATGTTTTGTCTTACAGAGAATCCCCAGTTCTACTGAGTGCCCCTGAAATGGACCCAGCAGATTAGGAGCTTCCTCCAGTGAATGGGCATATAAATCCATATACGTCATGTATGTTCTTCATGTCTAAAAGGAAACTATTTCTAGTGGACATTCTCTTCCTTGTTAATTGTGAAGAAACTTGCTCACATGTTTGGATTTGCCTCTAAAAATTGATACTTGGACAAAGAGCTGAGTCAGTCTCTAAATGACAATAAGATCTTGAAATCTTCACTCTGAAACCTATTAAAAATCACCAAATTCTGCCAAAACAGTTAAAAATAGCCAAATTGATCACTGAACTAGATCCATCTCCAGTTGAACCTCAGATCAGTACTTTTCCTAGTCAGCACCACCATTGGAGTTGTAAATGGGTGTAGTCAGTCCTACAGATATTGTAAGATAATGTTTGCTATTTTATGTTATATATATTTGGTAACTTTTTATGCAGTGATGAATAGCTGATATATATATTTTATATTTGAAAACTATATTTTATTTGTCTATAATACATAATGTGACATTTTATAAAAATTAAGATCTTTTTATGTTTTAAAAATATTGCGTTGTTACCACATCTCAGAGATCAGAAAATCACTGCCGTCAAGTCAATACTGACTCACAGTGACCTCCCCTGGGTTTCTGAGACTGTAACGATTTATAGGAGTAGAAATCCCAGTCTTCCTCCCGTGGAGCTGCTGGTAGTTGTGAACTGCCAACCATGAGGATTGCAGCAGAATACATAACCACTATACCAATAGGGCTCTTCCTTGCCACGTGTAGCTTTCACTTACTGATCTAACCTTGATACTATTGGTCTTTGGAAGTGACAATTGAACAAATGAAATAAAAATTTAGGATGCTGTATAAATGGGTGTTTATGTGCAAATACAAGTTTACAGACAACGAGGTTTCAGAAACATATCAAACACATCCTTATTTGGATATTAGCATTCTAGTGTGTGATTTTAACTCAAGTCTAAGATTACCAAAGTTTGGAAGAGGTGGAATTTATGACTAATTGTTAAAAGAGTAATTTTAAATAATTATGTGCTCATCGTGCCACCTGGTCCAGAGCAAATGAACATTTGTTAGATGATTTTTTAAAATATTTTTTCTAAATTTGTCTTCATAGCAGATGATTATATTTATTTACTTACTTTTAAACGCCTGTTCTTTACCTTCGATGAGCAGATCATTACAGCAAACCTGTCGAATTTATTTTTGTTCCACCTGAGAAAGAGTTAATTCCCCTGAACCAACATTTTGACCATCTAAATTGCAAATATTGCTCTAGTTTTATTTTGTCACCTTGTCTGATTAATTAAGCCCTTCTTCCTTTAGCTGCTTGCAACAGAAGGTAGATAGAATATATTTTCAGAGAAACCCTGTGGCCTCAGGGAAGTATGAACCATAAAATGAATTAGAATAAAAATCAAGAAAATAAAAAGCATAGGTTGCTGTTTTATATAAAACTAAATAAACAAACTCACTGCCGCCACATTGATTTTGACTGACAGCAGCTTTATCAAACAGAAAAGAACTGTCCCTATGGGTTTACAAGACTGTAACTTTACAGGAGTAGAAAGTCTGATCTATCTTACAAAGAGTGGCTGGTGGTTTCAAACTACTGGCCTTGTGTTTAGACACCCATACTAAACCATAAAATTCTTCCTAGAAAATAAAATAAAACTACTATTCTTTGTATTATAGCTGTTGTTGACACCGTGTAACAGGATATCTGCCCAATAGAGTGTCTTTGGCTGAATTCTTTAAGAAAACAGATTGCCAGCTCTTTTTCTCATAGAGCAATTGGGTGAGTTGAAATTGCTAACTTTTCATTAATAGCTGCGCATATCATCATTTGCACCCTAAGGCTTCCTTTCGCTCTCCCTCCAGCAAGACCTTTCAGACGCAGAGACTCGAGAGGACAGGGTAGAACTGCTCCCTGTGGGGTTTTGAGGTGTATGTTTTTACAGGAGCACAAAGCTCCGTATTTCATCCTCAGAGCAGCTGGTCATTTCTGCCTGCGGACTTTGCCGTCTCACTAGTAAGCCACTGTACCACCAGGACGGACGTACTTGTTTAAGTATGGAATATCATTTTTGAATCTGAATAATTTCCCCACCATTAATGTGGATCCTGTTTTATTTATACCGTAGTATATGCCAGGAATTCATCATTTGGACTCATGGTACATGTCAACAGCAAATATATTTCTAGTCACATATGAGTATCAATTCATTCTTTCAAAGTTTTTTTTTTAATGTATAAGCTTTTAACAGTTTTATTCACATATTATTTACACACCGTTCTATTCAATAGTTCAATCATATTAAAAAGAGTTATGCAATCATCATCACAAATAAATTTAAAACATTTTTTCTTTTATAGTCATTGTTATCAGCTCCCCATTTTCCCCCAACTTCCACTGCCGAACCCCTTAAAACTATTAATCCAATTACTCTCTTTGTGGATTTACCTGTTCCAGATTTCATATACAGAAAAACACGCAAGCAAAAACCCCACCAACAGCAACAAAATAAAACAGAAAATTCTTAAACAAAAAGAAATCAAAAATATTTAAAACTAGAACAAATTTACAATGGGTCAAAAGGGAGATCACAGGGGAGGCCTCACTTCAGCTGGGGTCAGTTTCCCATGTTGGGGAGAGAGGGAGGACACCAAGCTGTTCCCACTGTATAGCAGTGTTCTACAGTTACTGCAAATCCGCATACATTTCTACAAGGGGGCTTAGTGAGCCTTAGCAGAAATTCACGTCACGAGGTGGAAGGGAGGACATGTCTATCTTGGAGAAGGCAATTTCACTTCTGTTGGTGGGTAAACCAGGTAGGACAACCTGCCGTTGAAGAAAGACTTCACATTATTTATATAGCCCCCTAAGGGGAGAATATGCCTGTTCTTATGTCCCCAATTGGACACTTTTCACCTAGCTTCTATCTATCCTTTGGTGGCCCAGGCTATGTGGTGTAGACAACTGGGATTTTATTCTCTATTCTTCCAAGGTGCACAACACCCTGCACAGGCCACACGAAAAGGATAAAGTTTGGAAACCAAATCAAGGAATTGAACTTTACCATAAACTTGTTTGTATATGATTTAAGGAACTGAAAAATTCCTTGGACTTTACACCAAAATGCCCTGCTATGAGAAGAAGCAAATGATTTGACTACTATCCCATGGTTATGGATTTAGAATTCATTGAACTGTGGTTGGATCTCTTATTTTGAGGATGCCCCATGAATGATGGCTTGGGACTACAATATATTTGCTATCTTCCTGCTCTCTTTGCATTTTTAAAAATGTCCTGTCATAGTCTATCAGGCATTGCTAATAATGATACTATTAAAAATTATCATATCCCATTAGGATGATGTATAAGGTTCCCCAATAAAATGTATCAGGTCTTATATTTACATGTTGATGTTAGCTATTCTTAACCAGATTTACATTGAAATCCTTCACTTAAAATTAATTATTTGAGTCAATTTGGCTAGGCTATAGTGGTACCCGATGATTTGGTAAAATAATTGTCTAGATGCTATTATAAAGTAATTATGGTTCAATCAGTTGACATAAAGCAAATTGTCTTCCACAATGTGGATGAGCTTAAGCCAATTGAAGGGAGTTTCCCTGTAGTGCTGTGGTTCTCAATCTTTCTAGTGCTGCGACACTTTAATACAGTTCCTCATGCTGTGGTGACCCCCAACCATAAAGTTATTTTTGTTGCTACCTCATAACTGTAATTTTGCTACTGTTATGAATCATAATGTAAATATATGATATGCAGGATATATTTTCATTGCTACAAATTGAACATAAATAAAGCATAGTGATGAATCACAAAACGATATGTAATTATATATTGTGAAATATTTATTTCTAATTACAAATAAATAAAAATTTGTCTTGAATCATGGTGCAGCAAGGGTAACATCTTCACGCTGGTTCCTTGTATGTGGGCGTATCTGCATGTGGGCGGACCCGATAGGAGATGGAGGAAGGAGCGGTGTCTCGGTTTCCGAGACCATCTGAAATATGTGTTTTCCAGTGGTCTTAGGTGACCCCTGTGAAAGGGTCGTTGGACCCCACAAAGGGGTCGCGACCCACAGGTTGAGAACCACCGCTACTGTAGTGTGTTCTCTCTCAGTACTACAGATAATTTGTCAGAACACTCTTATTCTTTATGCCTCCCATCATTTGACCTGTGTAATGTGTTATCCAAGACTTCAGGAGTCTGCAGCTGACTGCCTGATCTGTTGATTTTGAAGCTGCCAGTTCCCTAAAACAGAGTGGGTCAACTCCTTGAAGTTCACTCTATCTATCTATCTATCTATCTATCTATCTATCTATCTATCTATCTATCTATCTATCTATCTATCATCTATCTATCTATCATCTATCTAT
>NW_022111320.1:12303849-12317364 GCF_000313985.2 Echinops telfairi | reverse complement strand
ATCTATCTATCATCTATCTATCATCTATCTATCCATCTATCTACCTATCTATCATCTATCATCTAACAATCTATTTCATCTGATTAGCTCTCTTTATCTAAATATCTCTAGTTACCTTATTTTCTTTAAATGTTATCTTCATTTAGAATCATGACATAAAGCATATATCATAATAACACTCACAACCCTCAACATTTCATTTTAGCAACCATTTATCCAACTAAATAAGGCTACTTTGGAAGCAGTGGCCAGGGATATAATGTTTATGCTTGTATTCCTAAGTTAACAAAGTGGGTGTACAACAAATAGATGTTAAATGACATAATTCTCTAAGACCAGTAGGATGCCAATGCTAAATTAGCACTTTTCTCGTAAATTCTCATTTACAAATTATTAAATTAGTACTTCAGTTAATTATTTCTACAGGTGTCTAATTTAGCTTCTCAAGAGAGCTTACAAGCTTATGCATCACTATACAATTAACTTCTAACATTTTCACTCATTTAAAAACCCATGCTTGTTTTGAACAATCACAGCAGCTTACTAAGAAGGTGAGGTGGGAGCAGTTTATATTGTGTGCAGCCAATAGGGGGAAGCATTGTCGGTAGACAATTTTAAAGTAATTAGAAAGCCTATGAAAATGCAGTTTGCCTTTTACTAACATCACGCAGTAGCAATTAAAAAGAGTGTCAGTTGCAAATACTCCTCCCCCAAAAGGTGAATCACGCCTACCGCTTTTCACTCTGTTATGTCCAAGAGAAGAACTCAGTAAATGAGGACCTCTGCACAGCTCACTTATCGAAATGTACTATTGCTTCACGACCCTAAAGAAAACTGATTTTTCCACAAGAAACAAATTTGCATAAACTAAAGTCCTCAACAATTTTAATTTAGATTATGCCTAGGCAAGCAAAAAATGGAATGAGTAGAAATGAGAATCAACACACAGCAATCTCAAAATGTATTTATTTCAAATGAGAACAAAAAGGAATAGTGCAACATTATAATAATGACAAATATAATTATATTTTAATTACATTATATAACATGCAATCTCATGTTTTGAGAATATTAGAAGGTGAAAATGAAGTCCAATATATTTGGTTGTAATTTTCTGTGTTTTGTTTGTTCTCTAACATTTTTCTCCAGATAGATTTTTTTGGTGCTAGTTTCTTGATTTGAATAATAATTTATTACAAAAATAAAGATTATAATAAAATTAGAAAATAAGAATAATTAAAATGAAAAAAAGTAAAACATCACAAATCTCACTACACAAATAACTTTTAATAATATAACAGTGCATGCCTTTAGTTATTAATACATTTATGTATTTAGTATAAAAGATTTCAGGGAATAGCTATCATTTAATAATCAACATCATAATTATTATTATTCCAAAATAAAAATATTCCATTATTATTCCAAAAATTAAAAAAATATTACAATTATTTCTGATTACATGTTAGTCCATGTAATCATGTAATCATAGTCCATGTTATCAATATTAACTTCCTAGTTATAACTTTTCTAGTTATAATATTAACTTTACTAATATAAGCAGTATATACTCTACAGTAAATATATCTATAATATTTACTCTTATGCTTATTTCATCTATTTAGTATTGCACAAAAAACCTGTTAGAATGATCAGTCAAGACTGATCCTACTGATATAGACATTAAAGATATCACAAATGTTTGACTTTTCAAAATGCTATATCATTTCTGATATCAACCACTTCTCTTTATATCAGGATCCTTCCTTCTGTCCCAAGTTTCCGCAGTTCACTACAATTTCTCACAAAATTAATAAACCATAAAAGAAATGGCTCACATTGTTGTAGAAGCTGGTTAATCCCAGATACATAGTTCAGGCCTTAATGTAAAGAGGATTCTCATATGTTCATACAAAATTGGGCTATTGATTCATAAGGTGGTGGAATCTGGTGAAACCGATAAAGTCTTAAGCTGCTAATACAAGTCCCACGTCCCAGAAATTAGGAGGAGGCAAGTCAAATACGAGATCAAGAGCAAATGAATGAACTTTGCCAATGTCACTCAGTGCAGCTAGAGGCACAAAATGTCTAAAACTGAAAGAAGGGTTTGTGTGATTAGCCAAGTGAAGGTGCACATTAGGACTCCCATCACCAAGATGACCACTTGAGTTCTGGGCAATGAGCCTTTTATGAAGATAACGGACATCTAATTGGTGTTTGTCACAGTGTGATCCAGAGTTATTATTATATAATAATTGAAAAGGGGGATCCCAGCCTCCTGCTTTTCTCAGTGGAAAAGTGCCAATTTGCCTATTAAGGGACTATATTAAAACAGGAAGTCAGTCCTTATTTTAACACAGATAATAAAGATGGAGAATAATTTGCAAGGAAATTAAGAGTGGTGATTTAGGTCACACTCTCAGCAAGGTGAAGATTCAAGATATATCCCATCTTAAGCTTGTGTGTCTGGTACATAATCTCCTGTCAACTTGAATGATGGGGTAGAGTCTAGTCTGTTAATCAGGTCTTAGCCATTGAGGCCTCTGTGTGGTCATGGCCTTCCCCGGAAGATTCTGAGAACTTCTGTGTTTATCTCTTTTGGCGAGATGCACACTCTCCCTCTTGAGACATTCCTGTTGACAAGCCTGATGGAGATACACCGATAGAGCCCAAGCCCTTCAAATTTGATGGAAAGCTTTGTTGGATAAAGGATTCTTGAGTACTTGGACGTGCTATAGCAAAATGTAGTGAAGAATGTAGATGGTGCCCAGGTATCAGATAAAATAGCCTCTGGGGGTTAAAGGCTTGTCCCTGAACAAGCAGCCATCTATTGAGATGTTAACTAAGTCCACAAGGAAGAAGCTCACCATCACCAGTCACCAATGGATTTTGAAGCATATCATCTGAAGTTGAAGGGAATCTGGGTTGGAGAAGGCCCTGGATGACAGTGGGAGCCCAAGCCTCATTGATGGAACTATACAGGAAATAAACCTCTGTTGAAGTCCTTCTATCCACAATTGAAGGATAGGAGGAAAATGGTCACTAAATGGAGTGTTGAGTATAGAATATCAAAGGCAGAGCCTGACTTGAACAGTTAAAACGTATCAGCAGATTCCCCCTAGGATGCATGCTGGACCTGATCTGGTTACCAAAATTTTGTTTTAGGGGTTATATTGTTTGTTTAGTTTTTGATTGGACATATTAGGGGGTATCTTAGGAGTGAGATCATTGGGGCTCTGGAAGTTGAGGTAAATTTTTTTTCATTTGGGAGATATGAAAACCAGGACTGATGAACCTACAATCTAGCAAATGAAATAAGGGTTTTTTGGGGAAGGGCGCATGGAGGCAGTAGTGGGATGAAGGGGTGATGTTGTCAAGGGGTCCATATAGAAAAATAATATTTTGAAACTGGTTGGGGTAGCAATTCTCTGGCTACGATTGAAATATGGAATGATTTAACATATGTATTAATCCCAATTAATAATTATTATAATAATAAAACAACAATGAAACCACCTCATGGCCTGGTTAAACCTGGAGCATATTATTCTAAGTGAAGATAGTGAATCAGAAAGGGTCAACCACTGTTGGGGACCAGTACTGTAAGGATAAAACCAAGGCAAAGACTTTCATACCCCAAAGAACAGACTTCGGAGGTTCTCAAGGAAGGGAGGGTAAGGGTGAGAAAATGAAGCAACAGAATAGACAATTTACAGATCTTTTATGTGGATGAGAAGAAGAACAGATATCCACATAAGAAGGAGATTAATCAGGATATTTAGATGGCACAGAATAAAAGGCCTGGGGTAAATTTTGATATGGTGTTAACTGAGGGAAGGATGTGAAATGTGAACCCTCTACCTAATTCACAATTAAAAAATCTACTTTTTAAAAAGAGAGAGAGAAAATAAATAGCCCACACAGCCTCAGAGGGGCAGAACCATTCCAGCTGCCCACATTCCCTGGAATCACAGAGGTCAGCCTTAGGAATGGATCCTTGATACAAAGACGTGACCAGTTCTGATTGTGGATTTTACTGACTGTCTGTTTCTTCAAGCCCTGCCTATTACTATGTTACTTCAATAAACCCAAAACAAAGGGACACAGGACAACAGGAGTAGCACTGTCCCTAATGTCCCACAAACTTCTGTTTACCAATGAGGTCCTCAAATTACACTCTTTGCGCTAAAGAGTGAACTCCTATTGCCTTCACCCAAAGGGGCGATTGAGAAGTGCACATTGCTGATTAACAAATATAAAACATCTCTTTGGGACTGATTTGAATGTGTGTGTGTGTGTGTGTGTGTGTGTGTGTGTGTGTGTGTGTACATGCACACGCACTAGATGCTAGCATTTGTGTGTGTGTTTGTATTGCTCTGTTTTTGTTTTGATTGTTATTCTTCCTTTCTCACTTTAGTTGATGGGCTCAGCTGTCCCCATTTGACTTAGTCACCACTGCACCTTCCATAGCTACCACTAGTGGACAGGGCCACAAAACTCCATTACCACCAGAACACTAATTAGAAAAAAATGAGATATAAACATCACAATACCGTGGAGACAGCAGATCATTTCACCAAATGAAGAGAGAAGGGAACAGGTGAGGGACTCGTTCACAAAGCCATTAGGCCCTTCTGGAGAAGACAGGTGCTAGGAACGCTGGTAAAGGAATGTAGAAGAATTATTCTCAGATACTTTCAAGGGCTGCCGAAAAAGATCAAGACAACTAAAGCAAATAAATATATATATTAGAAGAACTCAAGAGAACACTAGAAGATCCATCTGACAAAAATCAATGAAAAACTAGATGCCATACAAAAATACATCAAAGAGAAATCCAGAATATTCAAACAAATTCATTAAAAGGAGATACTGTTTGAAGGAGCAAGGCACTAGAATAAAGTAGAGTGATGGACTTGAAGACAAATATCTCAAAGAACAATCAATAAAGAGAAAGTAACCCATGAAGAATGTCTAAGAATTATGTAAGGCACTATCTAGTAGAATAGCTTATGCCTGATGAGCTTTTGAGAAGAGGAGAAACAAAAAACTCACAGAGAAAAGTATCCAAAAATTGCTGGAAGAAAATGTTCCGAACACCATAAAACAAGCTGCACAAATCTTGAATGTGATAGACACCAAAATAACATCACAACGAAATATCTCAGTTAAACTTTACAATATCAAGAGCAAAGAAAATAATCCTGAATTGGCTGTCGGAAATAAAAATGAAAATAACCTCCCGTGGCTTTTGTAACTGTGTCAACTAGACACTCCTAGCTAGGGGTGGGGTCAAACCTGTCCATCAGGTCACAGGATGCTGCTTTCACCTTAGGGATGTGGTCTTCCCAAAAGTAGGACCATGAAATCTCCTGTTCTCTCTCTGCAACTGAACATGAGGGCTCCCGGAACCCAGCCATGTTTACATGGACCATGGATCCACACAACTCTGCACTCACCAGTCTGTGACCCTCCTGCATTTGGCATCATTGCATGCAGAGGCACCAGTCTAAGCAGGGACTAACGTAGGACTTATGGACTTGATTTGGACTGGGTTGGGATGTTTTCTTTATATTTAACTACTTCTGATATACAAGTATTGCTTGTACATATAGGAGTCTCACTGGATGTGTTCCTCTACTCAGCCTCACCTAACATTATGGCACTTGGGGAGTGGGCACTAGAGAAACAAATCATAAAAATGGAGAGTGGAAGCTTGTCTGACTTCTGGATTACGGCAGTTAGGTGGACTTTGATTTTTCTCCTGTGGAGAGCCTGGAATCAGATATGGCCAGGTGGTTTACCTGGTTGTCATTTGGAAAGGGCGTGTAGAGTGAAAGCTTTGATTCTTGGGTTATTCCTATCTGAAATGGCACAAAGGTATTTAGTAGATGTTAAATTGCAGCTCAGGGGGCTAAAATATCTCTTGGATTTTTCTGAAGCAAAAATGACTGACCTAAGGCTTGACCTTGGCTGGATACTACTAGAGGCCTAAGGTCATAGTGCATATGACTAGGACAGTTATGATAAGAAAGGATTGAATATGACTGTTTTAAAAATTGTGTTTAGGACCTGGCTATATTAAGATGATATTTTTTTAAAAATCATTTTATTGGGGGCTCGTACAGCTTTTATCACATTCCCTACATCAATTGTATCAAGCATATTTGTACACATGTTGCCATCATCATTTTCTTTCTATTTGAACCCTTGGTATCACCTCCTGAAGCACTCCCTCTCCGTCTCCCCACCTCATGACCCCTTGATAAATTATAGTTGTTTTCATATCTTACACAGACCATGTTCTCTCTTCATATATTTTTCTGTTATTCATTCCCCTGTGTGTGTGGGGTGGGGTGGGGGGGATAATGCATTGATCATTGTGATCCCTTCCCCCTACCTCCCCTCCTTCCCCTACCTTCCTCTTATCCTTCTGGTATCGCTACTGCCATTTCTGTTCCGGAGGGATTTATCTGACCTGGAATCTGTGTGTCATGAGCTCTTATCTGTATCAGTGTACATGCTCCAGTCTAGCCATAACTAGGCAGGACTAGGGTCATGCTAGTGAGGGTGGTGGGGTGAGGAAGCCTCAAAGAACCAGAGAAATAGTGTATGTTTCGTGTGGTGCTATACTGCGCCCTGGTTGACTCATTGCTTCCTCATGACCTTTCCGTGAGTGATGTCTTATTGTTTGCAGATGGGTTTGGGGTCTCTGCTCTTACCCTCCTCATTCTCAACAGTATGTTTATTTGTTGTTGTTGTTTTGTTTTGTTTTCTTTGGGGTCTTCTGGTCCTATTACCTGATTCCATTGACACCTCATGATTGCACAGGCTGGTGTGCTTCTTCCATGTTGGCTTGTTGCTTCTTTACTAGATGGCCACTTGTTTAACTTCAGGTCTTTAAGACCCCAGATGCTATCTATATCTTTTGATAGCCGGGCATCATCCACTTTCTTCACCACATTTGCTTATGCACCAATTTTGTCTTCAGTGATCTTGTCAGGAAGGTGAGCATCACAGAATGCCAGGTTGTTAGAACAAAGTGTATTTGCATTGAGGGAAGGATTGAGCAGAGGCCCAAAGTAAATCCACACACTCAGTATATTGCCATATATGCACATAGACCAATAACTCTATTTTTATTAATTAATATATTTATAAGAGTGCATCATTTTATTTATAGATCTTCCTAGATCTTACCTCGGTTTCCTTTTACCTGCCTCCAGTCCTCCCAGCATCACTCTCGCCCTCCTACCTCTTAGTAATTCCTCTGTTAGATTGCTGTTGCTACAACAGCACCAGGGTCTCTATGGCCTCCTCGTTGTTGCTTTTGATTCCTTAGTGCGTTGAGTTGTTTGTTCACCTCTCATTTCTCCTCCACCCCCTCCTCCCCCCAGGTCCCTCTGGAACTGTTGATCCTGTTGCATTTTCCTCAGGCTTGCTTCCCATGCCTATCTTATATTTGTAGGCACAACAACAATAACAGATCATACTGGGACAGAGAACAATACTAGGAACACACAGCATGGAGTGTGTCTGGTCTGATCTCCCCCACAATGGGGCAAACCAAGAAGGAAACCTAACAGATCAGCAATGGGAGCAAAGCAAACCACAAAACTTCTGAGGAGCCCCCAAAATAGACTTCACGCTAGGAGGCTCAGTCCCTGGAACCTCCTCCCAGGATTGGTGGGGAGATAATCAAAAGGTCAGTAGACAGACCCAGAATTTTGTATGCTTTTTCTTTTCTTGCTAGTTTTTCTTTCCCCTTTGCATTCAATCTTTTGTTTTCTTTTTGTTTTGGCTAAGATTATATTTCTTCTACCTACTATTATTGATATAATGTGTGATAGAAATAACTATTGGGAATGATGATTAGACAATTTGTAAGCCACTGCCTTCAGTCATTAATTTGGATCTGTTAAATGTGTAGTAGGAACTGCCTGCAAAAAAGGGTTAGAAAAAGTAAGCCCCACCCAGTGCCTTGAGTGCTCAGGACATTAACATTTGAAAAGACTTGTTACTAGAGCTGCTAGCAGAGAGGGATAGAACACAACAGAAAACAAACCAAAGCCTCTTTGGAAAAATTTGGAACCGTTAAAGAACGCTCCCTTTTGGGACTGAACATTAAAGGGAGCCTTCATGCAGTCTGAAGTGCCTGCTAGGTGGCCACGTGGATCCACTTGTTGACTGGAAGTGGGGTGAATGTAGAAATATAGAGGGAAAGATAGGTTAAGTCTGGTCCCTGCCACTCTGGACCTGGTTCAAAGAGACTAGAAGAGAAACAAGCACAGGCTGTCTGGTCTGAAATTTAAATAATTACATGGAACCTGAGGCTATGACATGACCAAGTACAAGGGAGCCAGTTTATTGAATATTTGTGTAGAGGCCCATGGTTAAGAGGTGAGGCAGCCAATGGGCATTCTGGTGAGTTTAAGTGAGTTGGTCCATGGTGAGTTGACCAGGACTTTATCAGATGACGATAAGACTTTTGATCCTGTGAATTGGTGCACTTTGTATGCTTGCTTATTCAATGTCTTTTTTTCATATGCATTTGAAAATACCATGGCTTGGGTTAGGTACACCTTTATCCTCCCAGTAATATCATCACTGTGCAACACATTAAAGGAGCTTTGTCTTTGTACAGCAGATTTACCTAACGCATTACATCATTTGAATTCTTCATTGCTTTTGCCAGGAGGGTTGACTGTGGTCCCAAGCAAGCTGAAATCCTTGAAATCTTCAAACTTTTCTCCATGTACCATGTTATCTATTGGTCTATTTCTGAAGAATGTTGTCTTTTTTACCCAGAGTTATAATCTACACTGAAGTACTTCAACTCTTCCTCATTTCCAGTAAGCAGGGTTGTTTTATCTGCATATCACACTTGGCTAATGAGCCTTCCTCATATATTGATGCTGCATTATACATCATGTAATTCAGCTTCTGTGATTATTTGTACAGATTATAGATTGAATTAATATGATATACAGAATACAAATGAACAAATATGATGAGAGGATACAACGCTGATACACATCTTCCCTGATTTTAAATCATGCAGTATGCCCTTGTTGTGGTCATACAACTCCCTATAGATCCATGTACAAGATCCTCATGAGCACAAAGATGTGAAATGTCATCTCCATTCTTCTCAAGGCTGTCTATAGTTTGTTATGATCTACATAATTTTAAGATTGTGCATAGTCAATGAAACACAAATAATCATCTTTCTGTGTTCTTTGCTTACAAGAAAATACATCTAATGTCAGCAATAATATCCCTCGCACATCCTCTTCTGAACCTTGCCTGAACCCCTGGCAGCTCCCTGTCAATGTACTGCTATAATCTTTGTTGGATAATCTTCAGCAAAATTTTTATTTGCATATGTAATTAATGATATTGTCCTATAAATTGAACATTCTCTATGTCCCCTTTTTTTGGAACATTCTCTTATGTCCCTCTTATGTCCCAAATTTGGATCTCTCCCAGCCAGAAGACTAACTAGCTATCTTCTCAGTAGATAGCCTGATGAGTAAGTGCTTCCAGTAATTTCTCAGCTTGTTGAAACATTTCATTTGGTATTCTACCAATTCCTGGACCCTTGTCTTTGGCTAATCCTTTTAGTGCTGCTCAAAGCTTTTATTCAGTAGCATTGGTACTTGCTCACGCTGCCTTTTGAAATGGTAGAAAGTCTAATAGTTATTTTTGTATAGTGACTGTGTATATTTCCATCTTTCTTGGATGTGTTGTATGTCGTTCAATATTTTTCCATTAAATATTTCAATATTGGAATTCAAGGCTTTAATTTTTCTTTGGTAGTTTCAATTTAAGATATGCTGAGTGTGTTCTTCCTCTTTGGTTTTCTAACTCTATGTCTTTACACATTTCATTATATTTTACTTTGTCTTCTTGAGCTCCCATTTGAAATTGTTTTTCAGCACTTTCCCTTCATCATTTCTTACATGTGCTTTAGCTTTTTTGGTGAAGAAAAAGTTTCAAATTCTCTTGTAACATACACTTTGATATTTTTTTTCTTTCCTATCTTTTTAATGACCTTTAACTTTTTAATGAATGATGTTCATGATGTCCTTCCTTAACTCATCAGGTCCTCTGACATTAGTCTTTAATGCACAAAATCGGTTCTTATGATGTTCTCAGAATTCAGGTGGGATACATTTTGGCTCTTGCAGACTTGCTTTCATTTCCTTCAGTTTCCACCTGAGTTTACAAAAGAAGAAATGATGGTTTGTTTCATAATTGGCTCCTGGTCTGGTTTTAACTGCTTATATTCTACTTCTTCATTGTCTCTTCCCACAGATGCAGTCAGATATCTGTGTTTTCCATCTAGAAAAGTCTACTTGTATAGTCATCTTTTGTGATGGTTAAAAATGGTATTTTATGACAAGGTCATTGGACTTGCAAAATGTGTTGTTTCTATCATTAAGACCATATTTTCCAACCATTGTTCCTTCCTCTTTGTTTCTAATTTTTACATTCCAATTGCCAATTAATTAGAAACTCATCTGACTGATTAATCTCAGACTGAAGACATTGATAAAATACTTCAATTTTTGCATCTCTAGCTTTAGTGGTTGGTGCATATATTTGAATGATAGTTATATTGGTTGATTTCTCAGCATATTGATAGATTTTATCCTGTCACAGACAGCATGGCATTTCCATTGCACTTGGAGTGACATATACTAGAGTAATGGCTTTGCATTTATCATCAAAAGGACATTTCATGATCTGTCACTCCAAGCACAGTAAATCATATGTTTTTTTCTGATTTTGAATGGCTAAAACCAATCTAGCTCAGCTCACTAACAGCTAGAATATTGATTGTTATGAGTTCCATTTTATTTTTGAAAACTTCCAATTTTTCTAGATTTATACTTTTGAACTTTCTAAATTCCAATGGTTAATTGATGTTTCCCGCTGTTTATTTTCATTTTTATTTATGCCCCATGAGCAAATTAAGGCTCCAAAGGTTTTATTTTCACAGACATTACTCCATCAATATCATTAAGATCAACTCTACTTGCTGAAGGCACCTCTCCCTCTGTCATAGTTTGAGTGCCTTTTTACCTCAAATTCATCTTCTTTCACAATCTCTGACTATGTTTGTGTTAGTCTGGGTACTTTAGAGAAACAAATTCACAGAAACTCATGTATAAGAGAGAGTTTTATATAAAGGTTAAGTGCACATCAAGAAAACATCCCAACCCAGTGCTGCCCAAGCCACAAGTCCAACATTAACCCAATAACCCATATGTTCGACACCAATCCACAAAGTCCTCCTCCATCTCACAAAACAGACACAATGATGTCGACTGCAGGAGGAAAGCCAAGTCAGTGAATGTGTAAGCATCTCAGTGCTGGCAGGGGTCTCCACAAGGCTGCTCCAGCACCCAAGGCTGCATCGGGGCAGGTCCATGTGGCTTCTCTTCAGGGATGTCTTGCAGGAAGTGAGCCTTGCCAGCTAAAGGAGGTAATTGGATAAGGCAGCTGTACCCTGGCCTGATCGTCAGAAAGGAAGAGACCCGAAAACTAGAAAGACGAGGCTCACTGAGCCATTTATCTCTCCACCCTTCAATTAACCCCACTTGTGTTTATCAGCTAGGTTGGCACAAAAAATCTTAACTACCTCAATGTTCTACCTCTGTTCATGAGGTTTTCAGAATCTGACAATGCTTCAATGCTATTCATAAGGTTTTCCAGTGCTAATTCCTCTGACGTGGACAGCCCATTCCTTCTTCCCTAATCTGTTCTGAGTCTGGATCTCCTATGAAAGCTGTTCGCTTTGGGTGAATTGGATGGTATTTGAAATACCAGTACATAATTGCTAACATTACAGCAACAAACAACCAGTGTGATACAATAAACTGACTGACAAATGGTGGATGTCACCTAGGTCCTATATATATTTTATGAACTATAAAAATACTTGTCAGATACAGAGCTGAACCACAAGGGATTTTTAGAGCAGTGCAGCTATTCTGTGTAATGATATTATGATGGATACATGGCATTACATATTTTTCAAAGCCCAAAGCACATTGCAACACAGTGTGAATCATTATATACAGTATTGACTTTAATTAGGTGTAATATGTTAATATTGATTCATCAATTAAACAAATGTACCACAGGAAGTTATTAATAAGAGAAGAAACACTCTATACTTTCTTTATAATTGTTCTGTAATCTTTAAACTTCTTTTAAAAAGGTACTGTACTTAAAAAAAATTATTGAGCCATTAAGCCAAACATAAATTAGTTATTAAAGCTTAAATAAAACATCAAAATCAAAATTAATAATTGTCTTGGAAATAGCATTGTCAATTCAATTAAGTTTTTACATTGAATACTGCTAAAATTTCACTCAAAAATACTTTGAGACTTAAATGTCCTCACTACACAGAGAGTGCTAAATAAGCATAGCATTCATCAGGAAATCATAAAACCTACAAGTTGCATTCCACACTGGCAAACTGCTTTACAAGCACCATTTTAAAAATATTCAAAATTTTTTTACCGAAAATATTACAATTAAAGTAGCTGTGCATGCATTTTAATGTTTTATGTGATGTTGTGTAAGATTGCCAAATGTTAGAGTGATTCTGGTCTACAAAGTTGCCCATGGTATGCATCTTTTTAAAACCCTGGTATGCACTGTCATCACAAAGATGTACCATTATGTAAATCTTTTAAATAATGAAAACTTACAAAGAAAAGATAGCTCTTCAGAATGTCTGTGAAACTACAATTCATCCTTCTTCTTTTTCTTACTGGTATTTACACAGACTGCAAAACAAACAAACAAATATTTCACTATCAAGCCTTGTGTCCTATCTTGATCACCAGCAGGACTAAAATAACGAAATTCTCCCTGGCACTGCTCTACCTGTAATCAAGCTAGACCATCCAGGCAGTGAGTGGTAGAGTCCTCTGAATATAAATTTGGGTGAACAATTGGGTTGGGGTTTTTTTGGGTTTTTTTCCCCCTTCAAAAGGAGTGATGTGGAAAGTTCATTTCCAGAGTAGAAGGAGACCAAGTTCCACCAGTTTGTTTCTGACTGGTAGGCCTGGTCTTTTTTTTATTATTATTATTTTGAGTTTTGTTCCCCATTTTTCCCCCTTATTATCCAGGACCTTCTTACATGACCCCTTTCACAGTAGTTGATAGTGGTTACTGGGTCCCAGAGACTGATATTTGTGTATTCTGCTAGTCTGTTAGACTGTTGTTTTCATAAGTCTTTCAATTTCCCTTGCTCTTCTTTCCTCCAGACAAAGAAACTAATAGTTTCACCTTAAATGACTGCTCAAGAGCTTTTAAGACCCTTGCTGCTATTTACCTGAAATAGAATGCAACACATTGTTTTGTAAACGATATCAATCTAATTGACCTCAGTATCTTCTGAGACGATGGTCCTAATCTCCTAGGTTCAGTCCCTCATTCTCTCAAGGTGTATGGTTATGTCTAAAGGTTTTTTTGTTTTGTTTTGTTTTTAAT
>NW_022111320.1:12296001-12297429 GCF_000313985.2 Echinops telfairi | reverse complement strand
CAGAGTCACGTGGACCCAGGGCCTGGTGTAAAGTGGCAGCGTACTGAAGGCTTTCCAGATCAGTGGCATACACTGGACCACACCTGGGGGTAGACAAATAATCCTAGCAAGGTGGAAGGTAAATGAAGAGAAGGAATGGAAGTTCTCATTGTCTGTCTGAGGAAAACGCCACATCCTCAAACAGGTATCCTCAGGCTGTAACTTGGTGAATAGGTTTGACTCCATGACCGTAATGTCACACAGGTGCAAATCGACATAAAATTGAACTGCCACAGGGACCAATGAAGGAAAAAAAAGTCAGGAGAAATGTCATCCTTTATATTGATAGAATGATATAAAATAGCTTTCAGAGAATAGTTAATCGGGGATATTATGATTTTCACCTTATTGATAAAAATACTAGATTAGAAGGCTATGGATCATTTCTTTTCTTTACATAATAAGTCAAAGTGGGCGCTTACTTGTTCTAGAAAATGTTTACTACATTGAGTTGCTTTATAAATAAGTTTCCCATTGAATACTGATATATATGTAATAAAACCCACAAATATAAAATAAATAGCAAATAAAACAGAAAGGATAAAGAATTTGAAAAAAAACAGGGTTAGAAGATGACGTTCTTATGACATCATACATGAAGAAAGAGCATCATACATGAAGGAAGACAGAGCTTATTTTAAAGACAGGAAAGAAAGGGGAAAATGTCAGAAGAAACGCTAACACTTGCCCTTGAACATAGGGAAGATAAAGCAAAGGGAAGAAATTCTGAAAAACAAACTAAACAGTTTTAAAAAGGAAGTTTTAAAAGGAAATAATGAAATATGCAAGAATCTAGAGTTAGAAAACTGGAAGGGAAGAATATATCCAGCATTTATGAAGCTGAAAGGACTGATGAAAAACACAAATCTTGAGATGAAAAATTGAAGTATTCTGTCAGCAAAATATGCAAAGGCACAAGAACTACCAAAAGAAAATGAGAGGAATTCACAAGTCACTATACCATTTCAGGACTTGGAACATGGTGATGAACCTGTGATATCTGAGGAAGAAGACCGTGCTGTATTGAAGACACTAGTCATGGAAGAGCCTCAAGGATGCATAGAAAATCATTTGGGATGTTTGCACACACATCAATGCCAAGAAATTTGGAAGGCAATTGCCTGTCCACCCAAAGAAAGAGACATATGTATATTTGTATCATCTCAAAGAACGTTGGCCCAAATTACATGAATTATTGAACAATATTCCTAGTAGCACGCATATCCCTGTGCTGCAAGTAAACTTTCCCTGAAAACAGTTTAAGAGCAGTTGCAGCAGGGCATCACCAGCAAATTACCAGCATTTTAAGCTGGACTCCTAAAAGGATCCTGAGTGTGCTCTTTTCCTTTGGGTTTTGTACCTCTAGAGCCTTGCACATTTTATATAATA
>NW_022111320.1:12288222-12294860 GCF_000313985.2 Echinops telfairi | reverse complement strand
GTGTGCTTCTTCCATGTGGGCTTTGCTGCTTCTGAGCTAGATGGCTGCTTGTTAACCTTCAAGCCTTTAAGACTCCAGTCACTATATCTTTTGATAGCCGGGCACCATCAGCTGTCTTCACATTTGCTTATGCATCCATTTGTCTTCAGTGATTGTGTTGCAAAGGTGAGCATCATGGAATGTCAGTTTAATAGAACAAAGTATTCTTGCATTGGGGGAGTACTTGAGTGGAGGCCCAATGTCCATCTGCTACCTTCATACTAAACCTTGGTTTTATCCTCTCACTGTACTTATTCAATCTGTATGTTGAGCAAACAATCAGAGAATCTTAATTATATGAATAAGAACACTGCATCAGGTTAGTAAGAAGTTTTATTAACAGTCTATGACATGTAGATGACACAACTTTGCTGAAAGTAAAGGGGATTTGAAACAATCACTGATGAAGACTAAGGATTGAAACTGTCAGTATTGTCAAGAAAACCCAAATCCTCTCAATTGGATCAATAGGTAGCATTATCATGTGGAGAAAATATTGAACTTGCCAAGGATTTTGTCTTGCTTGGATCCACAATCATTGCTCATGAAAGCAGCAGTCGAGAGATCAAACAACACATTGCATTAGGTTAATCTGCCTTACAGGACCTATTTAAAGTTTTGAAAGGCAAGAATTTTACTTTGAGGACTAAGGTTCACCTGATTCCAGCCATGGTATTTTCAATTGCCTCGTATGCATCTGAAAGTTGGGCATTGAATAAGGAAGATCAAAGAAGAATGGATGCACTTGAATTTTGGTGCTGGCAAAGAACATCGAAATGACCTTGCCCCCAATAATATTATTTAAAAGGAAAAAGAATATGCAAGCCCCTGAGGAAGAGTGCTTATTTGTTATCTTGACAGGTGTGAAACATAGTAAATACAATTATTTGTTATTTATTTGGTATGGAATTAAATTCAAGCATATTCTTATATCCAGTAGTTCCATTTTCTGAGTACTTTTGTGTATGTGTGCTCACCCATCTTTTCAATGACTAATGACAGCTCCCTTTTCCTTTTGTTTCATTGTTTCTGCATTGGGTAGGCCCTCCATTACTGTGTTAAGTAAAAGTGATGATAACAGGCCAAAAAAAGTACCTTAGACTGATAAAAGGACTAACAAATATGTTTTGGAAGGAGTACAGCCAGAATGTTGCTGAGAAACAAGAATTTTGAGCCTTCCTCTTATACACTGTGGCCTTGTTATCAGGGGACACCAGGCCCTGGAGAAGAACATCATGCTAGGTAACGTGGACGGGCAGCAAAAAGAGGAAGGCCCTTGCCAGTGAAGGATTGATACAGAGTGGCTGCAACAATGGGCTCAAACATCCGAACACTTGTGAGGATGATGCAAAACCAGGCAGCTTTGTTCTGTTGTCCATGGGGCCAGTAAGAGTCAGGACCAACTGCATGGCACGGCACACCAACAGCAGCAGTAGAGTATGCTTCAGAAAATAAGAAAGTCAAACTAAGAATGAGGGGGTAGTATTGTGATTTTCATTTTCTCTTTCTTATTTTCAAAGTATAAATCTCCTGAAATTTTATCTGTTTATCACTTATCTACCTATTCATCTATCTTTATATGGATATGGATATAGAGATTCAAATAAATAATAAAAAATAGGTGAATACCATTATGCTATATATGCACACATTTGAAATTATAATTTACATATATGCAGCAATACTTTGGAAATCAATTTGTTTCAAAGTTCATCAAATACTGAAAAGGTTGAGAATGGAACATTTTTTTCCCAAGAGAAATAATGGGAATGCAAATCATTAGTTCCAAGGCTCCAAATTGAACTTATAAATTCATTTTTTTCCAGAATGTTAACACAAAGTTATTAGTCCTTGGTTGTGTAAATACTCCCTAAAATATCTAAATACAATAAATATAAAAATACATTAAATATCAAAGAATACAGTAATTAAAATCATGATGCTTTACTCAAATAAAACACAATGTTTTAACCCGCTAACACAAATGCTATGTTATCTGAACAAAAATGAAGCTTAGACTGAAGTGTTAACTCTTTGTGTCCAAGGACAGACATAACTTGTGACTCACTCTTGGCCCACATGGGTTTTTCAAGTTGGATTTCTCTAGGGAGAAAAGGTTTGACCTCTGTGCAGATTTTGCTGTTCAAAGAGTAGAAAGTTTGAGCTTGGAGTTCTTCAACAACCATGGTATCACTGTATGTTTATGGAAATGAATTTCTTTCATGCCATTCCTATGGCCATCGAATGCATTTAAATAAGGAAGATAATCCAGCTCTTCTCCATATGATTGCTGAACTATGGTTATAGGGTCATCCAAGTTGACTAGATGTCAGCAGAGCTTCCAGTGGAGCAGCTAGTAGTTTTGAACTGCTGGCCCTTTGAATTGTAGCCCAACACATAATCACTATGTCACCAGCACTAGTAATGTTGAAGGGCAGAGTAAAGAGTAAGAGCTTCAAGAAAAAGTATTGACACAGTAGCTGCAACGATTGGCTCAAGCAAAGCAATTGTTAAGATAAAGCAAAATCAAGCAGTGTTTCCTTCTGTTGTACATAGGGTCTTTACCAGTAGGAACTGACTAGGTGGTACCTATCATCAACCACGTGGAACGCTGGCGATGTGTTGGTTATGCTTTGTATTGTGAGCCTAATGGTTCCAGTTCAAAACTACCAGCAGCTCCGAGGGAGAAAGACTGCGCTTTCACTCCCCTAAACAGTTTCAGTTTCATAGATCTGCAGGTGGTCACTGCGAGGCAGCATTGACTCAGTGGCAATGCGTGAGATCTTCATCAACAACGACAACAAAAAAGATAACCTGAAAAATCAGAGACATTAAGGTTTAAAGAATGTTAGACATGCTTTAGTTATTGATCTATGAAATGTTCATAAAAAGCTATTTTATTTATGATTATCAGAATTATAAGAGTAAGAAACCAATGTAACAGATATGCAAGAAATTCAAATAATTATTGTCACTTAGCAAAGCATCAATTCTTAATATTTCATGGGTTTATTTTCACTTTTTATAAAATATTATCAGGTAGCATAATTTCATGTAAACCAAAATATATCTTATTATCTATTAAAGTTACTCAACTATTTCTTAAGATGTCGAATTTACTGAAATGTACTGTTTTAGAGGAAACTTATCATTTGCTTGCTCTTCTAGTGTAATGATAAATTTGCGTTTTCTTAAGGAGCCTGTGGGTTACTTCATGAGGAGGTTTGTTTATAATTTATTACCCCTAACAACACAACATGAAGCAATTTTATAGATGGTTATTATCCAGAGGGAAAAACACCAAATAACTTCTGTGGAAGGTCAGTAGTCATAGTAAAAATGCACACACAGAATAAAAACTGTCTATAATCATTTTCATTTTATCTCTATCATGTACACACTGAAATTTAAATTTATTCTTCATATGTCTTTGAAATTGAGAATGGCTGCATTCAAACTTCCTTTAGTATTGATCCTCCAAAGACCATCTTTTATAATATTTTGTTTTGTTTTGTTTTATTTAATTTCTGTGAAACTATTCTTAAGAAATGTCAGAAAATAGATTTCTGAAATAGCTAACTAGTGAATACACTTTAGTGAAGAATTCTTATTAGAAAAATGGATTGGTCTTTAAAAAACCCAGAAAACAAAGAAATGCATTGAAGTCAATGGCTTAACTCTGAAGTAGTATCTTTATGGCAAGATATCATTAATGTAAATACTACTTCACTCCATCTCATTTCCTTGGTAATTCATAAACCATATAATATAGGAGGGAAGCAAAATGAATGTAACTTAATGAAGAATTAAGTCATTATGCTTTAAGAATAATAAAGCTATTTGAAGATAGCTGGTAACATCATTTCTGCACTAGAATCTTTCTATATGATTTCTGATTATAAAATTTATTAATTTGATGGCTTTGTATTAGACACTTTACATATGTCTTCTTTCCTATGAGTAGTTGAAAAAGGAAATGAGAGGTGTTTCAAAATCAAAGATCTTGTTTTGCTGAAATTCCAACTTCAATGGATATAAAGATATTGTAGTTAACTGTTGACTGGTTCTATAGTAGTCTTCACAGATGATTTTAACACATGAAAAACCCTCATTAGTTCAACGAAAAGTTTATAAAATGTTTAATATTAATTGTGCTGATTGCAAGAGATGAAGAGAGTTATTGTGTAGACTACAGCAAAGGTATGATTTAGATTACAGAGACATGCCAAAATGTGTTTCTGAAAAAATGATGCCTAAAACAAACGCTATATTTAAGGATGTTGGATTTCATCCAATTTAGTGTATCTCTAAATTCTTTCTATTGTAATTGAGAAAATCTGAAGTAAAATGGTACAGATCTTGGATGGATTTTAGCAAAATACCTAATATATCTTCCCACAGCGAGTCACATATATCAAGGGTATATACAGGAAGTATTTCTTTGATAATTCTTGCCAAACTAATCAAGACCCCAGGTTAAAGTCAAGGGTGAAGTAAAAATTCTCAGACAGACTCCTAAGCTCAGCTGAAAGTTTTAATGCATCTCTTCTACCAATGCTAAATGCTGTGGTTTAAAATTTCTTCTGACCTTTAAAATATCTCATTTTTCTCTTTTTGTATAAAAACAATCTATTGTTTTTACTCGAGTTCAGGGTTAATATCCTTCAGTCTGTTTATCTCTGGGTTGTCTAGAGAAAGAAATCACGTCATTGTATAATAAGTTTAAGAAAATGCCTTATTATCATGAAGTATTTATATATCACAAGGCATCTCAGCGCAGTCCAAGTCCATAAGTTCGGTGCTAGTCTAATTGTCCCTATTTAGACTCACATAGCAGCAGAATGGTGATGCAGAAAGTGAACCAGGAAGGAGGAAGGTCGCAGACCAGGGGTGTAGAGTCAAGTGAATTCAAGGTCAGTGGGGACATGGCAAAGCATAGGCAGTTCTCAGGGTGTGACGGCCCACATGGGGTCACCCACAAAGAAAGCAGAGATCCAACAGGCAGGAAGGTGTAGGGCAGAAAGAGAAAGATTGTCTGTTTCTACTGCTCTTATATACAAAAGGTTTATGATATCAAAGTGATATCATCAGGCTGTGATTTGATTGACAGGCTTGACTCCACTCCTAGCCAGGAGTGTTTAATTGTCAAAATCCTTAAGCACCACATTGTTGGCCTTGGCATTATTGGAATTAATTGAAAAAGTGAATTAATTGGAAAAGTGATTAATGCATTTTGTTTTTTCAAATCAATATGCAGACAAGGTCCAAGACAGAATACAAAGAAATATAACCAGCTTAATAACCTTGCTTATAGGAAATGTACACATGTATGGCTTTTACATGATTTGGGATATTAAGCATGTTTTTGATATTGAGTAATTTAATAAAAACTGATGTTGACTTTATGATCATTGGTTTGAGAGTCCTGTGTCTTAGGGCACTGACTATGCTAGAGCTATAAAATTATACACATATCTGCAATATTGGAAAATAATTTACATGCTGGTTGTTAAAAAAAGCTCCCTGAATATTCATTTGAAAGTCTTAGATTTCTATGTTTTCAAATTTTTACTTTTGGAGCATCCTTTATTTTCATTAAAAGTTAGTGTGTTCGTATTGTATGAAATCTCACAAGTCCTTGACTCTGAAAAAATTGCCACCTATATTGAAATAAAATCAGCAGTTAGTAAAGCACTATGCCTCTACGATTTTTTTCTTTTAATTTTGTCTCGCTTTGTTTTGTCTTTATTTAATCAATACATTACTTTCCTGAACTGTTTTAATGTTTATAAATTTAATAAGTGTCTTGATAAATCCTTTGGAAATGGCTGAGCACAAGTTCAGCCATTTAAAGGGGACTTCTCTCTCTCAAGAGAGTTCAAGCAAGTGTTGAAGATTTGTAAGACGTGTGTGCTTTTTATTGAAGTAGCGCATCTAGCAACACCATCTAAATTCTCATTCCCATAATTTTATGTTGCCAGTTTGGGTGAGAATGAACAAATTCTCAGCAAATGTCTGCCCTTATTAAATTGTTAAAGAAGATGGAAAACACATTAGCTGATGGTTGCCATGGTCCCAATCAACTTTCCCATAGTCACAATTTTGTACCTAATAGGTATGACCTTGACTCAGGTGGCATAATGTCTGTCAAGCTGCCCTCTGCATATACATAATTGCAGTCAGTCACCCAATTGCAGTTTACAGCATGTGAATGTTATAGGAACGTAACCTCTGACATGACAAAACCACCTTTGAATAAAACTAAAAACTTAAGTAATTCTCATACGTGGCTGCTTGTGGTACAAAGTTCAAATCTTATGGTCCTTTGCACAAAAATATTTTAAGTAGTATACAAGTTTTTCAAGGAACAACTAAGCTGAGAGAGGACAATACCTTTTTTACAAATTGATAGCCACTCTATTTTTATCAACTCTGAAATCCTGCACTGTATCTTTTTGCTAAAAAGTTTCAGTGTGGAACCTGGTATATTTCTGGGACATGCCAAGTTCTGTTCAGTGTCAATGCTAAGTACTTGGTAGGTATGGCAGGTCTTATCCTCCCTCTGGCAATTCGGTCTGTAACCAGGACAACCTGTTTCT
>NW_022111320.1:12273522-12287540 GCF_000313985.2 Echinops telfairi | reverse complement strand
TTTTTATTAAATTAAAAGGAATTCAGAAACTTAGTTAACATAATATTTTCTCCCTGTTGAATAGATTTTTTTCCTAGTCAGAGATTTCCAACATTACTTAATAATTTCTAGTTTCTAAGTATGTATTAGCCGATTTAGCTATCGAAGGTTCAGGATATAAAGACTGCAATTGCTTCCTTAAAGCCAATTCCATTCATGTAATTTTTCTAAGATATCTGTAATAGTTAAACTTGCATAATTTTGCAGGAGGTTGATACACTTTATTCTACATCTTCAGGTTTCTAATTTATCTGTTCCATATTTTAATAATATTATACAGATGTTGCTGCTGTTGCTGCTGGGTGCCATCGAGCCGGCTCCGACCCACAGCGACCCTGGGCACAAACAAACGAAACAGCGCACTGTATTGAGCCATCCTCACGGTTGGCGCAACCAGTGTGTCAGTCCATTTCATTAAGGACCTCCCTCTTTTTTGCCACTCTTCCCTTTTACCAAACATGATGTACTACTCCAGATACTGGGCTTTCTTGGCTGTACATCCAAAATAGGTAAGGCGGTCTTGATATCTTTGCCTCTAAGGAGCAGTCTGGTCTTACTTCTTCCAAAACAGCTTGTCTGTCCTTTTAGAAATGTTCAATATTCTTCTCCAGCACCACAATTCAAGTGCATCAATTCTTCTACGGTCTTCCTTATTCAATGTCCAACCTTCACACACATGTGATGCCATGGAGAAGACCATGGCTTGGATCAGAAACACCCTAGTGCTCAAAGTAACATTCTTGCTCTTCAATACGGATGTTAGTAGATATGATTTTAATGAAAATGTTATTATTTTCTCCCACAATTAATTCTCCTTACTATTATTACTTTGCTATGTACCTATTCTAACTCTGTAGTCTTTTTAAACGAAATTATTTTAGTCATGAGATCCAAAAAAATGCACAAATTTCAAAATGTTTTAAAGTATTCTCTCAAGACCAATGATGTTAAGCAAAAGTCAAGACTTTGCTAAATAATGAAGGGGCGGTTTCCAAAATTCATTACCATGCTATATACATTTATATTCATGATATAAATTCTAACTATCTTTTCTCTCTTAACACTGGATTCCCATTTTCCCAGGCATATTGAACATATAAAAGTTCTGCAGTGATATGTCACATTTTATAATGACACTAAGACTTTGGATGCCTTTAAATTGCAATGTTGTTGAAGAATATTAGCTATACTGCTTGGATGCCAGAAGAATGAATGAATCTGTTTTGGATGAAATATAGCCCAAAAGTGCCTTAGCAGTGAAAATGACAAGACTGGATCTTATGGCTTTGAGCATGTTATGAGAAGGGATCAGAGCCTGGAAGACCTCACACTACTTAGAGAGCAAGGTCATCAATGAGATGGATTGGCATTGTAGCTGTAACAATGAGCTCAAACATAGTGGTGGTTGCAGGACTGAACAAGATTTTGTTCTGCTACACCTAGCGTCAGTATGAGACAGAACAGGTGATACAGTGCTCATCAGTAATAAGACCTTTCACGGCCTACTTCATAATTTTTAAAAAGTCTGTGTTGTTGTTAGATGCTCTGACTCATATTAACCTTATATACAACAGAACAAAACTTTGTCCACACCTGTGCCATCCCCCAAATTGTTATTTTTTTCGCCCATTTTTGCAGCAATTGTGTCAGTCTATCTCAATGAAGGTCTTTCTCTCTTATGTTGATCTACTTTACTAAGCACAATGCCCTTTTCTAGGGACTGGTGTAACCTGATGCCAGGTCCAAAGTAAGTGAAATTACATCTTCCCATCTTCACTTCTAAGGCACATTCTGGCTGTACTTAGGTCATGAAAGATCTATTTGTTCTTTGGTGGTACAAGATAATTTTAATAACCTTCATCAAAACCATAATTTAAATGCATCAATTCTACCGAGCACTTCTTTGTTCATGGTCTAGCATTGACATGCTTATGAGATGAATGAACATACTATGGCTTGACTCAGGTACACCTTACTCCTTACAGTGATATCTTTGTGCTTCTATTTAAGCCCTTAATATCAGCTCATTTTCCCCCTCCCTTCCCCCTCCTACCTCCTTCATGAACCCTTCATAATTCATAAATTATTATTATTTTGTCATATGTTACACTGTCTGACTTCTCCCCTCGCCCAGTTCTCTGTTGTCCATCCCCCAGGGAGGAGGTTATGGGTAGATTCTTGTAACTGGTTCTCCCTTTCCACCCCACATTCCCTCCACCCTCCAGATCTTGTGCAACTGATTTACCCATGCAATGCACTTTTTAAATTTCCTGACTGCTGCCTCAATGGGAATTGATTATGTATCTAAGTAAAATGAAATTCTTGATGATTTCAATCTTTTCTTAGGGTATAATTATGTAGTCTATTGGTACAATGATGAGCTGTTGTTTTTACACTGAGCTGTAAACTCTGTTGAAAGTGCACTCCTTGACCTTCATCAGCAAGTACTTCAAGTATGTCTCATTTTCAACAAGCAAGGTGGTGTCATCTACACATCAGTTTGTTACAAATCCTTCCTACAATTCTAATGATATATTTTCCTTCATATACTACACCTTCTGAGATGATCTGATCAACATACAGGTTGAATAAATATGGAAAGGATAAAACACTGACACACACTTTTCCTAATTTTAAATCATCCAGCACTCTGTAGTCTGTTCTAAAGACTGCCTCTCGGCCCACACAGTTATCTCAAGAATACTATTGTTATTTGAAATGACCTACACAGTCTAATATCTTTAAATAAAGAATAAAATACACTTAAATATCTTTTTGATATTCTAGGAATTCAGTTAAGGTTCATCTTACACCAACAATGGCATCTCTTCTCTTGTCCTCTCCTAAGTCTGGCTCGAATCTCTGGCAACTGCCTGAAAATGTATTGTTATATTTGTTTGTGAAGTATCTTCAGCCTCATTTTATTTTTATGTTATTAATGCTACTGTTTGTTAATTTCAACCTTCTGTTTGGGCACATTTCTTGGGAATGGTCACAAAGGTGGATCTTATCCATTCTGTCTTGCATGTGCCTTGGCATAACTACAATGAGTGTTTTTAGAGCTCATCCTTTTGTTCAAACACGATTGATATGCTGTCTGTTCCTAGACGTTTTTTGGCTAATGCTATCAATGAAGATTAGACTTATTTCAATAACGTCATTTATTGATTTAAATGATTATCAACACATTATTTCTGATACAGTGATTTGGTTCTATCATTTTTTATACTCCTGGCATAATTCAACATTTTACCCTTAGAATACATCAATATTTCAATTGAATGCATGAATATTTCCTACAGTTCTTCTAGGTTAAGACACACTGACTGTATTTTCCCAGTTTCTGATCTTTACACATCTCATTATAATGGTTGACTTTATCTTCTCAAGCTGAATTTTGAAATTTCCTATTCATCATATTTTACTGCAGACATTTTCCCCAATTCATTTTAGCTACTCTACATTCAAGAGAAAGTTTCAGAGTTTCTTCTGAAATGTGCTTTGGTCTTTTATTTTCTGTCCTTTTAAATTAATAAAGTTTTGCTTTCTCTGTGTATAATGTTATTGATGCCATAGTATGTGGCATCCATTAATTGTGTACATCTACAAATAACTAGAGTGTGGAATGTATGAAGCATGTATCTAAGAAAATTTTAATATATCAAAATGAACTGAAGCACAGAAAGAATGAAGATGCTAAGTATCAGTGAGTATATTTGCACTAGTATTGGTCAATTTGAATTGAATTATCATATGGTTTAACATGTCAGGAATTATAAATTCAGGAAGAATTCCCAACAAACACTAAGAAAGGTAACTCTCCCTCCAGTCAGTAGAAGCGTTGCTTGTGTAAACTGCCAGTTCAGGTCCTGTGGGTGGAATCTGACAGCTGTATAATGTCATGCTGCAGATTTCTAGACAGCTGAGCAAAATAATTTCCATTTGAAGATTTGAAGGTTCAGGAAAATTTTAGTTGAGTAGGAAGAAATCCCACAAATTGGAATATACACAGCATTTTGAAACTATTCCTCCATCCCTCTGGGAAGGCCTTTCCAACACCCCGTTCAGTTAGATCTATGGTCAAGGTACTCTACCCACATTCCAGAAACCAGCAGTGGCCTGCCGTCCTGATGAAAGATGCTGAAGGTACGTCTTGCAGTGTGCACTAGTGTGATGTGTTTGAAATGCAGTCTTGGTGAAGAACACTGAAAATACCAAAGACCACCATAAGGACAAACACATCTACCTTGGAAGAGGGCGGCAAGAATGCTTCCTAGAAATGAGAATGGCAGGATTTTATCTCATGTACTTTAGATACGTTATGAAGAAAAGCCAGTCCCTGGAAAAGGACATCTTTTTTTGGAAAGTAGAGAGTCAGGAAAAAGAGGAAGGTCCTCAAGGAGATCATGGACCCAGTGGCTGCAACAATCAGCTCAAGCATAACAATTGTGAGGCTGGCACGAGACCACACAGGGTGTTCTTCCGTTGTGCGTACGGTCACTCTGTCGTAACAGCTAGGTAGCATCTAACAACAATGGCTCTTACCATAATGAGGCCCTGATCACTTGAGCAGGAAACCAAGAATTTTCAGCAAGATCAGCAACAAAAACTGGAATCAATATTTAAGATATCAGAGAGCATTGGAACCCATACCTTTTGCCTTGGCAACCACCTATAATGGCTATACCATCCCAGAGCTTCTGAAGTAAAACCTTCCTATTTCTAACCTGCATCCCACATGCCTGCTCTATTCAGGGACATTGTTTTTGACATCATCTCCTATCTCCGATGGATTAATAAAATTACCTTCTAAGTTATATTATTCTATAGGAACATTCTATTCTATGTTTCATTGTAAAATAAAATGAAACCTCTTTTAACCTAGTACCCCACTATCTTCTATATAACAGGTGAAAAGACAGATCCAAACTCCCTTGAGGCTGTTCTTTGGACCATAAGCCCAATAAGCCTTTGGGATCACCATTTGGAAGAGGCCATTAATAAGCTCTGCATTAGCAAACTAGAAGAGAGGTCATTAAAGACCATGACGATTCTAGCCAGGTAGCGGCACAGCATGTGTCTCTTCTTTCTCCTGCAGCAGCAAGTGGTAGGTAGGTTACAGCATTCCCCATCCTGAAAATGTACCTCAGTGCTTCCGGTTCAGCTTCCTATGCCTCCAGGGCAATTATCTTTGCTTGCTGAGTCTAAGTCAACCCCACTGCCATCTAGTAGATTCTGAGTCATTATGACCTCATACAGGATTCCAAAGTTTTTTGGTTTTGGTTTTGGTTTTTTACAGGAGCAGAGAGGCTTCTGAGGAGGAGCTAGATGATTGGAACCTCCAATTTTGAGGTTAGTAATAAAAAGTTTACCCGAGAATATGTCCTCTCGGAGAGAGCTAATTGATCCTGTCCATCGCTGCTGGAACACTAACGGAGAGATGTCACTTCTGTAAAAAAAAATCCCTTTTTTGGATACTTACAATTTAGTATTTGTACTAGGAAGCCAGCAAACATGTACATTCATTTCAGGAGATCATGTGTGACAGCTGAGAAGTTATCTACAAAGGTGTGAGCAGCAAAATACAGCAGGAGCAAGCTACTGTGAAGACAGCTACGATGTTATTGGAAAAGATTTAACTTTTCAGTCAGCAACATGAATGATAAGAACATGTAGAATATTGGTTAATGGCTACAGCAAGGAATAAATAATCATATCCAAGTAATTTTAAAAGGTAATAATTAAACTAGGATAAAAAAATTTAAAAATATACACTCGCTGAATCAAAGGAAGCCATGTTCATGAAGACAAACGATGGGGCTTTCATCCAGAGAGAGGTGGAATGACACGGACTAAAAACCCTGTGGGAATCATACAAGCTTGAGGACATTAAATATTTAGCAAACATTAAAAATATTTGTGTTCACATACCTAACAATAGCCCTAGAATATTTTGACTATGAAGATAATAAAGGATCTGCTTAGGGGTAACTCTATGAAAAAAAATTGCACATAAAGGAGAAGCGATAAAACGAAGAATAACTAGGGTAAAATAAACATGTCGTATATAGACGAGGTCAGGAAACAATATTTTATCACATCATACTGCCTGCTTTCTAGGATGATATGAAATATATACTTTCCATTTGGGGCTTGGGGTGGGGGATAATTCTTCCTGTTACCAGTAACACGTAGTTAGGAGTGTCACCTATTTGGCAAAATTCCTTGGCAGAAAAATACAGTCTATTTTTTTCTAGTCCACACAGTAAGTGACCCCAACTTTTTCTCCAGTCATGAAGGCAGACGATTGGAAGCAACAAATCATGTTGGCAAGAAGTGGAATGGTGGAATACAGCGGCACTGCGGGACTGCAATAATCACGGCTATAAGAGCTGGAACAGACCTCGAGACAATCCTGTCCAAACCACCCAGCACTTCTCTTAGGACTAGACTGAGAAGGGATATGCAAAGTGACAACATAACTAAGGGAAAAATATGAGAATCGGGTTTCTTAACTCCTGAATGCCAGTCGCCTGGTCTCAGTCTTACATGACTTAAAGTGCAAAGTACTCCAGTTATCCTGAGAAGTTTATAGGAAAGTGAAACAAAAAAAACACTTTTATCTATTTGACATGCTAAACATAGATTTAGTGATTCCCTATAGATTTCGTCCAGTGTCATATCATCTGTGCCTTGTAATGAAGATTCAGAGAATGGCCACATCCACATTCAAAGATTATGCTGTCTTTTTTTTTTCCAGTTAGCTTCAAACACACTTTACTTATGCTGTTGTACTTGTAACGCTTCTCTCCAGTGACACCATGGATGGGGCTTTGTCTGAGACATTGCATCACAAAGATGAACCTGGAGCTTTTTTTTAACTTTTAATATATATCAATCTTCTGTGTCCCACTGAGTTTTCATGCAGATGATCATTGGCAATCTGAAAACTAAATTCTAAAGACATTCAATTTGCTGTTATCGTCCTTTAATTATGTGCATCAGATCTACTTGTAAGCTTTTTAGTTTTCTAAAAATATTCAATAAAATTATATTTTCATATGATATCTCTATTATCCCCCTGGACTGTAACCCAAATAGTTAAAAACTCATTTGTAATGTTAGTTTTAAATACAAGTGGTAACAATAGATGAGAAATATTTCCTTTCTTAAGGCACTTAGCCATCATGGAGAGATGTAAGAGAGCAGGGGGTAAAATTAGATATTAAAAGGATGCAACATTGGACAAATACTTCTGCATGGAACTGAAGAAAATGCAGTAAACCACTTCATTGAAAATGCTTCTAAGGTAGATTTCATTGTATAAATTTATAAAGGTTCATGTTTCATTGAATTCCACGTGAGGCCATATATATGTTTATTGTAAAATAGATTTAAAGATGCATTTTTCCCTTTGTCAGCAAATGTAGAATGTAGTAGGGGATTTTAAGTGTTCCCAAATACCATTCTCTTTCTCTTGTTGTCGCCTTGCTGGGCACATGCCCTTATGAGTTGAAGACAGAACTTAGCCTCCTTTGCCACTATGTATTACCATGTAACTAAGCTAAAGTCAATGGAACTGAGTAATAATGATATGTACAACTTCTGATTCTCAACCTTGAAAACAATTTTAGTTGCTCCCATCTATCCCTTTCCTGCTCCTTGAAAAAAATTGGACACTTCACGAGCAAGCTTTTTCATTGTGGAGACTACAAATGTCCTCATGAATTTAAAGCATTATGAATAATGAGGGGAAAAAAGTTTAAAATTTCCTTTTTCAGGAAAGAATCTAAGATTTCTATATAATGAGTTATCAAATGGAAACAAACTAGCAAGAGGATTTAAGGCACATATTTGTATAAAGATTCAACTCAGGGACAATCCACTGGAAAATAAATGTATATGTATACATGCTAAGGCATGGCCTCCCCACTGAAACGGAATGTGTGACAGGTATGTTGGTATAAAACAATATTGTAATTCAGGAGCTCAACGAATATGCTCATGAGAATCCTTAAAAACCAGGATCTACATATAACCTCCTCCCTGGGGAATAGACAGCGGAGAAGTGGGTAAAGGGTGATGTCGGATGGTGTAAGATATAACAAAATAATAATGCTTTATAAATTATCTAGGGTTCATGGGGGAGGGGGGATTGGGCCAGGAGGGGAAAAATGAGGAGCTGATACCAAGGGCTCAAGTAGAAAGAAAATTTTTTGAGAATGATCATGGCAACATATGTACAAATGTGCTTGACACAATGGATGGATGGATGGCTTGTGATGAGTTGTACGAGCCCCTAATAAAATGTTTAAAAAAATTTGTATCTATGATATTTATGTTAGGTTGGATTTTCTAGAGAAACACAACCAGTAACACCCATGTATGTATAAGAAGGTGCTTTATATGAAAACAGAAACAAATATCAAGAAAATGGCTCAGCCCTGTCCAGCTCAAGCATACAAGTCAGATACTAGACTGAAACCTCTCCAGACACAGCAAGCTACAGGCTGATAAAGCAGAAAGGCAAAATAGGAAGCTAGGAGATCACAAGCTGGTAGGTGCAGAGTCATATGGATCCAAGGTTGTAGAGACATCACAGGATGCCCACAACTCCCAGAGTGGGCATACCACCTGGACCACCAGCCCCAGCAATCAAGCCAGTAGGATCCCATCAAGTCAGAGGGAGAGGGACAAAAAGAGAGATCTCTTATAAACAGGCCACACCTCCAAGGAGACATCATTAGGTTGTGTCCTACTGACAGGTTGCATCTGCCCATATCTTCACAAAGGTGCATCAAGTTGACATAAAATCTAACCATCAACTTATCATTTTTTATATGCCCCATATCATACACTGACCACAGTTTCCCTTCACCTACTTCTTTGTTGTCCATATCCCTAGGAAGGGGTTATATGTAAATCATTGTGATCGATTCCCTCTTTCTCCCCCAACTTTGCCCTTCCCCTCCTGAAATCTCTATTCTCATTATTGGTCCTGAGGGGTTATCTGTCCTAGATCTCTTGTGTACAGATCTTTTATCAGTAGCAGTGTATATGCTCTGGTCTAGCCAGATTTGTAAGGTAGAATTGAGATCATGATAGTGGGAATAGGGGTGGGCGAGAAAGCATTAAAGAACTAGAGGAAAGTTGTATGTTTCATTGGAGCTATACTGCCCTCTGCCTTGCTTGTGACCCTTCTGTAAGGGAATGTGACCCTTCTGCAAGGGAATGTCCAATTGTCTACAGATGGGCTTTAGGTCTCCACTCTGCGCCCCCCAACCCCTTCACATTGACATGTTTTTTTGTTCTGGGTCTTCCATGCCTGATTCCTGATCCCATCAACACCTCGTGACCACACGAGGTGTACTTCTTCCATGTGGTCTTTGTTGCTTCTCAGATAGATGTCCACTTGTTGATCTTCAATTCTTTTAAGTCCCCAGATGCTATATCTTTTGATAGCCAGGCACCATCAGCTTTCTTCACATTTACATATGCACACATTTTGTCTTCAGCAATCATATTGGGAATGTGAGCATCACAGAATACTGGATTATTAGAACAAAGTGTTCTTGAGTCGAGGGAGTACTTGTGTTGGGTGGGGAAAATTATAAATTTTTAAATTATCAAGAGTTCATGAGGGATGGAGGGTATGTGTGGGGAAAATGAGGAGCTGATATCAAGGGCTCAGTAGAAAGAAAATGCTTTGAAAATGATGATGGCAACATATGTACAAAAGTGCGTGACACAATGGATGGATGGATGGATTGTGATAAGAACTGTAAAAGCCCCCAATAAAATGATCAACAAAAATCAATGAGCAAGATAAATAATGTAAAATATAAGGTTTGATAGGTTTTAGTGTGTGATAGGGTAAATATAAAGAGATAGTATAATCTGTAATAAAGGAGTCAAGCAAAGTTCTGTGAAAGGATTTGACAAAGTGGGACTCGGTCAATCACTTCATGATGTGACTCTCACTTTCCCAATGGGGTGAGATCATTTTACTGAATGAACACAAAAGTGGCCGTTTTAGTACCATGAGATGAGCTGGATCATAGAGTTATTAGTGGGAGCATTGTGTTCAAATGTTTACTATAGATTACATTTTCTATAAAGAAAGCATTCCACATAGTCAACAGCAAAGATAAGAGTTCGTGTACTCATTTCAATAATCAGTTAAAAATTCTGTTGATTTTCCCATATGAAAAATGTACTTCCACCAATTTTAATTTAAATGGCTCAAATTCAAATTTTGATGCCTGTTTTCTAATAAATGCTATAATTATACATAAACAAATTAAAAGATGTCATAAAAGAATTTTTAATAATCAGAATAAAACAAAAAATGCAATAAATATTTTATCACTAACATAATTAAAAGTTATTTCTTTGTATTTGCTTTTATAAATTCAATGATTTCATTATCTAGTACAATATAAAATAAATATAATGAATAAAAAAATTCTAAGCATCAAAGTACTCAGTACTCATCAAATAGATTTTACTACTTCAAAAGGTCCACGAGACCTAAAATAAGCATTCATTTGGAATCTTTCAGCCAAATATGGTGAAAGGGAATTTGCTGGCTTTCCCTCACTTAACCTGTGAGAATATCTCTTCTAAGTGTAGGTAATGCTATTGTCACATGAAACATTTTGAATGGCATTAATAAAAATCTGGTAGCACTTGTTTTTAGAATAAAAGCAAATGATTTATACGTTTCCTGCTACTTTTCAGTCATGTCATGAATCGGTGTGTATGCCAGATCTGCTGTTTCCCGTCTCCCTCTTTCTTCCATAATCACTCCCACAGGCAGCAGTTCTAGTAGATGTGAATGCTTATCTCTATATTCTATTCTTGCCAGACATGTTTTATAAAACAGGAATGTCCAGTTATCTAGATGAGAATAGTGACTTTTCACATTATAAATGATAAATATTATTGAAATTAGGAAAAGTAACTTAGACAGATTTTAAATGTACTTAAGGGTATATAGGACATATAAAATAGAATTGAAGTATACTTTTAAAAAGATACAGTTGCTGAATATGGATAGCAAATTGCTTATGATAAAATAATTGAGACACTAGCTTCTATTTGAAAATGAAGTAGATGGCAGTACCTGCATGTTCTTCTTTGAATGATGTGATACTGAGTATACGTGTTTACTAAAATAATGTAGAGTCTATATGATAAAATATAAATTGTATCTGTGAAAATATGGGCAATCTTGCAGAATTTTTGTAAGATTATTTTTACATAAATTAATTTCTATTCAACATGTTCCATAGAACACTACATTTAATTCTCGAAAGCATATTCGGTGAAACTGGTGAATACGGAAGTCAACAGCTTTGCTTGCTTTACTGTGGCTCACATGTTTTACGTCTTTGAAAGGATGCAGTCATTATTTATCAATTGTTTGTTTTAATGGGAAATATTACATTTTCTTACTCTGACAGGTTTCTGCCTTATATAGATCTCAGCTTCTAAAAGTTTCACAGTGGTGTCCTTTGAACAGAATTATTATCATATACCATTTTTCAAGATCCACAATTCCAAAAACAAATATATACATGTTAACCCCATATTTAGGAAATTATTTATTAGTTTAACTAAATAGCTTTTTGATTTGCCTAAGGCTTTCTTATTAGAGGTTCTGGATATTATAAATATGTGTCTAAACCATTTCTTCTGTTCAAATGGATTCCTTATCGAAGACCTAAGAGGTGAATCGATTATATATAATTATAACATTTATACTCGTTTTCTTTACTTTGATCCTTCCCAGTCAACCTCTATTTAGTCCGTGACCTTCTCCTTTTCAGTTGGTACCTTAGGAGGCTGATCATTAGGGCCCGTATTATCTGTTTTCTTGTTGTGCACCTTTTCATCTGGGTTACCCAAAGCTTCCATCATTGAGAAGGAGGAGAGAGAGCCTTGCTATTTTTTTATTCCCTAGTTATCTTCATTCTAGAATGTACTCTTTGTAATTGTTACATTTATTGATATATGATATTTTCTATTAAAAAATATCAGTTGTTAATGAAACCTCATTTCCCTTGTTACTCCGGACCTTGGGATTCGAATAACTTCTCACTGTTTTAAGTCTTTGATTGCTTCACTACCTAGCTTTGTTGTTCTTTTCGTTGTTAGGTGCCATGGAGTCCGCTCCAGCTTACAGTGACGTTACGTGCGGCTAAGTGACCTGCCTGCTCCACCCTCACGGCTGTTCTCATTTCCGAGTCCGTGCTTGCAGTCACCGAGTAAATCCAAGTGTCTTCCAAGGGCTCCCTTTTGTGGATAAACTCTCATTGGTTATCTTAAGTTTATCAACACATTTTTATAGCCATTATGTTATATTCAATATACGCTTCTAAGTCTAGCATATGATTCCTGTTAGCAACTTCTAACTGGTCCCAATATTAAACCAATTAAATTGTGACTTTGCAATGCACAACCAAATATACACTATGTTACTTTTAAATATTTATATCATCCTAAAAGGAGCCCCTGATCATATATTAAGGTAATTCTTTGATCCAGAATATAGGGTAATATTTTCCAACACATCGAGAGTGGAGATGATGGTAAGAATAATGTAGATGTTGGCAGAAGGACATTCAGATGATCACCTTAAGCATTCAGTCCAAGCTAAAAGTGAGGATTGTAAGACAAATCCTTAAGTTTTCCTCTTCTTTTACCTTCTATACTAACTGAAGTAGGTTGAACCCTTGATTTAAATTGTCCTACAAGGATACATTTAAATCCTCCTACAAGGATACATGAAAGAATTTCTTCCTCTTACATGGAAGAAGTGATGAAGTCGAAGAACTGACTAGATCATCTCAAAGGGAAGCTCCAGAAGAAAAAGTCAAATTTTGTAATGTAATGTACAAAGAGCTAGACATTGAAAAACAAAAACACAATCAGCATGTCTTTAACTGAAATAATTCAAAAGAAAATTTAAGCCTCAATTTCATTATTGAAATATTCTATGGCAAAATATTGAATGATGCAGGAAGCAGTAAAACAAGATGGAAAGAATATACAGAGTTGCTGTACCAATGGGAGGAAAAACCAACCAAGTTGACATTCAAACATTTCGGAATGTAGCAGCTGAGAAAAAAACACATACAAAAAAAACCACCAACAACAATGATTCTGAAGGCAGATCAAGCTGCATAGCAAACATCAGCTAAAAAACAAGGATCCATGAATTGATGGAATAGCAACTGAAACATTTCAACAAGCTGACAAAACACCGGGAAAACTCACTTTTCTCTGCCAAAAAAATTGGAAGACAGCTTCTTGGCCAACTGACTAGAAGAGATCCATATTTGTACCTACTCCAAAGAAAGGCTTCCCAACAGAATGCTCATATTATAAAAAAGTATCACTGATAGCACATACCAGTAAGTTTTTTGCTGGAGATCAACCAACAATGGTTGTAGTAGTACATTGTAGGGAACTCCCAGAGATTCAGGCCAGATTAAGAAAAGAACATGGAGCAAGAGATATCATTACTGATGTCAAATGGATCTTGGCTGAAAGCAGACAATACCAGAAAGATGTTTACTTGTGTTTTATCGATTATTCAAAGGCATAAAACTGTTTGGATCAAACAAACTATGGATTCCTGGGGAAGAATGAGAACTGCAGGACACTTCATTGTGTTCATGGGGAACTTGTACCTGGATCAAGAGACAGCTGCATGAATAGAACAAGGGAATGTTGCCTCATTTACATTCATGAAGGGTGTTTATCAGGGTTGACCCTATTACCATACTTAATTTCTCTGTATGCTAAGAAAATAGTCAGAGAAGCTGACCTGTATGAAGAAGAATGTGGCTTCAGGATTGAAGGAACATTTTTTTAACAACCTGTGATATGCAGGTGACACAACCTTGCTTTCTTAAAATGAAGATGATTTGAAGCATTTGCTGATGAAGATCAAATATTGCAGACTTCAATAT
>NW_022111320.1:12271237-12272283 GCF_000313985.2 Echinops telfairi | reverse complement strand
AAAAAAAACTTATGGTAGTATGAAGTTTGTCTCGTCTGAAAATCTGGAAAATAAGATAACTGAATTAATTTGATAATTTGCCTTTCTCTATAAATTCTACAATGGAAGTTCCTTGAAATGTTTGGGAATGTATAAACACTTTAGGGAGCAAGTATAAAATGCTTCATCCTGTACTAAATGTAGGAAAATTTGATGCAGAGATTCCTGAAATGTGGTCTAAAAACCTCTTTTCTTAAAACCATGTCATCTCAGGCCACTCTATGAAAAGCACTTCTAGATCTAACAAATCAAACATCTGGAATGTAAATACAATAGAAATAATTGTCCAAATTCTAAGAATAAGCCGTGGGTGTTAAAAGGTTGGAATGCAGCCAGCACATACCAATTTTGAGAATTGGATATTTTCTCCCATTGAATGACACTCTAGGTATTTGTGTAAGTACAGCAATATATTTATATAGCCATGTGCAAGATTGCTCCCTTGGCCTCCACAATTTACTACCTAGGGAAGCAAGGTGATTGTATTTAAAAGATTTTAGTGTGCATAAATGTCCACCCATAATCTACTCCTAAAAATATTTATTTTGTGTTTCTGCAGATGAATGCCAACCTCTTGTTTTGTTAAAATTTTAACTCAATCCTTCCTATAAAAAGAATAGCAGTAATAAAAGCAATATTACTATATCATATTTACAATAATCTTCACAAAGGCACTTTCATATATGTGTGTGTGTGTGTATAACCCACTCAAAATGGATTTATATGTGCCTTATTTATTATTCACCTGAAGCCAATAAAATGGTTGTTATCTATAAATTTTATTTTTGTTTCAGCAACTAAGCAAACAATAAAATAATTGAACAAATAAAGACAAATTAAATTCTAGTGAAGACAGCTGCAGATCAACACTTGGACATTTTCCTTTTCTTTTTAATTATTCTAAGAGGAATATGCTATGTAGAGGTGCAGCAGTAATTAACACTCAGCAGCTAAATGAAAGGTCAGCAGTTCCAACCCAGCAGTCAGTCCTTCCATGACAGAAGGGG
>NW_022111320.1:12261342-12269435 GCF_000313985.2 Echinops telfairi | reverse complement strand
AAGACCCCAGATGCTATATCTTTTGATAGCCGGGCACCATCAGCTTTCTTCACCACATTTGCTTATTCACCCGCTTTGTCTTCAGCGGTTGTGTCAGGAAGGTGTGCATCATAGAATGCCAATTTAATAGAAGAAAGTATTCGTGCATTGATGGAATACTTGAGTGGAGGCCCACTGTCTAACAGAAGCAGAATGTCTCTCATCTTTCTCCCATGGTGTATTTGAACTGCTGACCTTACAGCTAGCAGCCCAGTACATAACCCACTAGGCCACCAGTGCTCCTTAGGAGAGGAGATAAACTCACTGCCTTGAGTCAATTGTGATCATAGCCACCCTGTAGTAGGGCCAAGTAGAACTGGTCCTGTGGGCTTCTGTTACTAACTCTTTATGGGAGTAGAAAGTCTCATCTTTCAGAGAGGGTAAATTAGAATTATAATTGTGGTGAAGTAGACTCCAGTTTTACTTCTAAGAACCAGCAGATTGTAAAGGAAGACAATGATGATATGTCCCTTAGGGTAAATTAAATTATATCAACAAATTGAAACCCTAGGTAGAAAGTCAAAGAGAACTACAGTTCACTCTTAAATTACCCATGAGTTAAGAGTGCCAATTCCCTGTGCCTTCCAAAATCCTTGTATAATTTACAGTTGCCTTTTCAACAACATAGGTCTAAAATATGTGAGCTCACTTACAAATTTGTTTTCATACTGCTGTGGTGGTGAGCTCAACTGTTCTACGTATCTGCTTAAAACGCCTCCTGGTGCTGATCAACTCAGGGTGAGTGGTTCTCTCTAGTTAATGGGATCGAAGGAGGAAAGGCTAGCAGGTCCTGGTGAGGTTAACTGTTGATGTGGAAGTGATTAACAACTCACCACGTATTAAGGGAAACTTAGAATATTTTTAGCACACTGCAATAACCACTGGAAAGAACATTTGCATATTAAGTGAGCCCACTCAGCTCAAACTTATGTTGGGCAAGGATCATTTGTAAAGCAAAAAACAATAATAATACAGGTATGCATCCCTGTATCCATTCAGGTAACATCAGATCACATATACATCTGTTATCCTATTACATGTGTTTGTTTATTTATTTATTTTTTGCAGTTTTCCTTTTGTTTCAAATATCTCCATTATGGTTTTAAAGACCTCAGATCCCATCATTTCACCTCACTGGATGAAGTTTGGGATACAGGCCAGTGAGGCAGAAGATATGGCTCTGGGCATTGGCACTTGGGTTTTGTCTGGTGGGCAGGTGGGCAGTGGTGGCAGGGGCTGCATGACCCCAGGCTGTTCCTGCTGCTCAGACAGTTGAAAGAACAGGTGGTGCTGGGTACAATCCAACCCCTCCTCTGACAGGATCTCACACTGCTCATCATCTGCCCAGCCCTCCAGTCTCTGCCAGGATTCAGCCGCAGCAACAGTGACAAGGGGGACAACAGAAAGGGAGTCCCATGAGGATTATTTTTATCTATCTATGTATCTATATATCCATACATCCATCTATACATACATACATTTCTTTATTGTCATTTTTGTAAAAAATGTAATTTTGTAAACAATCTAATTTTCCATTTAACAACTATATACACATTTTATTTGGTGGCATTTTTTGCAATCCCCTCAATGTAAAACATTCTCGCTGCTTCTTTCCTGGATTCCCTATTTTTAATGTTTTTTGCCCCTCCTCCTTTCTGCCTCCTAAGCTTTCTTTTTAGAGGGGAAAAAAAGAAACAAACAACCCTGCTCTTTTAGTACCTTGTGATGGATTGTAGTACACTTCTCCAGGTGGGAATCCAGGAGTACACTTCTCCAGGTGCTACTATTCACTCAATAGGCCTATTGTTTGACTGAAAGCTGATCCTTTCAGTGTGGGTTCTGTTCTGGTTTGAAGGGTTCCTAAGGGCCACATTCTGAAGGATTTAGCCATTTATATTAGACCAGTAAGTACAGCTGCTTTTATAGTAGTGAAATTTGCTCTACATTTTTTGCCCCTCTCTGTGAGGACTTTCTGTTGTGATCCTGGTTAGAGTCGTCTGTAGTGGTAGACAGAGATCAACTAGCTCTTTTAGTCTCAGAGTAGTGGAGGCTGTGGTTCGTATAGCTCCTTACACATTGGGGGTACTTATTTCTTTGAGTCCTGGATTCCTTTGCTCCCCACAAGAAGGGAGCATTAGTTGTATCTTTGGATAATCACGTGGAAGCAGTTAAGATCTAGTCATTGCTCATCAAAATCAGATTGTCGCAGTGGACTCTGTTATGCCAGCGGATTGAGATGTCCCCTGATCCTCTGGTCCTACCTTCGGAAGCTCTGAAACTCATTTTCTCAAGGCGTTGGGTTATTATTTAGGAATCTTGGGAATAGTGCCACCAGTATGCTCTACAATATTTTTGGATATATTTGAAACCCATATATACAAAGGGGCTTCAAAATGTGCATAAAACAATAAAGTTAAAATACAATCAATTTTTCCTGTACTTTTTGATGTCCCTTGACACATATGTAGAAATTTCAATTTTCAAACACTCCTGAAGGAGCCCTGGTAGTATAATGGTGACAAGTTGGCGAGCCAACCCCAAGATCAGCAGTTCAAAATGACTATTGGCTCCAAGGGAGAAAGATGAGGCTTTCTATTCCTATAAAGGCTTATAGTCCTGGGATCCAGGGACAGTCCGACCCTGTCTTTTTCTTTTTCTAATCATTTTGTTGGGGCTCACACAACTCATCACAATATATACATACATTCATTGTGTCAAGCACATTTGTACATTTGTTCCCATCATCATTTCCAAAGCATTTTCTTTCTACTTGAGCCCTGGGTATCAGTTCCTCATTTTTTCCCCTCCCTCCCTCACCCTCCCTTCCTCATGAACCCTTGATAATGTATAAGTTATTATTTTTTTCATGTCTTACACTGACCAATGTCTCCCTTCACCCACTTTTCTATTGTCCATCCTTGTGATTTGTTCCCGCTTTCTCCACCCCCACCCCCACCTACTCCTTACTATATGCTATATCTTTTGATAGTCAAACACCATCAGCTTTCCTCACCTCATTTGCTTATGCACCCACATTGTCTTCAGCGAATGTGTCAGGAAAGTGAGCATCACAGAATGCCAGGTTATTAGAACAAAGTGTTCTTGCATTGCGGGAGCACTTGAGTAGAGGCCCAATGTCTGTCTGCTACCTTAATACTAAACCTATACATATATGTACATAGATCTATTTCCCTATCATTATATATAAATATATTTACATATGTACATGCCTGTATTTAGACTTCTGTAAATGTCCTATGCCTCCTAGTTCTTTCCTCTATTTCTGTTTACTTTCCTCTTATCCCACTATCATGTTCAGCCTTCATTCGGGTTTCAGTGATTTCTTTCCATTACATTGCACTTGATCAAATCCTACCAGGCATCCTACACCCTCCTCGCCATAGATTTTTGGATCACTTGTTCCCTTGTCCCTGGATTTCATTACACCCACTTCCTTTCCCCTGCCTCCCGCTCTTTAGTGTTCCCCAGAACTGTCAGTCCCATTGTTTTCTCCTCTGAATTGTTTATCCTGCCTATCTTATCTAGATAGACATGATGAGACAATAATAAGCACAAAAACAAGACAAGCAAAACAAAACAACAACAACAAAAAAATGAAAAGCCTATCAATAGTTCAAGATCTGTTTGTTGACCTTTAGGAGTGTTTTTCTGGTCGAGTCTGATGGGGTGCCACACTCTGGCCCCAAAGTCTATTTCTGGTATGCCCCTGGGACTTCATTGCTTTGTTCCCCTTGCTGCTCTGCTGCATGCCCTTAACATTTCACCCTGTTGTGGTGGGGTCAAATGGAGAACAATTCCTTCACTGAGCCTCCAGTACTGTCCCTTGAAGTGCTATGGGTCAGTAAGGGAGGTCGTGTCTCATGGTGGGGCTGACCCTATGGTCCTCTAGGTGCATTGGCTGCTTTGAGCAGGAATATCATCCTTGGGGCTTGGTGGGCCAGGATGTGTTCCATGCTCTCTCTTTCCCTCTTTATTTGCTTCTGTGTGCTCTGATCAGATCCGTCCCTCTCCCTGAGTTATAGCCTCAGTGCTTTCCTCTGAAGTGAATTCTTCTGGAGGGAGGGGGGTGAGGTCTCCACATAGGTGGGATTGGGGCCAGCCCCGCAGACATCTCTATTGCCGACCCTGTCTTAATGGGACCCTATGAGTTGGAATCAACTTAATGCCAACATTTTGAAGATTTGTTGTTGTTTATTGTTGTTGTTCACTGGTATTAGTGCCTGGGTTTACTCTCATTTGCCTTCCTACATCTGTTTGGGTTACATTTCTTCATATATATCTACTTGTAGCTATTGCCTATTTTATCATCATAGCAGAGTTGTGCATTAAATAGTATTTACTTTTTTTGTCTTGGACAGTTGTGTACCTCCTAGTATTTTCCATGGTCATTGGCTAAACTGTGTTGCCTTTTCCCTACCTTTACATTAATGCAAGAAAACACATTTCTTCTTTCTATTTAATGACTTACTCTCCGTTTCCTTCCCTCCCTGATAAATGTTAAACAATGTTTCTTTCGAATCTAAAACTTTTCTTGATATTTTACAATTAAGTTGTTAGGTGCATTGAAGCCAGATTGAAACACCGCCTAGACCTGTGCAGCCTCACAATTATTGTTATGTTTGACTCCATTCTTGGAACAACACTGTCAGAACACCTCATCCCAGGTTTTCTGCTTCTCTTCTACTTTACCAAAAGATTATTTTTCAATCACTGGTCATTCCTCATAATCATAACCAAGGTATATGATAAAAAAAGTCTTGCTGCCATCGCTTCTAAGAAGCATTCTGGAAGCACTTCTTCCAAGATAGATCTATTTGTTCTACTGACCTTCCATGGTACTTTCAATATTCTCCAACAGCATCATAACTCAAATGCATCAATTCTTATTCATACTTCTGTTTTCAACATACAACTTTCACATGCATTGGAAATAATTAAACATACTATTATTTGGATAAGATGTGATCAACTAATATGATCATTATCTGTTTTGTGATGTATGGTAAATTCTAATCGAGTTATATGTGATGCGATGACTGGGTTAAGGGGTGGTATATTCTGAGTCTCCACCCTATTGGAAGATATGAACCAAGTCACCACTCTTTGTTACCTTGGGGATAAGACAAAAATCTTACCTGCTGAAAGACAAAACTCACACCTACATATAGGAGAGCTATCCTAAGGAAGAAAGAGAGGGAGAAAAGGAGAGGGAGAGAGAGAGAGAGAGAGAGAGAGAATTCCAGAACTATCAAGGAAGAAGAGCCCCCAATGAAGCACGTTCTAGATCTCTGAAGTGGTGGGAGCCAAGACCAGAAGCACTAAAGGCCGCCACACAGAGACCAGAGGACACAACAAAGAAGCCAGGGTGAGACAAATAGTCTATCAAGCGGAGCAGAGGAGTATCCACAAGACTGTGACAGTGATGCAGAGCAGCAGGTTGGCTTCATAGCCCACCAAGTCAGAGGCCAAGGGACTGCATGGCTGAGAGTTGAGGACCCAGGAGACACTTGGCTGCTGGTAGAGGTCAGGGACTGCTGTGCGTCTGAGTATATCCTTACTGTTTACTGACCCTAACGTGCGGTGAACTATTCGCTTCCCCAGTGTTAGGTGGCATCGAGTCAGTTCTGACCCATAGCAACCCTGTGCACAACCAAAGAACTTTTGTGTGTGTTGTCTAGTCTTGCATCATCCTTAAAATGGTTCCTATGCTAAAAGCCATTGTTGGAGCCACTGTGTCAGCCCAAGTTGTTGAGGGTCTCCCTCTTGTTCGCTTCCCCTCTGCTTGTCTCTCAGTGTGTCACACTGTGGTGGCTTGTGTGTGACTGTGATGCTGGAAGCTCTGTCACTGGTATTTCAAATGGCTGAAGGGTCACCCATAGAGAACCCATTTCAGGGGTGCTTCCAGTCTAAGAACAGACGACAAATCATCATTCAGCTGCACACTTCAGAGGAAGTGGCCACTAAAAGCTTTATGCATAGTATAGAAACTTTCTTCGTATACCCCTTAATTTTTAGTATTGTCTGTGCTTTCCGTTTACCCTTCAAAATGTATTAGTGAACCTGGGAGAACAGTTGGTGTGAGAATAGGGTAAGAGAATGTTGGAGGGTGGAGCATGTCTAACTTATGCCTCATGGCCATCTGCTTTGTACTGGGGAGAAATTTGATTCTCCTTCTGCTTTGTGTAGCCAGGAGAAGTCAGATATGCCTCTTCCTGTCATTTAACACATGCTCTTTAGTCCTTGATGTGACATCCTTGCTTTTCCACAATTTAAGGATCTCTTATGCACAAGATTTCTCCATTGCAGTATATCACTTGATTTCTTGAATGCTGTTTTCATAAGCATTGATTGTGAATACAAACAAGATGAAATCATTGACCGTGGGGTACCACCCTCCACAATTGAATGGCTCCAAGGGGCAGTTATGTAATTGAGGGGTAAAATTAAAGAGACATCAGACAATATAAAGCAGGCAAGTGCTCACCTATAGGACCGCCATGACTTCAGGAGCCAAATCCTTGCAGAGAGAGAGCGAATATATTTCCAACTAAGGCTTATATACACTCTAAGGGCATGCCAGTCCCCCTCCTTACAAGTAACCACATGTGTTACAGGAAGGTGTTGTGTAATAGTCATACGCATGACAGGAAGACATACACATAAGATAGTCGGCTACACAGTCAAGAAGGCGGCCTAACCTTGGTCATCCCTGAGTTGGCTTAACCTTAGATTTCTTTGGGGTGTTCTTTAGGGGAACAATTCATTATCCTTATCAGAAGGCAGTGGGCCCTACTTAGGGTGGGACAGAGAATAGAGCCTGATTGCCTTAGGTGGCTGACAATCTTCAGGCAGATAACCTTTAAGCAGTTGACTGCCAAGTGTACAGTCAATGACCAGGCATTTGCAACTAGAACCTTAGGTTTGGCATATATTATAGGGGAATAACTTTTCTGTCTTCCGCAGTTGACAGCTTAATTTTTCTCCTTTTATCGTGGTATTACCTCTGGGCTCTCTTGTGAGCCTTTAGGTGATCTCTTTTTAATGTTGCCAATTTTTTTTAAATTAAAAGATCATTTGGGGGTTGGCTCTTACAATTCTTATTACAATCCATACATAAATTGTAATAGGCATATTTGTACATATGATGCCATCATTCTTTTCTAGACATTTAATTTCTATCAAGCCCTTGGTATCAGCTCCTCTTCCCCCTCCCCATGACTCCTTGATAGATTATAAATTATTATTATTTTCATCTCTCACACCAACCGCTGTCTCCCTTCCCCCATGGTTTCTGTTGCTCCTACCCCTGGAGGAGGGTGTGTGGTTATGTGTTGATCCTTGAGATCAGTTCGCCTTTCCTCCCCCCATCCCCCTTCCCTCCTTCTCTCTGTCCTCTGGTATTGCTATTCCCATGCCTGTTCCTGGATTCCGAGTGTCATGAGCTTTTTTATCTCTTATCTATAGCTGTGTACATGCTCTGGACTAGTCCAGAGTGAGAAGCAGCACTGAAGTCATGATAGGGGGATGAGGAAGCCTCAAGGAATCAGAGGAATATTGTGTGTTCCATCGGTGCTGTACTAAATGCTGGTTGACTCATCCCTTCCCTGATACTCCTTTGTGGGGGGATAATCCATTGTCTACAGATAGGCTTTGGGTCTCTGCTATGATTCCCCCTCCTTATCAAAAATATATTTTGTTTGTTTGTTATGGGTTTTCTGATGCCTGTTACCCGGTCCCAGTGACATCTCATGATTGCACTGGGTGGTGTGCTTCTTCCATGTGGGCTTGTTGTTTCACTGCTGGATGGCTGCATGTTTAACATCAAGCCTTTAAGACCCCAGGTGCCATATCTTTTAATAGCCTGGCACCATCTGCTTTCTTCACCACATTTTCTTATTTTTTTTTAATCATTTTATTGGGGGTTCATACAATTCTTATCATAATTCATACATAGATCCATTGTGTCAAGCACATATGTACATTTGTTGCCCTCATCAGTCTCAAAACATTTGCCTTCTACTTGAGCCTTTAAT
>NW_022111320.1:12233834-12259682 GCF_000313985.2 Echinops telfairi | reverse complement strand
AGATAATAATATGCACCAAAAATCAAGCCATAGCAAGATAGGCAATGAGTGAGAACACAGCGATGACCACAGTAAAGGAAACCAATTACCCATAGAAGAATAAATTAATTAAAAGGAAAAAAAATTTAAAGAAAGAAAAACCTATAAATAGATCAAGGTCTTATTTTTGATCTCTAGGTGTGTCCTTCAGTCAGGCCCAATGGGGTACCATGCTCTGGCCCTAGAGTCTGTCCTTTGTACTCCCTCGGGGGCTCCCTGCTCTGCTCCCATGGTTGCTCTGCCGTACGCTTTTAATGGTTTGCCTCGGTGTCACAGGGTCAGTCGGGGCCAGTCCTGACACTGAGTCTCCAGTGTTGTGCCCCTTAGGGCCCTGGGCCATCAAGGGACAGCGTGTCTCTTAGTGGTATCAGCCATACTGTCCACTGTGCGTATTTGCTGTTCAGAGCAGGGATCTCATCCTCCATGCCTGGTGGGTCAGGATGTGCTCCACTATCTTTTCCTCCCCTTTAAGTGCTCCCATTTGCTCTGATCAGACATGTCCCTCTCCCCTAGCTGCAGCTTCAGTGCCATCCTCTCAAGTAAATTCTTCTGGGGGGAGGGGCAGTTGTCCATGTAACTGGTATGGGGGCTGAGCCCTCAGGCCCCTCCACTGGCTCCCCACTCCTTGCCAGCATGCTGCATGCGTCTGGCACTGGCCTTAAATCTGGTCCCTATTTCCCTGTGGAGACACAATCAATACCCTCTCCTTGGGTGGGTCAGTCACCACCTTTTTTTATGCACCCATTTTGCCTTCAGCGATTTTGCCTGAAGGGTGAGCATCACAAAATGACAATTTGTTAGAACAAAGTATTCTTCTATTGAGGGTAGTTATGAGCAGAGGCCCGAAGTCCATTCACTACCTCAGTGTATAGCCATATAAATATGTGTACGTAGGCCAATGCCTCTATTTTTTATGGATTAATGTATTTACATATGTACACATCTGTGATAGTTAAGGTTTATTGTGCCAACCTCGTTGATAAACACATGTGGGATTAATTGAATAGTGGAGAGATAAATGGTTTGGTGAGCCTCACCTTTCTTGTTCTATGGTCTCGGTCTCTGATGGTTAGACCGATGTGTGGCTGCCTTAGCTAGTTCTTTGCCTCAGCTGGCAAGGCTTATTTCCTGTGAGACATCCCTGAGGAGAAGCCACATGGACCTACCCCGATGCAGCCCTGGGTGCTGGAGCACCTGCGTGGAGACCCCTGCCAGCGCTGAGATGCTTACACACTCACTGATCTGGCTTTCCTTCTGCATTCAGCTTTATTGCATGTGTTTTGCAAGTTTGAGGAGGACTTTGTAGATAGGTGTCAGACATATGGTCTAATGTTGGACTTATGGGCTTGGACTGCACTGGGGTGGGATGCTTTCTTAATACACACTTACCTTTTATGTAAAACTCTTTCTAATATACATAGGAGTTTCTGTGGATTTGTTTTTTTAGTCTACCCAGACTAACACAACACCTATGCTTATACCTCTATCCATAACTTTGCTTCCTGGATTGTTCCTTTATACCCCCTTGGCCTTCCTCCTGCCCCACCATCATGTTCCCACTAGTTCTGCCTCTTAGTACTTCCTCTCAGCTAGATTGCTCTTGCTCTAAAACCCAAAGGATCCCTAAATTCTCCTTGTTGATCATTTTAATTCCCTAGTAGTTCCCCTGTCTATGGCATTGTTTGCTCACTACACCATCCTTCCACCACCTTCGCACACACACACCCCACCCCAGACCCTCTGGTACATTTGGTTCTGTGCTTTCCCCTCAAACTTGCTTTCCATGTCTGTCTTATGTAAGTAGGCAAACCGAAAATGACAGAGAGAGAGAGAGAGAGAGAGGGAGAGAGAGAGAAAACATACATAATTCCAGGTGTCCTCTGCCCTTTATGACTATCTTCCCCCTGGTCCTGGGGGAGTTCCAGGAGCTGCCCCTCCTAGCCTGAAGTCTATTTTGGAAGCTCTCTAGGCGCTTTGTGGTTTGACTTTGCTCCAATTATTGATCTGTTATGCTCCCTTCTTGGTTTGCCCCACTGCGGGGAGCTCAGACCACACTATTTCCCCACTGTGTGTCCCCATTGTCCTCTGTCACAGTATGCTCCAGTAAGGGGACAACATGTCATGAGCTGCTGTTGGTCGACAGTCCTCTCTGTGCCTTAGCAGTCTGAGCAGGGACGTCTTCCTCTGGGCTGGGTGTGCCAATATGGGTTCTATGCCGACTGTCCCCTTCTCTTTGTCCTTCTTGGTTGGCTTCCGTGTGGGTGTGACATATTGGTCCCTTTCCCCGACCTGTAGGGTTAGTGTTGTTCTCTGTCACACATACTTCTAGGGAGGGGGCAGTTTGGCTCTCCTTGGGGCCCGGACTGTAGCCCAATCTTTTCATGAATTCCTCCACATGGTTAGTTGTCCTCATGGTTTGGTGCACCATGGTGGGGTCTGATTGCACACTCCAATTCTGTGGAAATATAAGGCTTTGGGCTTTCTTTACATAAAGTTACAATCTATAATGAAGACTACAGTCCTTGATATTCACCAGCAGATTCTTCAATTCCTCCTAAAGCTTAGCAAGCAAGGTTGTGCCATCTGCATACTGTAAATAAGCTTTCCTCCCATCGGAATGCCACCGTTTTCTTCATGGAGTCCAGATACTTTGATTATTTGCTCAGCATAAGATTAAATATGTATGCTGAAAAAATACTATCCTAATATACAACTTTGCTCATTTCAGCCCCTGCAGTATTCCCTCATTTTGTTCAGATGCTATATCTTGGTCCATGTATACTTTACACATGAGCATAAGAAAGTATTCTGGAATTTCCCTACTACTCAATGCTGTCCATAGTTTGTTGTGGTCCACACAGTCAAGTGCTTTGTAATAGTCAACAAAACACATGCAAAATACTTTATTTTATATTCCGTTCTCTAAGGAAAATCATCTGATATTAGCAATCATGTATGTTCTGACATGTCTTTTTATGAACCTACCTTGAATTTGTGGCAGAGCCTAGTCCATGTATTGCTGAAACTTTTGCTGAGTGATCTTCAGCAATATTTGACTTGCATGTGATATTAATGATATTTTTCAATAGTTTCTGATTTCTGTTCAGTCTCATTTCTTTGGAATGGGTACTAATTTGGATATCTTCCAGTAAGTTGACCACATACCTGTTTTTCAAGGTTCTTAGCACAGACTAGGAATTACCATGCTTCATTAGCTTGTTGAAAGAGTTCAATGGTTATTCTATCAGTACCTAGAGCCCCAGTGGTTAATGCTTTCAGTGCAACTGGGAGTCCTTTCTTCAGTATCATGGGGCCTTGCTCATATGCTACCTGATTGTGATAGTTACATAATCTCATGTCAATTTGTGGATTTTAAGAGTGAAGGGGTGGGGTTTATCCTGTCAATCAGGTCACAAGGTAACACCACCAGGAGGATTCTGGGAACTTTCCTCTTTTTCTCCTGAGAAGAGGACTATACTCTCTTTCTGCTTGACATTCCTGTTGACAAGCCACATGGAACTATGCTTATGGCAGCCAGAACCCTAGAGCTGGAGGAACCACGTGGAGATGCACACCAGTGATGAGATGCATCCATCACCACTGCGTCCATGACTTTCCATGGGTGTGTGATCTTCCTGCATTCAGCATGTGTTCCCTGAATCTGAAAAGGAATTTAGGGACTGGTATTGGACATATGGGCTAATATCAGACTTATAAACTTGATCTGGCCTGGGACGTTTTCTTAATATTCAATTTGATATAAAATTCTTGTTTAATACATACATGAGTCTCCCTGTATTTTTTTCTTTAGTGTACCTGGGTTAACACACTCATGAAATGGTTGAATGTCAACCAGTTCTTTTTGGTTCAGTTACACTGTGTATTCTTTCTTTCTTCCTTTGACACTTTCTGAATTGTTCTATTAGTTTTAGGTACTCTACAAGCACGAGCAAATCTCTTCCGACATTCACTTTAGTCTTATTTTTCTTTCCTGTGTTGGTTTTTGCTATTTTCTTCTGTCATCGAGGGACAGTTTTCAGTTTTGTTGGATATATATATATATATATATATATATATATATATAAATTCTTAGTGTGAATTTTTTTCTTTCATGGTTATAAATATGCCATACCATACCCTCCTTGTGAACACAGTCTCTGCCAAGAACTCAGAGCTTAGTCTTACTGGATCTTTTGTGTGCACTTCATCTCTGACTTTTTGGGTCTGCCTTAGAGAGCGTACGTTGAAATCGACTGGATGGGAAGGCAATTCTTATCCGTCTTTCCCCTTAGTCTCAGTTTCCCCTCTATTTCCGACCTTGGATGGCATATGATCTCCTTCTTTATCCTTTCATTTGAAGGTTAGAGTTTGAAAATCATCATCGACATATGTTTATCGTAGTGTCTTTGTTGTAGTGTTAAGTTTCTAACAAGTGTGCCCTTTAATCTAATGCCTACTCCTAAGGTTTTAAGATGTTGTTCACATAATGCATCAAATCTCATAAAGTCCTATCTTACAAAATATTTTATGGGCATTTAATGATGCACACTTGTGCTTTCAAAAACTGTCAACATTATTGTCCCCCAAAGAATATGAAGTACTTCTTATCAGACACTGTCAGATGAGTAAGGAAATGTGTAGAAACCACAGCTAACCTCCTCTGATTAAAAAGCGAGAAATGCAGAATCCAACTCTACACTAGTCCAAAGATGAGTGCTACATGACCAAGATCGCACATGCCTCCACCTTCTATCCTTCATCATTGTCTGATACCACACATTCCTCCCACAGCACTCTACTTTTCTGGCTGCGTTCAATAGTTCATTGCATTGACTGCATAGAAGTCATAGACACCACTCATGATTATGGGGCTTGTTAGGGAAGTTAACAGGTTACAACAACCCAGGATCAGAAAACAAAGGAGCCAGTCATTGGTCCACAGCAATGCCTTTCCTCTGCCAGCAGCCAAGTTTTTCTCTGGTCCTCAACCTCTCAGCCACGAAGTACTTTGGCCTCTGCCAGGAAACCAAATTGCCACCCTACCTTACACTCTCAGGAGTGCAACGCCTTGTTCACAGTCTCTATGGTGTGAGCCCTGCTGCCTTTGCTACTTCAACCAGGGATTGCACGTTTTACCAATGTTCTGCTGGGGCCTCTTCTCTCTTGGTGGATCCAATGGCAACGGAAGCATCACAGGGCTCTGGCAAGTCTCAGTGCCAGTGCGGCTCGCCAACAGGAAGACAAAAGTAAAGAGAGGGGAAGGTTCCCACAACCCTCCTTATGAGAAGGCCACACCCAAAGTTAGCCACAATCAGGTTGTGACCTGATTGACAGGTGAGCCTCCATGCCTACACTTTTATTTTTTCAAGTTGACACGAAATTATGTAACTACTACACTTAGCAATCCAGTTGTTAGACTCCTTTACATCTTATTTGCATGGATGTGGGTCATAGAGAAATACATAGAAGAGTCATACTAAGAAATTTCACCTCATCACAATAACTGTAACTAATATGGAGCTAAAGAACACATATTTTATTTATCAGTCACAGATATAATATGCATATATCAGATAGCTATGACTATAAAACAAAAGCAACCACAAAACATGGACTATTAAAACAGCATTGTCTTTTTTTGCGTCACTCGCTGTGTCGGGAATCCTGGCAGGGCTCTGGCAGGTGGTGTGGCTTCTTTGGGGACTTGGCATGTGGCTACATTCAGCTGGAAGCTCCTCTGGGGTGAATGTCCAACAGGTCTAATTCATCTGATTGCTGGTTGATGCTGGCAGTAAGCCTTCTTTTTTCTCCACATGGCTTCTCTTTCTCAAGCAGTCTAGAAGGCATCCTATGAAGCTGCCAAACCATATTTAAACTATGCCAGGACAGGATCCCTTCTGCCCATTTTAATTATTCAAAAAAACCCAACCCAGATGTAAAGGGAGGGGATATGGACTCTAAACCTTGATGGGACTAGAAGATACACGTATATGAAAAAGATGATTCATTGACAGCTACATTTAGAGGAAATCTATCATAGCACATTTCAAACAGCATGCTGTAGTACTTTTTTCATATAATTTGAAATAATGCAAATCCAAAATTTGTTTCAAAATTCTTCCATAATTTTACAAACTAAAATCTGGCAGACCCAATAATTGGAAGCTGTACAGACTCTGTTGCCATAGGGAGAGGACTTGTGCTGGCAAACAGAAAATAACACCCCAGCTCTGTGCGTTCACTTTGAGGCAGGTTGCTGCTTATGTGAGTCAGAACTCGTGCCATAATTTTAGCGACAAATTTTCTCTCTTTTCAATGCTCCTTCTTATAATTTAGAATTTTCTTCTGGCCTTTAACATTTTAATTATATAATGATCCACAGTTCTAGTGGTGAAAAATAAACCATAAATGTAATATACAATGAATAAGGCCAAACCACTACTTCATGAGAGAACTTTCATAAGAAAACAATGGTTGTGAAATTTAGATGCCCAAATAAGTAAATTAATAACAATAATCTGAAATGATGCTAGGAAATTTCCTTTGTTCATTCTTGTCAGATTTTTCTTTTCTAAAATCCTTCAGTGATTCACCATGACTATGAGATTGAATAATAGTCTCCTTATTAGAGGGTGAGAACACAGGCATTATCAAACTATCATATATTTCAAAAATACTGATCTAACTGACCATTGTAAAAATACTTTTTTTAAAAGAAAGCACACATATATACATATATACTACATAGGGTATTAATATATGCTATATGGTATACAGTATATACAACACCATATATAATATATACAACAGTATATATGACATGCATACTATATCTATATAACCTATATGTCTATCTAATCTAGTTTGTACAATGGGACGCATGCTGCTTCTTCTCACCAGTCCTTCACATATCTTTTGGCATTGATTGCAAAGTGGGGTAATTTCACTTTTGGGGATAAGTGTGGAAATACACATAACATAAGGCAATTCGCTTAGTCTATCATCAGATTTCCATCTTTTGTTTTGGGTCTATGTGCTTGCTTCTCTAAATATAAAATAAATAAAGAGAGAAAAGTTCAGGTCAGCTCTCAATGTATCCTCTGAGTAGGCAAGAAAGCTTCATATGGCCAATGTATTTATCTTTTTATTGTGTGTATGGTTCTGAATTAGGGATCCCTGATGGTGCTGCGGGCTAGGTGGTGAGCTGCTAATTGCAAGCTTGGTGCCTCAAATCTACCACCTGCTCTAGGGAAGAAAGATGAAGCTGTTAATTCCGAACAAGATTTACAGTCTCAGAAATTTATATATATATAGTCACTATGACTTAAAATCAGATTTATGGCAGTCAATTTGGGTTTTAGTTTAACATAGCTATAGAACCCAGAGACAGTACTCACCATTATGGGAGTTGATTGGGAAAATTAACAGGTCACAGCAAACCAAGATCAGAAAACATTAAGGAAAGTCTTTGGTCCACAACAGCAGTTCTTCTCAGCCAGTAACCATATCTCCCTCCTCATTGGCAAGGCAGCCTGCCACTCTGCCACCCTGCCTCATGGCCTCAGTGTTGCCGTCTATTCTACCTCATGACCTTGGCATTATCATCTCAGGTGTCTTGGTGCCTCTGCTACTTCAGACAGGGACCTGGCACATGGTCCACTGTTGGCTCTTCTTGATGTTCATGAGATTTCCCCGGTTCTTGCTTCTGAGATGCTACTCTTACACCCAGAGGAATGGCAACACTCATCAATCTCAGAGTTAGAGCCCCCTATACTTTATTTGCAGTCCCTGGTGGGAGATACAAAGTCTAAGGATGGAAGAGTTACACCAAACAATTACACTTGTTCAAATTTACATAAAAGTAGTTTGAAACCTTGAACCACCATTCTTCTATGAATCACCTTTTGGTAAATATTAACTTTAAACAAATAACAATTATATGTACAATCTGCAGAAACAAATTCTTGAAGTTAAATCTTTCAAACTATACAGAGATGAGGAGCCACCCAATAATTCATGGAAAAATCTCATTGTATTTCAATTCCATTTTCCCACAAAGTTTTTGAAGCTTTCTTATAGAGACATCTAATCTATTCTTAGATTTGGATTATTTTTCCAGATTTTTAAACTCATCATATTTTTAAAAGATAAGTTACAGTACTTAGGGGTATTAATTTAAATGGATTTAGTATTGTACTAAGCAACACTGTGTAAAGTCCAATGGTTTTTAACGACAGAAAGTAATGTTTAGGTAGAAAAATGATATGTTTCTAGGTGACTGCTAGAGGGATGAAGCTGGCACAGGATGCCTGAGTTGAAATGGGAGAAGAAAAAGTGAGGTTGAGGTGTATGGACAAGGAAGATATAGGTAAGTGTGCACATGGCATATTCACAAGAAAAGAGTTTGACATGATTGGGTGTAGGATTATGAAAAGATAATTAAGAGCAGTGAGCAGGGAGCAGATACTGAGGAGTCTTATAAAATAAGTAAATCGGACTGACCTTTACAGTAACAGCAATGATAACATTAAAAATATATAGGAAAACACTTTCAAATCTGCATAATAATGAAATAAATTTAATAGAAGTATTCAAGACCACAGGACAGAACAAAATTGGAGGGAGATAGTCTAATTCAGCACTTCTTTTACTGAAAGAAAAGAGAAGAAAGAAGATATGATATAGAAAAAAATAGAAGAATTCAAGATAACATGCATCAAACATAAAATAAAGAGTGGTAAATTCAAAATAATTATGGATTTTATGACATTTTTTCCCATATTCTTTAAGGACACAAAGGAATCACTTTCATTTTTTAATGTAAATGATTAGTAACTTAATTTAAACATTACTAGTCATCATAGTTACCCTTGTTCCTCACATCCACCCAGAAAGAAGCAGCTTTTAAGAAAACCAATCTATACAGTTGCTTTTCTAATATTAGATCAGATCAGAATTTCCATGAAAAGCATTTAATCACTAAACTCACGAACATTTACCTTATGAAGGACACAGCATCTGAGAACATTTTGACAAAGAAAACTTCAGATCCAAAGGACTGCACTTGCAAGTTCCAGCAAATATTTGAGGAAGATATATTACCACAGTTTTCCAAACTTTGAGACAATTGTATTACAAAATAAGTATAAGCTGTACACTAAAATGTGACAATGCAAGGCAAATTATCAAAAGCATATCCAAAGAAATAAAAAAAAGAAAAATCTAATTTTGAAGAAGCCATGATTATTTGTATAGAAGAAATATATGCTGTTGGTAGCTACTCGGGCATTAGTCCTAGATTTGTGCCACTCTACATCCTACAAGGTACAACTGCCTCATGGAGTTTTCTTGACCGTGATCCATATGAAAACAGATTGCCTCTGGGGACGCCTCTGCGTGAGTTTGAATCAAATTTTCTTTTACTAGTCAATGCAACTGCTTGGGCCTCTGCCTCAGTAAAAATCATTAGAAAACCCTGTGATTAATTTTGAAATCTTAAAAGTCAACTTTTTAAGAAGCATATTTTTTACATAGTAGCATCAAACTACTATAATATCAACTATTTTTAAGTATACTTAAAGTAGAATCAAAATATAAAATAATTAGAAATTCAATAAAACAAAGACATGTGGCTGACCAAAAAGTAATATAGAGAACATATAAAGTATATATAATAGTAATCAATCAGAAAACCAATCCTAAAAAAATGGACAGGAAATAAATGAGCAATAACCTTGGCCAATATATACACAAAGGAAGACATACAAAAGATTAATTAGTACGTGATAGATTATAAAAATTAAAAACACCAACTAAAACTTCTCTACTTTGCTATTAAAAACAAAATCAGTACCACCAATTAGGTTCAATCTCTTCATAGGTTCCTGGATGCTTCAAGTGCTTGCAATTGACTGCTAGCCAAAGTGGGTGGTCTGAACCCACAGCTGGGCACCACAGAAGGCCTAGAAATCTGCTTCCATAAAACTTACAGCCCAAACAAAATCCCATCAAGGATTTCTACGATATTATTCATCAAACCCCAAATCAAATCCCGTGCCATCAAGCTGATTCCCACTCACAGTGACCCTCTATAGGGTTTCTGACATGTAAATTGTCACAAAAGCAGATTGGTTCATCCTTCTCCAGAGGAGCAGCTGGTGAGTTTAAACCACCGACCTTCCAGTGAGTAGTCCAACCATTAGCTAGCAGCTAAAACCACAATGAGACAGCAGTACACAAGTACCACCACCCCCGAAAGAAACAACAATGTGATTTTTGTTAAAAAAAAAAACAGCAACATTCTTGAGCAGATGGTAATTCCTATATAGGATTTCTAAAACTATAAATCTATATAGGTAAAGACTGTCTCACTTTCACCCAAAAGGTGGGGGGTGGGTTAGAACCACCTACCTTGTGGTTCAAAGCCAAGTGTCTAACCCATAGTATCATGGATGAAATTAGAAAGATTATCAGTAACAAATGTTACAAAGATATTGAAGAACTATTACTGGTTGCAATGAAAAATTGTGCAACCGCTTTGGGAAAAGAAATAGTAATTTCTTCTACAGTTAAGTATACACATATTCCTTGATTCAATAGTTTGATTCTTATTTATCCAATAAATGAATTTTATAAGGATATATGGCTTGTATAGATAAAGAATATTATAAGTACTCTATGTCTACATTAGTTAAGTTTTAAGACATGAACCAAATTTTGAAGTTTAAAATCTACTAAAACTCACATAAGGAGAAATAAATAATCTGAATAGCTGATAATGCTTTAATAAAAGTATTAAAGAAATTTAATCAACAATCAATTTTTTTACAAAGGTTAAAGCACCAGGTTCAGATGAATACACTGGCAAACACTACCAAACATTTAAGAAAGAATTAAGACAAGTCTCTTTTGAAATTCCTCCCCCAAATTAGAAGTTTATTCTATAAAAGCTACATTAACCCAACTCTGAAACCAGACATTATTAAAAAAGAAAATTATAGACCAATATCTCTCATTAGCATAGATGTAAAAATCTTTAACAAACTATTAACAGTTAGACTCCAATAATGTATAAACATTAAGTTAAATTTACCTCAGGTATATAATGTTGTTCAACACTTATGATCCATTATATAAACAAGCTAAAGAAAAAGGGTAATATGACCATGAAAATAGATGCAGGAAAAAAAAGTGATACCATCCTAAAGGAAATCATGATAAAAATGTTCAGCAAGCAAACTAAAACTAGAGAAACACTTCTAAAAGAAATATTGCATCTAACAGCATACTTAATATTGAGAAAAGGGTTATTTTTTAAGATCAGAAATGAGACAGGGTGTACTTTCTTCCCACTCCTATTCCATACCATGTGTTCAGAGCTACTGTCCCTGAACACATCACTATTGTGTTATTAATTCATCCCAATGTGATCTTTAGATTTAAAAAATCAACAATAAAAATCCTGCAAGTTATTTTGCATACATTGAAAAAAATCATATCCCAAATTTATATGGAAAAGCAAAGGGATTGAAGTGAAAATCACAATATTGAAAAAAAATGGAAGGGATGCCATTAATCAAATTCAAGACTTTCTTTAGTTTAAATGATCTCTTAACTTGCTCTTGAATATAGAGTAGCTAAATCAAACAAGAAAAAATGAAAAGAACTGAGCAGAAAACTTCAAACAGCAACTCCAGAAAACAAAGTAAAGTATTATAATGAAATGTGCAAAGACAAAAAGGAAAAAGCAGACTTTGCATATTTCAAGCTAGAAAAATGAAGTTAAAAAAAAGTATTTACCAGTTTGAAGAATTCTGTGGGCAAAATACTAAGCAGGAGAGAAAGCATCCGAAGAAGAGAAGTGCACAGCATCACTGTGTACACATCCAAAGGAAGCCAGAGCGCAACCATTTCAAGAAGTGGCATCTGATAGAATCCAAGGATTGTAAAGGAGGAGGTCCGACCTCACTGAAGACTGGTCAAACACAAGCCTCTATGAACTGACAGAATACCACTGATATGCTGCAAGAAGCTGATGCAGTGTGGAGGTATTCACTAGTCTAGGCCAAGACATTTGTCAGAGAGCCGTTCCAAAGAATTATCGACCAGTATCCTAATAGCACATGCAAGTGAATTCTGCTGAGGATAATTAAAACATTTGCAGCACTATATCAACAGGAAGCTGTGAGCAATTCAAACTGGATTTATAAGAGGGCATACAATGTTGGATATCATTGCTGACATCACTTAGATTTTTGTTGAAAGCAGAGATTACAACAAGGTTGTTTATTTGTGGTTTATTAATTATGGAAAGGATTTCCACTGTGTGGATCATAACAAACTACGAATGGATGAACAAACTAGACCAAGAGATAGTTTTTTTGGGTAGAACAAGGGAACACTGCATGGTTAAATCACGGAAGGTGATGTTGCCACTCGCCATACTTCCTCAATGCTCCATCAATGAACTGAAAAGGCGATGGAGAAAGAGGAGTGCTCATGTTTGAAGGAGCTTTATTAACAAATGGTGAATTTGATGACAATTGTTGCTTAAAGCAGTTGCTGATGGACTTGAAGCAGTTGCTGATGAAACTAAAGGACTACAGACTTTAGTATGGATTTCAATTCAAGGTAACGAAAACTAAAATCCTCAAAACTGAGCCAATAGACAGCATCATGATCAATGGAGAAAGATTGACGGTGGCACAAATTTAATTTTATTTGGGCACACAGCCAATGCTATGGAAGCAGCAGTCAAGAAAATGAATGGCATTATGCTTTGGGAAAATGTGTCTCACTAGACCTTTTTAAAGTACTGAAAGCAAATATATATCATTTAGAGGGTTAAGATATACCTGACCCAAGTAACAATGTTTTTCCATCACTTCATCTGCATATGGAAATTGGACAATGACTAAGACAGATGACAAACATTTGAATTTATGGCCTTGGTCATGAATACTGAAAGTACCTTAAGTGGTCAGGAGAACAAACAAATGTGTCTTAAGAGAAGTACAGCAAGATGATTCTAAGACATAAGGACAGTGAGGCTGTGGACATGCTTTCAGTCCCTGGAAAGGGACATCTGATCTATAAAGCAGTGAGCCAACAAAGAGAAAGAAAGTCAAGGAAATGAGTTGACAGACTGGCTGCAGCAATGTACTGAAACAATTGGAGGATGCCACATGACCTCCTTGGTCCTTGTGACTTGACAGGAGCCAAAGAGGAATGGTGGTTGGGGAGTGATCAAAGCAGAACCAAGAGCCAGAGCATGACTCAGAACAGCGGACTTCCCAGGTCACGGAGCAAGTAAATCTGAGAATCTCTTGGCAGAAAACTGGCTGCTGGGATGGGGTACCATTATGTACTTCCTTTGGGAAGTTAGACTGTAGACCAAGGATCTAAACTGAGTGCTTTGAGCTGATTGTCAACCAAGGATCTGGAGTTGAGTACTTTCAGCGGAGACTTTGGGCAGAATGGAGAGCCTATGCAGCCCTAAAAGAGCTTTGTAAAAGTTCATGAGCAGGATAGAAGCCAACGATCAGGTTTGGCTGAGAGGCCAGAGAACAGCGAGAGTCCTGACTGAGCACAACTGTAAAAAGGGCTCTCCTGTTTGAATAATTGTACCGGAACAGTTGACACCTATAAACTTCCATAATAAACCCTATAATTTTCACATTGTGTCGGAGTTCTGCATGGCCCTTCTAATGTGTTAATGGAACGCAGCCAACAGGCGAGAGTGCTGTGGGAGGGAAAGCTGGCATCACACCTGGAATTAATGTTGCCCAGTGGAGGAGCACCTGAGCTGACTCTCAAAGGAATCAGCAGGGGACGCTGACTGGGGTGACTGGGAGCTGCTCCTCCCCACTCCTCTAGCTGGAGGCACTCAGGGATTATCCTCATGTCATCCTCTTTTTATGAGTAGATCAATCAATAATAAATACAGAGATATGTACATGGACATACACACATGTAGGCGCTCCGAAGGTTTTGAAAAAAATGGAATTAAAAGGTAATAGATTGTTTCGATGTTGAGGCCTCTGTGTGTGAATGTTCGTTTCTATACATGTGTGAGAAAGAGAAGGTTACGGACTAGTCCCAGTGCTCTGGGGTTGATTCTGACACAGAGTGATCCTTTAGGATGAATTTAAAACTGCCCCATAGGGTTTCCCAAGGCTGTATATCTTTAAAGACACCAACTGCTCCATCTTGCACCTTCTCGATAGGTAGTGGGGCTTCAGCTGCTCATTAGTAGATGAGGGACAAACCTGTACCGCCGGTGTTCCAGTAATCTTCATGTGGGCTCTTGTTAGGAGCCTTGTACCGTGGTTCAACTCAGAGAGACAAGATTGACAGCAAAGAAAAACCTTCCTTGGTCCTTCACCATCCTCACAATCTTTTCAACACTTGACTCCATTGTTGCAGTCATTGTGTCAATTGTTCTCACGAAGGAGTTTCTGCTTCTTGTGCCCACCACCTACCAAGCATGATCTCCTTTGTCAGGGTCTGATTCTCCTTGATAATGTGTCCAAGATGGTAAAATGAAGTCGTGCCCTCCTTCCTTCCAAGGAGGTTCTGGTTTACTTCTTCCTAGAGAGATTTATTCATTCTTCAACACTATTCAAAAGTACTATTATTCAAACGTATCAGTTCTTCTTCCATCTTCCTTATTCACTGTGCAGCAGACATATGCATATAAGCTGATTGAAAATATCATGACGGAGACCAGGAACCCCATGTCCGTAAGGTACTATCTCTGCTTTAAAATGCTAGTAATAGGTATTTTTGCATCAGCTTTGCCCAATGTAATATGGCATTTGACTTCTTTTTAAAAAAATAAAATAATAATTCATACATCAATCATATCAAGCATATTTGCACATATGTTGCCAGCATTATTTTCTATACATATACTTTCTGTTTGAGTCCTGTGTATCAGCTCCTCTTTTTACTCTCCTGCCTACCCTGGTAACCCCTTGATTAATTATAAATTATTATTATTTTCATATCTTACATTGATTGCTGTCTCCCTTCCCCCACGGTATCTGTTGTTCATCCTCTTGGGGGATGGGGTGGGTGGTGGTGTGTGTGGTTATATGTGGATCATTGCGATCGGTTCCCCCTTCCTCATCATTGCTATTTGTGAATCGAATTAAAATGAAATTCTTCACAATATTTTCTGTATTTATCATGGTGTTTATAATTGGCCCAAGTGAGATGATTTGGGGTGTTTTTTTATGTGCTGAGGTGTAATCAATACTGAAAATTATAATCTTTGATTTAAATCAGTAAGTACTTTGAGTATTCTTTGCTTTCAGCAAGCCAGTTTGCATCATATGCCTATTACTATCAATATACTTATCTCTATTATCTTTTCTTATTTCTAGTCCATTTCTTAGAAAAGGCTAATGCTAGTTATTTTAGGAATGCTATATGCATTATTAAAGCTATCTCATCTGAAAATAAAAGGCTTAATTTGCTTTACAATAAACTCCCCTTGGATCTTAGTTGTATAATCTTGTACACAAATTCAAACACTATATAATTATGTCTAAGGGTGATCTTTTTATTAAATTGGTCATATCTGTGTTCTAGAATGTGCTTCCCTTGAAACCAATTATATACTTAAGTTTTTACTAAATTCTGAACTGAAATGTATTAGTACCCTTGTAATAGGACATATATTAAAGGCACTACTGTATGTCACATATTTTAGCTTTACATTGTAAAGGTGAAACATATTTGCAATTTCATCAAAAAACAATGTATATAAAAATCCACTCATAGATAGAAAATAAATATTTTAAAACTACCCTTTATTTTAATCAATAGCTAACTCAATAATTTGCAAGCTAATTTTATTTTAAACCTTGCACATTACCATCTTCTTATATTACAAGGAAAAACTACACTGCTTCATTGTTTTCAGTGACATCTTTTATGTACACAGCTCCTGGCGAGGCTATTTGGAAGTGAATATGCACACTGAAAAGCTTTTACAAAGCAACTTTATATACTTCATTATTAGACGAAAGTGAAATACTGCTTTTCTCAGAAATATTTTATTGCTTCTTCTAATACAAATAATAAAGTGGGAGGTAAAATGTTAACGAAAAGAAATCTACATCATGTAAAAGTAGACAAAGGGCAGACAAAGCTAGAAAATCATCTAGATTTGACACAGTGTTTTGTACCTTATTGCCATTCACACAAATTCAATATATAGCAGATCCATGATAAGAAAAATAAATATTGTTAGTAACAATTAGTCATTTACAGTCTCTTTCAAACAGATTTCCATAAGAGAGATGGAAAATTACCAGTACTTTTCAGCATATGTTAACATCTGCTCAATGTACTCGCTGGTTGTTGTTGCTAGGTGCCATCGAGTCAGTTTCAACCCACATAGACCCTGAAGGCAACAGAACAAAACACTGAATGTGTCGGGGCCGTCCTCACAATAGTTCCTGTGCCTGAGCCTATAGTTGCAGCCACTGTGTCAATACATCTCATCAAGAGCATTCCTCTTTTCACTGCCCCTCTATTTTAACAAATATGATGTCCTTCTCCAGAGGCTGGTCTCTCCTGAAAAGATGTGCAATGCATGTAAAAAGAAGTTTTTCCATCTTTGCCTCCAAGGAGAACTGTGGCCATATTTCTTCCATGGCAAGTCGTTTGGTCCTTTTAGCAGTCTCTGGTTACTTTCCATATTCTTCTCCAGCACCACAGTTCAGATACACCGATTCTTCTCCAGTCCCCCTTAATCTGTCTCCAAGTTTCTCATGAATATGAGGCAATGGAAAATGCCATGGGTCAGGCACACCATAGTCATCAAAGAAACAAATCCTTGATTTTTCAATAATCTAAAGAGGTCTTGTGCAGCAGATTTTTTCAATGCAATGGATCTTCTTATCTCTTGACAGCTGCTTCCATGAGCACTGATTGTGAATATAAGCAAGAAAAATCCTTGACAATTTCAACTCCTCCGTTTATAATGGCATTATGTATTGGTCCAGTTGGGAGGATTTAGTCCTTTTTATATTGAGTTTGAATCCTGTGCTAGTTACATAAAGTGTAGTCAATTTGAGACTTAAGAGTGAAAGGGTGGAGGTTAGCCCGCCAATCAGATCACAGCTTGATGACCTCATTTGGAGGTGCTAAGGAGATATGTAGCTCATTGGAGGTGGGAAACACCTGCACTCCCTGTGAGACGTCCCTGTAGACAAGCTATATTGAGCTACATTAGAGCCCCGGAGCTGAAGGAGCCATGGGGAGACCCCTGCTAGCACTGAGATGCTTACAACATCACTGAATCAACAAGCCTTTTCACCTACTGGCCTGTGATCTTCCTGAATTCAGTGCATTCATTGCATGTGTTGCATAAGTCTGAAGAGGACTTTATAGATTGGTATCGAACATGGGTTGATATTGGACTTAGGGACTTGTACTGGACTCGGCTGGAATGTTTTCTTAATGTACATTTACTCTTTACATAAAGTTATTTATTATGCACATATGAGTGTCTACCTGGATTTGTTTCTTTAATCTACCCTGATCAACACAAATCCATACTGAAGACTATAATACTTGATCTTCATCAAGTGCTTCAAGTCCTCCTCACTTTCAACAAGTAAGGTTGTGTCCTTTGAATATCAAAGATTGCTAATAAACCTTCCTCAGATTCTGATGCCATCTTCTTCTTCATATAATCCTGTTTCTCTAATTATTTGCTCAGTGTACAGATTAAACAAATATAGTGAGAAGATACAGCCCTGTCATAATTCTTTGCTTATCTTAAGCCATGCCATATGCCCTCGTTGTAGTCACATAACTGCATCTTGATCTATATACAATTTCCACAACTGACCAATGATGTGTTAAGGAATGCCCCTGATTCTCAAAGTTGTTCACAGTTTGTTATGGGACACACAGCTAAATGTCATTGCATAGTCAATAAAGCACAAGTCAACATCTTTCTGGTATTCTCTGTTTTTGGTCAAGATCTCTCTGGCATCAGCAATGATATCCCTTATTACATGTACTCCTCTGAATCCAGCCTGAACCTATGGCCATTCCCTATCAATGAAATCCTTTTTGTTGGACTTCAGTAAAATATTACTTGCATGTGATATCAATGATATTGTTTTACAGTTTGAGTATTCTGTTGGCTCACCTTTTTTTGGAATGGACACAAATATGAATATCTTCCAGTCAGTGTGCCAAGTAGCTGTCTTCCACATTTCCTGACATAGAGGAATACGTGCTTCCATCAGCTGTTGAAACCTTTCCATTGGTATTCCATCAATCTTTGGAGCAACCCTCTGAGCCATTCAGTTATATTCTGCTGAAGTTCGTTTACATGACAGTGTATCTCAGAGGTGTGTCACCACTGGGACTCACCCTCTTGAAGCAGTGTTATTTCTTTTATTATTTTTAGGTAAATGAAAGCCAGGGATGTTGATCCTACAGGGAAAGAAAATATAACAAGGGTTTGGGAAAAGAGGGATATAGAGAGATGGGTGAGACAAAGGGGAGACAATGTCATGAACTCCAGGAAGAAAAAGCATGATTTAGAAAACATGTACGATTGTGGGGGGGAAAATGTACAATTGGTTCCCAAATTACAACAAAGTAATTGAAAAAAAAAATTAAATTCAGGCATGGATCCAGGAATGAGTTTTGGACTCATGCTTCATCCTGGCCAATTTAAGAACAATGAGTTCTTACGTCATGGCCCTGTTTGATACTTACCTCCATGAAATGATCATTAAAGATAAGGGTGGGGAAGAAAGCAGATGGTGTTAGCCATCCATCGGAATAGTGTCTAGGGTCTTAAAGGCTTGTGTTCAAACAAACAGTCATATAACCAAGGAGTCACCTTGTGCAATCCAAACATGATAATTACAAAACTTGGATATGGTGAGAAGAAAAACATCAAAGCAAAAAGCATGAACACCAAATTTGTAGAGGACTATGGGGGGCAGATCTGCTCCAGCCACAGGCAAGAAAGAGTCTCTGTCACTACCAGGCAGAGCCTATTGTAATTTGGAATATGGTGGATTGAACTTGACACTTGGTCAGTTGACCACCTTATAGACTCGACTTGAATTTGTCCTGGGCCCAAGTATTTCTTACTGGTTCCATGACAGGAATTTCTTCCCTGGTTGTTTGATTGTTATTGGTGGTTTTTTCCTTCTTACACTTTATTAGTAATTTGTCTGTATACTATTATGTCTTTGCCCTTACTACATTAGCATGATTTTGTTTTTTATTGTTTTCTGTTAGGTCTCCCAGCTCTGAAGCACAAAGGAGTGAGTGAATAATGATAATAATGGACACAAGGGGTGCAGGGGGTGAGGGGCCATAGGGAGTAACTAAGGGGTAGGGAGCACTAGAACAGATAGTGGCTGCATAAGTCATCTTAAAGGGGATTTAACTATGCTAGGGAAGATGCTCTAAATAATGATGTGGGCGATTGTGCACTTCTCTGTGATACATGATTTAATGACTGAACTATTGACTTATAGGATATGTAAATTACTTGCCAATAAAACTACTAGAGAAAAAAAGAGCAATGTTCAGTGTCTCTTCTGATACCTACTTTGATCTTTTCTTTTTTCCCTGTCTTTTTGTGACCATTTACTTTCTTCATGAATGATATTCTCAATGTCCTCCCACAGCTCATTAGGTCTTCTCTAATTTATGTTCAACGTGTCAAATTTTCCTTTGAGACGTTCTTGAAAATCAGTAGATCATACTTTGGCTGTAATGACTTATTTTAATTTTCTTCAGCTTTATCCTAAACTTACATATGGGCGCTTGATGATTTGCTCTACAGTCAGCCCCAAGTCTCGTTGTAGCTGCTGATTAACTGTCTCCATCTTCTCTTCCCACAGATGGAATCAATTTAACTTCCATGTTTTCCATCTGGGAAGTCTATGATTTTCTGATTCAAAATGGGCAATACCATAGCTCACTGTTGCCTAAGACTGATCCTCATGATCTGTGGTTTGAAATCCCCAGGAGCTTCTCAGGAGAAAGACTGAGCTATCCACTCCTGTAAAAACTGCAGCCTTGGAAACCCACAAAGGTTTTAGTATGAGTCAGCATTGCCTCAGTGCCGGTGATTTGGATTGCCTAAGATAGTGGTCAGCAAAATGCAGATCATGAGCATATGCAGCTTTTTTGTTATGTATATCTGTGGTTCTGAACTAAAATAAAAAAATTTTAAAGAATATTATTCGGTTAATGGTGCTTTCAATTGTTTGTAAAAAGACATCTATGTCTCTTGCATAATTCTTACATTTTTGTGTGGGTCCCCATCAGCAGTTCCATCTCAAAAGTTGGCTGATCCTCTACCTCAAACACACTTGTAAACTGAGGATATAGACTGAGAATTCATGGTGTCTGAAGAAGCAGGAGACAGCTCTACCAGGATTATTGAACTGTCAGTAGGTGGACAATCATTGGCTTACTACATCAATGTCCTCTATACTGTATTAAATTAATTATTATCTGGCAAACATGTGATTGACATTGTCAGTTAATATTTTTGTAAATTCTCCCTGAGAACCAACTCCTATTGTTTGTGTAAATAACATCCAGTCCTGAAAGGATTGATGTTATACAAGCGAATAATGGAGTTAGCCTACATTGATCCCATATCCCTTGCTCAACAGGCTAAACAATAAATAAATAAAGAGTACCAAGGCCTAATTAATGACAATATGACTGGAAGATCTTTATGACCCAGGGACATGATTGATAAGACTCTGTACCATAAATTAACAGGGAGGTCTCTAAAGGGAGCCAAAAACATATTTAAAAAAATAAACATAGATTCAGGTACAATTCAAGAACAATTAGTTCTTAGATCCTTGTCCTGCTTGATACTTGTCCTCAGGAAGGGAACACAGAATATATGGGTGCTATATCAAAGTGTAGTGAAGAAATTAGATGGTGCCTGGCTATCAGTTAAGATAGCATCTGGGGAGGGCATGTGGGGAGGATTGGGAAAAAAAAAGATAGGATCCGGGGCCTTAAGGCTAGTTTCCAAACCAGCAGCCATCTCAGTGAGACGTCGACTAAGTTGGCATGGAAGAATCACACCAACACCCATGATCTAGGGATTGTAAATTTTATAGTCCAAATCTGAAAGAGGAGATAGTATCAGAGCTGAAATGGTGAGATTATGGTACGCAGAATCCTATAGGTGACAGTGGAAGCCAAACATCTATTTGCAGCATCTACACGTGGAATAAGCCTCCGGTGGTTTTCCTCTAATCATAATTGGGTAGGGCGACAACCTGGTTATCACACAGAGCCTATTGGAGAGACAACTAATCTGACGTGGGTGGTCAAAATCTTGTCAATTGGTTCCCACACTGATGCATGTTGAGCCTGAATGTGCATTTACTGTGTTTTTTGTTGTTTTTCATATTGGAGTTTATCTCAGATGTATTTTGTCATTGGGGTGACCCTCTTGAATTTTTGGTATATGGTTTTCTGTTTTTCAGGTTTCTGGGGGCTATGGTGCGGGGGGCGGGGAGCTGATATCGAGGAATTCAAGAAGGAAGAGAAGGTTTTAAAACTGATTGTGGTGCAATTGTACAATACTGCTTGGTGTGATTGAACTATGGAACGATATATCTGTATTAGCTCCCCAAAAAAATGATTTTGAAAAGATAAATATTTGTTGACCCCTGGTCTAGCATATTGACCTTTATGTGTTCCATTTCAGTTTCACCATTTTCAGTTTTCCTAGCTTCATGCTTGGTACATTACAAGGTCCAGTCATTAGCAGATATTTACAGCTGTTTCTCCTTACTTTGAATTGAACTCTGTCAAAAAATGAAGATCCAGAAGGCTGCACTCCCACAGGCTTTACCCGGCTCACATCAGACAGATCATCCCCTCCTCAGGCACATTTTGAGTGTCTTCTGGCCCAGGGGCCCATTCTTCAGCATGGTTTCCAACAATATTCTGCTTCCATTCATGAGGCCTGCAGTGTCTGACCGTATTCCAAAGCTGTACATAAGGTTTTCACTGGTTCTTTCCTCTGCAGTAGGGGACTAAGTCTTTGTTTTCTGTACATAATCTGAAAATTTCACAGCCTATTATCTTTGGATATCTCTACTGACATTTGATAGATCAGGAAAATAGCACCCAGCATCATAGAAATACATAAGATACCACAGTAAGAGAAACTGAAAGAAAAGTGGTGGAGGTATATGTAAAGTCTTAAATGTTAAAGGTTTAAATAGTTAACCAAAGAAAGAGCAAATATTTCTAAATCACAGGTAAAAGTAATTTTGCAAAGATTGATTTATTTCTTTCACTAAAAATCTAAAAAAAATTATTTAAAATAAAAAATAATATTTATTTTTATAGGTCATCATAACCAATAGCAAATAATGAAGACAATTTATCTACATAAGCCTATCTATGCACAATTACACATTTGCCAAAGCCATTCTTCTTTTAAATAGTTAAAAATGAAAGTATTAACAAAAGCTATTTAAGTAGCATAAAGAGAAAAATTTGAGAAATCAAAACGCTAATCTTCATAAATTACTGTTTTCTTCAAGTGACAACTCAGTCCTGGTTTATTATCTCATTTTATATATATCTATATAGAGATAGATATTTTTGACCCCTACATGTCACTGTTGTTTAAAGAGGTTATTGGAGAGTCTACAGGAGACTAATCTCTTCAGATAATCTTTCACAGGTCAACAGCTGCTCAGGCAATCTAAACAGCTGTGAAAACCATGAACAATTGTCATCAAATTGGGGTAATGAGCATTTATAGAAATGCTCCAGAGAGGTACCAGCTGTGTCTCTGCGTGTCACAAGCTTCACAAGTTTTCTAATATCTCTTCATCACCAACCATTTTCTTATCTTTTGATTTCATTTTTAATATTAGCTTTACTCCCTATTCTCCTTAATGATACATGTATTAAAAATGCATTGCCGCAGAATTGCAGAGGCAATTCCAAATTTTCTTATATCCCTTACTTCTGAAAGATGAGATCCCTAAATATTCTAAGTAAGATGGGGATTTCAGTGAAAAATGCTGAATGGAAGTTTGTCTCATGCTGTGCCCATCAGTCCCCTTCACAGGTACACACAACATAGTTTCCCTCAACTATTTAGTTGCAACGTCTTTCTGATCTGGAGCACATATATTTACATGTGTACTATCCCACTTCAATTGCACTTGCATTATTTTTGTGGTTAATAGCTTCTTGTAGAAGAATTAATGCCAGACTGGTTCAAAGGAGCTTGAAATTAATGATGCCCCAAATGTCCAAATCTCTCAAGACTCTCTTCTGACTCATTCCCCATGCCTGCCCTTTCTTGAAGGGTGTTCCCTCCTGTCCCTGGGTTCTGCAATCCGGTGCAACATCACACAGACACTCAGGAAAAGCTGAGGAAATGTCTCATAGGGTTCTGGATCTGTTCCATCCAGATCCGAAAGTCAGACAGGGGTGAGTCACATGCAGGGTCCAGAGCTAGAAACCAGACATGTCCCAAACTCACAGCAGGTTTTCTGGCTTTGACCAAAGCTTCATGAGGAAATAGAGGCTTTTCTTCGATGTGTGTTAGATGATGTGTGCTAGAACTGAAAAATGGTACCATTTTATATCCAAGGAAACAATGGGCTTGGTTTGGTTCACACCACCTACTAAGGTCAAATCTTAATCTCAGCCAAAGCCGGTCCTTCAGTAGAGAATATCCTAAAAAATGCTCTATAGCCATAAGCATCGATTCCAAACTTAGACCATAGTACACGTGGAATTATGGCTAGAAGGACCACATCAAATGGCGATAACTCAATTTCGGACTCATTTTTAGGGACATTTCTCTAAACCTAATGTTGTTTTCTGATTTCCATTTTAAGCCCATAGGAACATGGTGTAATTTTCATCATCATCTTGCACTAGTATAACCCGACGGAGTCACAACACGAAATCTTGTATTAGGCAGACATTTCTTTCTTTCTTTTTTAATAATTGTACTGGGGGCTTGTACAGCTCTTATCACCATCCATCCATACATACATTGTCTCAAGCACATTTGTACATATGTTACCATCATTGTTTTCAAAGCATTTTCTTTCTACTTGAGCCCTTGGTATCAACTCATTTTTTTCCTTCCCTCCCTCCCTCACGAACCCTTGATAATTTATACATTTTTTTCATGTCTTACACTGACTGATGTCTCTCTTCACCCACTTTTCTGTTGTCCATCCCCCATGGAAGGGGTTGTATGTAGGTCCTTGTGATTGGTTCCCCAATTCTACCCCCACCTTCCGCTTCCCCTCCTGGTATCTCTACTCCCATTATTGGTCCTGAGGGGTTTATCTGTCCTGGATTCCCTGTGTTTCCAGTTCTGCTCTGTACCCATGTACATGCTCTGGTCTAGCCGGATCTGTAAGGTAGAATTAAGGTCATGATAGTGGGTTGAATGAAGGAAGCATGGAAGAACCAGAGGAAAGCTGCATGCTTCATCAGTGTTATATTGCACCCTGACTGGCCCGTCTTCTCCCCATGACCCTCTGTAAGGGGATGTCCAATTGCTTGCAGATGGGCTTTGGGCCTCCACTCTGCACACCCCCCCACCACCGGCATTCACATTATGATTTTTTGCTCTGGGTCTTTCATTGGGCAGACATTTTAATGGCTTAGGACGTGCACTGCTTTAGTTGTCAACATAAATGAGTGTCACGTGTCCTGGCTTTCCAAGGTAAGAGTATCACAATTTGGTTCAATTAGCTACTCTAAGGTCCTTTGCCATTGTCACTGGTACTGTAACGTTGTCTTCATAAAGCAAGGGCGTGTCAGACAGATAAGTTCTCAGTTGAAAAGAAAGTTCTGCAGCAAAAGTTGTAAAAGAGTATATTGGATATTCATAGATATTTGGGATGTGTGTAGTAATTCAGGTGTCTCATTTGGTATTCAAAATGGACAGTCCTTCCGTCCTTGATCTTGAATGTCATATTGGTCAAGTTCTAGAGCATTACTGTAGGATAAGCAAATAAAACCCCAAGACCAGCTAAATGACATGTTTAAATGGTAAGAAAGAAATCAAAGAGTGGTACAGGAAGAAGACTGTAAAGAATTATAAGAGAAAGATTCTTGGGAGTAGAGAGGGATGCAATTTCTAAAGATAAATGCAACAAAAAAGAATGCTTTTCTTTGCACATGAACTGCAGTTTCAAATTTTTCTATTTTTCAGTTGGCACAAGTACTTATTTTATGATTCTTTATAAAAAGTAGTCAACATGGATTGAACACTTCCTTTATTACAAAAGAAATTCATTTTTGAGTAGTTCATAATCTATCATACAATAAATAAGTTTTTATGAATACTAGGAGGAACTTAGAATTAATAATATTCATAACATATATTAGCTGAGATTCTATATTAAAATAATGTTTACTGTCACTGTAGAAGAAGCTAATTAAACATAAATAAGTACAATGAAAAGATATAAATTCTCAATGCTTATATAAAATCCTAAGTATCTACTTATGAAAGGGGAAATGTTAAAAATGGAATGAAAAGAAAAGATTTGACTATAAATGAATTTGGGGTATGTCCTAGTTAGTGATTCAAGCTCTATGCACATAATCTATTATTGGAATTTATTCATCAGATGTATTAAGATAATGGCATTGTTTTGGTTTCAGTACAAAACTAATAGAATTACTGATGCATTTGCAGAGCTGAATAACTACCATAGAATGTATCTAACTTTATTTTGATGGAAAGTAGCACCATTCTTCATTTACATATGGGACCGT
>NW_022111320.1:12220513-12233734 GCF_000313985.2 Echinops telfairi | reverse complement strand
TGATGCATTTGCAGAGCTGAATAACTACCATAGAATGTATCTAACTTTATTTTGATGGAAAGTAGCACCATTCTTCATTTACATATGGGACCGTACTTGTTATCATAAAGCTAGTTATCATAAAGCCATCTTTAAAAGTCCTAGTTTATAAGTCTGTTTGCATTTTAAAAGAAAGGAAAATAATTCTTAAAAGAAGGATAGCTTCCACCCAAGCATTTGTTATTACATCTTTGTAATTATTATATCATTATGCGGTACCATTTATCAGGGAACATTATTCTATGTGCTAAATTGAGTGATATACCAAAATGACAAAGTTCTAATCTCCACTAAAATTTTAAGGGACATACAGCTATATTTGACTGAGGAAGCTGCCACTGATTCATTTACAGAATTTTTTTTCATAGCTACAGTAAAGTGGCAGCCATTACTTTCAAGGCTATCATGCATTATAAAAGAACAAGATTTAATTAATTCAATTTCCAGTAGGAGGTGGAAATAAAATTACTTGAACAAGATACAGTTTGGTCAGTTAAGGGAAAAATGTCCTTTTAAAATTCAAAAATAAAAAATTCTTTCTATTTAAGATAAGAAGTAATCTAATGATGGCATGGATAGTTATATTCATTTAGAAGTCAAATATTAAACACCATGAGTATAGGAATTAGAATTCACTAGGCCTACCAGCAATCGTGCCTTTAGAATTAGGAAAACTTAAGCTGACTGTATATTAATAACACATTACAAAATCATACATTTATCACTTCCTCTGTATGTTGACTGTCATATACATTCAGATCGCATGCATTTATTGAGTCCTTGAATGTGTATAGAATGATGTACTTACTCCCGGAGGAATTATATCTCAAGTCGTACCCAAACCTTGGTTCTCATATTTTTAAAACCTCTTCAGTGAGGCACGTCAGGATACATGCCTGATATTGTATGTGGGGATGCCATAAGGCAAAGGACTATCCTGAAGCTCAGGGAATGAGAGACAACTGCTAATAAACAATTCTGGGGGGGGGAAAGGCTGTGGACAAAAACCTTTTATTTTCAATTACTTAATACGTATGAATGTTAACAGCAGGTGTAAGGGGGCTGGGGGGTACATTTCAGATTAGGACATAGCCAAAATAATACATTTGACTTTGAAATGTTCATATCATGCTAAGAAAAGCAAAAGAATAACTCAACAAACTAACTGCCATCAAGTCTCTGCCAACTCACAGAGACCCTACAGGACAGGGTCGAACGAGCCCTGTGAATGTCCGGGACTGTAACAACAAGGGCAGAAAGCCTGTTTTTCTCCTGCAGCCTGGATGGAGTTTTCCACTACTGATCTCGTGGTGAGTGGCCCAATGCATAACCACTACACCACCAGGACTCCTTGGGACATGTCCTATTGAGGGAAAATTAGGACTGCTGCCTTCCTGGAAGGAAGAATTTGTGCTAGAGAACAATGGAAAATGAATTAGATTAGATTGTGGAATTAGATTGTGGTGTAGAATACTAGGATAGGCACTTGGAGCATAGATGAAAAAAATATATAAACTTGTTATTCCCAATGCAATGACTAGATACAATAGAGATATCGTCATTTCATTAGTTATATATTGGGGTAAAAATATTTACAATGACCTATTGGATCATGTATAAATTCTCACAAGTAGAATTTGGCATGCCTGTGGCTCTATTACTTTATGAGAAGGGAAACAAAAAAGCATGTATAATGAGCAAAAATGTGTGTGTGTTTTTTCCACCCAAAATTTTATAGTAGTAGTAGTAGTAGTGGTGGTGGTTAGTTCCTCTGCAGGTGGCTCTGACCCATAGCAACCCTATGCACAACAGAAAAAAACTGTGTGGTCCCACACAATCCTCACAATTGTTTCTATGCCTGAGCCCATTGATGCAGCCATTGGGTCAATCCATCTCATTGAAGGCCTTCATCTTTTTTGCTAACCTTCCACTTTTCCAAACATGATGTCCTTCTCCAGGAACTTGATAAGATACCCAAAGATATAAGACAAAGTCTTGCCACCCTTGCCTCCAAAGAGTACTCAGGCCTTACTTCTTCAAATACATATTTGTTTGTACTTTTAGCCATCCATGGTACTTTCAATATTCTACTCCAACACCATAATTCAAATACATAGATTCTTCTATGGTCTCCCTTATGCAATGCCCAATTTTCACATGCTCCTGATGCAATGGAGAATACCATACGTTGGCTCAGGCTCATCTTAGTCATCAAAGTAGCATCCTTTCTCTTTGATACTCTAAAGAAGTTTTGTACAGCACATTGACCCAATGCAATGTTTTTTGATCTCTTGACTGATGCTTCCATGAACATTGATTGTAGATCCAAATAAGTCAAAATCCTTGACAACTTCAACCTTTTCTTCATTTATCATGATGTTACCTGTTGGTTCGGTCGTAAGGACTTTGATCTTCCTTGCATTGAATTATAACCCATAATGAAGGCAATCCTTGATCTTCATAAACAAGTGATTCAAGTCCTCACTTTCAGCAAGCAAGATTTGTATCATCTGTTTATCACAGGCTGCTATTAAGCCTTCCTCTAATCCTGATGCCACACGCTTCTTTATATAATCCAGCTTCTTTAATGATTTTCTCAGCATATAGATTGAACAAGTATGATAAAAGTATAAAACCTTGATACACAACTTTCCTGATTTTAAACAAGGCAGTATTCCTTGTTTCATTCTCATAACTTCCTCTGAATCCATGTACAAGGTCCAAATGACCACAATGAAATGTTTTAGAATTTTTATTCTTCTCAAGATTATCCACAGTTTATTATGGTCCACATAGTTTAATAGCTTTTCATAGTCAATGAAACACAGGAAATCATCTTTCTGGTATTCTCTGCTATCAGTCAAGATACATCTGAGCAATGATATCCAAAAATTCCATATACGACTTTAGTTTCCAAGAGAAGATAAATTCCTGGGTTACTGCAAATTATTCATCATGATAGCACTTAAGTAGCCCCCCCCCAAAAAAATCTTTTTCACTGCTATGGAGTCAATTCCAACCCATCCGACTTCATAGGACATGGGGAATGGTCCTGGGAGGTGTCCAACAGGGCATTCACTTAGGGAAGGAAATCATTAAGAGTCAAATAAATTAGTAGAAAGAATAGATGTACTTATGCTAGTATCCCTGAGAGAAAATAATGTCAGTGTAAAAAATTGTTCATTTAGTTTGCTCTTTTTCTTGTTTTATGAATGCATCTGTTTCATAACAAACTAATCAGCCATTTTAATGTGTAATACATATTAAATGGAAAACAATATATACAAAGGGATTGTATACATTGGGAATTAAACTTATAAATTGAATAATTTTAGTCCATTTGAAACTTATTATGGTGAACTACTCCCCACTATATAGAACACACCTAGATTGATGTTATGTTTTAAATATGATCATATATATAATTATATAGTATCATACATAAAAGATTCACATGTAATCATATCTATAATTATATTGTTATTTCATTCTACCAATACAATAAAATTTATCAAATACTGCTAAATCATATAAACTATTTTATGAGATATTATATTAATAGGTACCAAGGAAAGATTTTAGTAAATTAAAATGTTGTAGAAAATAAGAACCAAGGGCAGTTATTTATAAATATTAGCAAATGACTTCAATACTCAGAAACTAATAATTACATTTAGAATAAATAAGAGTTTTATTAAATAAAAATACCTAGATGTCTAAACATCAGTTCCTTATGAAGCAAAGGACTTTCATTTATAGATGCATGTCGTATGTAATACTGTCTGTTTCGTAGAACTCAATTTCACTAAATGAAAACAATACTTGATAATCAAATATGTTCCAATTTACTATATAATGACTTTTTTCTCTACAAGGAAATCATAGAGGTTTGAAATTCTCACTTATAACAGTGATATATTTATTGATTTTAGTGCTATCTAAATGAGCTTAGTTGCCAGCATTTCTCTATATTTAATAAGTTACATTGTAAAATGGGAGTAGAATATTTATATGTATTTTGATAGTGAAATACAATATCCATATCATTTTCTTGTAAATTAAAATATTAGCCTAACTGCATAGATCTGCTTTCCTATTTCTTTTTCTTCTTTGTGTGTTTGAGAATATTGAGATCTAGTTAAAAATTTAAAGAATACTTTATTTTCCCTCTCAATAATTTATACAGTTTTTTTTATAACATCGGTGTTGTTAGTGGTTTAAACAGAAGTAAGATGATTTTATTTGTTCAATCATCAGTATCCCATTTAAGTTCTATAATCTTTATTATTAAAACAATACTTCTGCATATAGATTAAATGTTATCATGTGAATATCTTAATTATTATTCTTAAAGTTAGCTTATGTCAGTCAACTTTGCATATGGTACATTAAGTTACATCCATAAGGGGGTAATTAATTTTCTCAAGGTCATATCATTGGCCAATACCAATAGTTATTTAGGTGCTATGGAATCATTCAAGATCAGAGCAACCTAATCTACAACAACAACAGGACACTGCCACGACCTGCCCAGTCCTCACAGATTTAAGTAGTATATATATTTTTTAATTGAGGCCTCTTTCAACCATTTAGTATGATAAAATTGTCATTTGTCAAAATGTATTGGTTACCTTTCATATGTATTGTTTTAGGGTTTAGGTATTTATAGGACTATACGCACACAGGACTGAAAAGATATTATCCTTGAATTTTTAAAAACATTTTAATGCTTAAATCATTTTATTGGGGGCTTGTAACACAACACTTAAAAACATTTTATTGGATTATGTTTCACATAGCATATAATTCAATGGTTTAAACGTATTTTGGAAGGTTCTGTGGTCATCGCCATATCAATTTCAGAACATTTATTCCTTGCTCCCCATTATCTCCTAACAGACCCTAGCAATTGTTTTTCTTTTATTTTTAAAATTTTATTGGATGATAATTCACATAGCATACAATTAAATTGTTTAAAAATATTTGTTAAAGTTGTTAAATCATCACCATATCCATTGTAGAACATTTTACTCATTCCTGAAGCTATTATTATTAGCTCCTCATTACCTTCCCACCCTCCCCTGCTATAACACTGAGCCTATTAATCTAATTCCCTCTATGGATTTACTATAATTGGATTTCATATAGAGAAAGTCATACTAAAAACCCAACCAAAATGCAGAAACAGTAAATAAAAAACTCAATTCATGAGAGAGTAGGAGATAACAGAAACTAGAATAAATAAAAAATGAGTCAAAGAGAAAACAAACGATAAGATGTTAAATTTTAACCTAACTACGTATATCTTCAGTCATCTACTTTTTACTGCCCTCTGTCTTAGGGGAATACTATTGGTATAGTTGTATGCATTTAGAAAGTGAAAATTATAGTATTATTTTCTAATGCTATAGACATATAAATGAAAATATACATGCACATTTACAAATATTACTTTAAAAATTCTCTCTTATACCTATCATTTCCAAAGTCTTGACCAAACATGAACAATTAGTAAAAAGCATTAAATATTGAATTCACTGGTTTTGCCTGTGTATTAATTTTTATATGAGAAAACCCAAGAGGTAGGGAAAATAATTTGAAATATAATTTTAAGAAACTTCTAAGACAGGCATTAAATTCCATTTCATAAAATGGAATTCATAATCACAAGAGTGCTCTACATTATGTGAATAGGTAGATTGCTATTTATGAAGTTTTACTTGAATAATATGAATTGGAGATTTATTTCATTAAAACCTTAAGTAGTTTTAGTATGTTAAACAATTTTAGCTTATATTTTTTTACTTTAGTAATGTATGTGAATCATCAATGTGATACTTAGTTAACTTCAAGAGAAAAAGATCAAATTTCCAATCAAAATCATGGTGTCATTATTTCCACATAACACTAAATACTTAGTTGTCTCAATTAAAACATTGTAAAAATGTCAAAATTCTAATTTTTTTAACCAACACATAAAATTGGATTACATTTAACTTTCTGGTTAATTAATTATCAATCTACAACAGAACTTCATTGGAATATGCTCTCACACATCATAAACCATTTTTGGTTATTCCTAATATTAAATCAATAGCAATTCATTCCATAGGAAAAGTAAAATTTTTAAATCAATGTTAATATTACCTTTTTAATAAAACTTAGTGTACCACTTGTCTGTCTCTTGGTCCTACTGTAGTGGCTTGTGTGTTGCTGTGATACTGGAAGTTATATCACTGGCTATATCAGTTCAAATACCATCTAAGTGAACAGGTTTTAGTACAGTTTATAGACTAAGGAAAGATTATGAAGAAGAAATAAGCTGTCCACTTCATAGGATTAGCCACTCAAAACCTCATGGATAACATCAAACACTGAAGACCTAATAAATAGAAGCAGAACATTGTCAGAATTAGTGCCAGAAGATGAACCACTCGGGTGAGGAGGCACTCAAAGCATTATTGGCGAAGAGCTTCTTTCTCAAAGAAGAGTTGAACGTAACGATGTGAGTGGAATAAGGCCTAGGGAGGAAAGCCCAAATGAGAAGAAACAGTTGCAAAAATCTGGGTAGAACTGCCCAGGTCTGTTTCCGAGACCATACATCATTACAAAAGTAGAAAGCTTCATCTTTTAACTTTTCCTAGATTTATACTTCCTGCATTTCGAGTTTCTAATATTAGTAGATTAAAAAAAATGATGAAACCAAGATGCACCTCAAGGCATGAACCAACTTGGAGCTGAATGAAATTAGCCAATTATAAAAGAACAAATATTATATAAGGCCACTATTAGAAGGGGGAAACATTGAGACAAAAACTGTCATATCAAAGGGAACAGGTTTAGGAAATTGCCAAGGAAGGAGGGAAAAGGTGACCATATAAAGCAATGTGCTAGATTGTTAACAAGTGTTAACCTGGGTGAAGTGGAAGATAGTACTTCAGAAGAGAGAGATGAGAAATCAAAGATCAGGTGAAGGGTAAACTATAGAGGGGTGGCCTGCAGTTTAAACTGTTGAATACAAAGTTGATAATCTGAAATATAATCTCCCACTTAGTTTACAATAAAAAGCATTGTAGAAGAAAAGAAATCATACCACACATTACATTAGGATAATGTACTGCAAAGGAAGTTTTAAAAATGTGGAAAATCAAAGACATTATTTTGAGGACTATGGAACACCCTACCCAATCAATAACATTATCAATCACTTCATATTCATATGGAAACTAGATTTTCATGTCTTTTTTCTGCTTGGTCCCATCTATAGAACTCCATAACACCTTAATAAGATATAATCCAATTAAAATATGCACCAAAGACATGAATGGACAATTCAATAAGAATGCCCTTTGAATGAATTATTACAAATATATGATGAAATTCGCATGATCACTAGCCATCCAGGAGATGCACACCGAAACCACACTGAGTTATCACCTTACACTGTGTTAGTCTGCATAGACTAGAGAAACAAATCCATAGAAACTCATGTGTATAAGAGAAAGTTTTATGTAAAGGGTACTTGTACATTAAGAAAACATCCCAGCCCAGTCCAGTCCAAGCCCATAAGTCGGATATTAGCCCATATGTCTGATACCAGTCTATAAAGTCCTCTTCATACTCACAAAACACATGCAATGATGCCGAATGTAGGATAATCACAGGCCAGTGGGTAGAAAGTCTTTGGATCCAGTGGTGTTGACAGCATCTCAGGGCTGGCAGGTGTCTCTATGTGGCTTCTCTGGCTCCAGAGGTCTGGTTACATCTAAGTAGGCCCATGTGACTTTTCTAGTTCCCAGGACATGGGTTGTATTAGTGTAGTGCTATATGTCATGTCAGTAGAGCATTGACTCAGGGAGTGAGCAGAGAGAGAAGGTGTCTCTCCCTCCAAGGAGGAAAATACCAGAGTTCCCAGAATCCTCAGAAGAAGGCCATGCCCATAAAGAGGCCTCATTGGCCATGGTCTGATTGACAGGCAAGACCCCACCCCTTCACTCGTCATCCTCTCAAATTGACACAAGATTATGTAACTGCCACACACCCACAATGATAGCCCCATTAAGAGAGACAGAGACGGAGATGGAGAAACATATGCTGGATAGATTGTGGATAAATTTGAACTCTTATACACTGCTGATGGGTTTGTAAACATTGTGAAAAATGATATGACCTTTCCCATAACAATTGAGAATAGAAATACCATAAATCTAGCAATACCTCTGCTGGGCATACACCCCCAAAGAAATAAGAGAAGGAACGTGAACAGACATATGCTATCTCACATTCATTACAGCACAATAGCAAGAAGCTATAAACAGTCCAAATGTCCAGCAGTAGAAGAATGGATAAACAAACACTTATATACACACAATGGAATTCCACACATCCCTAAAACACAGTGATGAAGCCAAGAAACAGAAGTACCAAAATGTGATATGATTATTAACATCACCTCCCTTAGGTTTGTATTTTTGGCAGTACGTGTTGTTATTTTCTACCACATAACTCAATATTCTTAGCTGTTTGATTCACATCCCATCAAAATAACTGTTTCACTTTCTCCAACAAAACAAATCACATTCCTTTAACATTTTCAATGAGTTTTGAGGACAAAGAAATTCTTAAGGTGAAAGTTCATGGTTTTCAAGTGGATAGGTTAAGGTTTCCAATTGAAATATTCATAGGAAATTCCCTCCTACCCAAGGAGAATGAGCAGGTTCATTGTCAGGATGGAAAAAATAAAATTCCATGAATGACTTTTCTGATCTTTTTCTCAATGTGCTTAAAACATCTTCCTACTAAGTCCCAAAGGATCTCTGGTGGCATAATAGGTCATGTATTGACCACTAACAGCCAGATCAGAGGTTTGAATCCACTACACGCTCAGTGTAAGGTTACTATGAGCCAGCATTCATTCAAATGCAGGAAGTGAATAATCCTTTATAATCATCCTGTGTCCTTCAAGAAAATCTATCAAGATTACCCCTTTGGAACCCCAAAATACAATTGCCATAACCTTCAAGCTGACTTCACTGTTTTGAATATAATTGACCCAGCAGATCCCTTTCATATCCAAAAGTTTGAATGGATCTTTTAAGAGATTTTTATACTGCTAAGGTACCCTATAACATCTAAAAGAGTCTTGATAGTATAGTGGGTTACCTGTTGAGATGCTAGTCACAAAGCAGCAATTTGAAACTTCCTGGGCAGGAGAAAGAGGAGCTTTTCTTCTTTGATAAAGATCCTGAGAAATCCAAAGGGTCAATTCAATTCTGTCCTGAAGGGTTTCCTGTGGGTATCTAGATAGCAGCCAGCAAGTTTGGTTTTGATTTTAGGAGAATCTAAAAGGAAGCTGGAGGTGCTGTTGGGTAAGTAGGGGAGCTGCTCACTGCCAAGTTGGGCAGTTGACAATTGCCAGCTGTTCTGCAGCAGCACTGTGAGGTGCTAAGATCCGGTAAAGATCGACAAGCTTGGAGCTCCTGTCACTATGAGTCAGAATTGACTAGAAGGCACTGAGTATGAACTTTATCAACAGTATCTGTACTTTTTGGCTTAGTCTCATATGAACAATATAACATACACTGATTCAGCAATTTCTACATACATTTGATTAAATTCTCCAAGTGGCACGATCAATCTCTTTTGCCATTCTATAATTATTCCATCCCCGTTAGCATAATATTCAGGCCCCATTCCCAACAATTTCCCTTCCCCTACTCTCTCCTACTCCTGGTAGCTATGAATAATCTTTGGTTTCTATTTATGGTTGACCCTTGGAACCACAGTTTTGAACTAAGCAGGCCTTACTATTATTGTGTTGAGCTCCAGCCATTAGGACTATCCACTTAATTGTATGCAAGATGCTAATCATCCCCTCTTGAGAGTTTCCTATCTCCAGTTAGCTGGGATGGAAGAACAAAAGGTTACTGGAGAGTTGATCTGCTGATGTGAAGATGATTAATGGCTCAGGTTCTTTAAGCAGCTATTTCGTCCAACACTTGAACTTGCCTTGATAGCAAAAGGAAAACCAAAAACGATGGAAGTCGGCCAAGCAGTCCAAAGAGCAGTTGTTCAAGGGCCAATGATAAGTCCTTTGAGGGTTTTTGACTGTGCAGGAGGCTGGTGCCAACATTATTCAAAGGTTAACTAAATTTGCTTAGTTCATGTAAGCAAATTTATATAATGTATACATAATACTTGTGACTAATTTATTTCACGCAGGAGGTCTTCAAATTTCACCCATGTAGAGGCATGCATTAGAACTTCATTTATCCTCCTGGCTGAGTAATATTTGAATGAATTACTAAATCACATTTTAATTTTTCAATTCATCTATTGAGGGGTATTTTTATATTTATTTTCATCTTTTGAATATCATGAAAAGAATGGCAATGAACCCTGGTGTACGGGTTTGTGTTTTCACATATATTCAGAATTGGGATAGCTGGGTCATATACTACTTTTAGTATATATCATTTTTTTTGAGAAATTGTCAAAATATTTTTCACAGTGGCTGTAACATTTTACGTTCCCATCAGCAGTGAATGAGGGTTTCAGTTTCTCCACAATCTCTCTTTAACTACATTGGCCCCATTTTCTTCCCTGCCCTGCCTTGATCTTCCCTGCCCTGCCCTGCTCTGCCCAACCCTTCCTTCCCCTGCCCTGTTCTTCCAGTCCCTGCCCTTCCCAGCCCTTCGTTCCCCTGCCCTGCCTTGCACTACAGTCCATCTCCTTGCCCTTTCCATTTTTTCTTTCTGCCTTCCTTCTACCCTCCCTCCCTCCTTGCCTGCCTCCCGCTCTTTCTTTTTCCCTTTCTCTCTCCTTTCCTCCCTTCCTCTTCCTCCTCCCCTTCCCTTCCCTTCCCTTCTACTTCTCTCTCAGCATTGTCCAATGGGAATGAGGTGGTATTATTAGGTACCTGGATAAGGAATTGTTCCTCTCCATGCCCAGGAGCCCACTTATAGGTAGTTGGAAGCTGCTCAAGACTAAAATGCCCACTCCAAATTCAGGTTCTGAACCAGGAAGGGGCGGGCCACCTAGGTGAGTGGTACACCTGGATTGGCCCCATCTAGGCCAGGTGGGCTGAATTCAGCCAATGGGGTCAACCAGTACCATCAACCACACCTCCCAATCGGGGGGGTCCTGCACAGCTGTGCCAAGGTCTCCTCTTTTCCAGCTGCAGCTCTGCACCACCAGGCCAGGATCTCCCTTTCTCTCTCCCTCTCTCCTTCCTGTAAAGCCTGAAAATGCTTCTATCCTTTATAAAAACCCACTTGGATCACAAACTAGGTTTTGGTGTGAATTCTTTCTCAAGCAAAGCCAAGGACTGAGCCATTTCTCACCTGAGAAACCTAACACTATCTAATTGTGGTTTTGAACTGTATCTCCAAGAGAGCCAATGGTATTGAATATCTTTTCATGTGCTTGTTGGCCAAGGTAGCGCATTTTTATAGTGACTACCATTTCTTTCTCTCTTTTTTCTTCCACATGCAGTCTTCCCCTATATTTTTCTCTTCTACCAACTATATCATTTGTATAATCAATATCATACCTTACATTTTCATCATATGAAACTCTTCATGTTTTCTGTTTTTCTGACTATAGAAACATGTATATGTCCTTAATGTACTTAATGTAGCCAATTGATCCCAGAGTTTTATCCACAGATAGTTTGGTGTCAGTTAAATCCTGCAGCTAATAGGTAATTTCAAATACTGTAAGTAAACATTTTAATCAAGCCAATAAAATCGAATTTTATTTTTACCTAAAAGTACACAGTTGACATTAGTAAGTCTTTATATGTCAACTTGCTCTCATTATCATGGGCTGAGGTCTGTAGACAGGAAATCTCCAGTCCTCTTTTACTTGTAGATGGTATAGACTGTCATAGGAAAAACAAACAAATAAAGAGTATTTGGCATTTAAAATGGGTTTTTGTTTGTTAAAAACACGATTCTAAAAGCTACATAAATCTCAATATTTGAACTTAAGTATACTATAAATGTCGATATCTAGCTGATTGAAGTGATGCATACAGTACTATCAACCAATTTATGGGCTAACATTTTTACATTTTTGATATATCAGAAAAAAATCAAAAAGTGATTAAATGAAATAATATAAATGTTATACAATTGCTAATTGTGTAGATCCTGACATCGGAACAGGACTAGGCAACATTTAGTTCCATTGTGCAAAAGGTTGATTTAGGTTCAATAGCAACTAACAACAACAGCAGCTTTATCATGTTTTCTTTGTCATTTTCAAAGTGATCAAATCTCTTTATTTGAGCAAGAAATTAGAATATACGTTAATTCATTTAATAAAACCATAGTGTCAAGGTTTAAATTAGGAAAAACTGACTAAAATAATACTACTGCCGTTGTGATTAGTTGCCATGTAGTCAGTTCTGACCCATGATGACCTTATACACAAGAAAACACTCTCTCGTCCTGTGTCAACCTCCTAATTGTTCCCATGCTTGATCCCATTGTTGCAGCCAAGTATGTCAATCTATCTCCTCTTTCTCTGCTCTTTACCAAGCATGGTGTTCTTCTCCTAGGACTAGTCTCTCCTGAAAACATGTCCAAAGTATGTAAGCCAAAGTGTCTATTGACATCCTTGCCTCTAGGGAGCACTCTGCTCCTACCACTTCCAAGACAAATGTTTGTTCTTTTGTAGTCTGTAGTTCACTCAATATTCTTCTCCAGCACTCACATTCAAGTGCATTGATTCTCTTGTTGTATACTTTCATCAGTGTTCAACTTTCACTCATGAGGCAACTGAAAATAGCATGGTTTGAGGCAGGCATTCCTTAGTCCTCAAAGTATGCTTGCATTGCAACACTCAGAAAAGGCTTTGTGCGACAGATTTATTTATTGCAGTGCATCATTGGACCTTGTGACTGCTGTTTCCATTAGCATTGCTTGTGGATCCAAACAAGATAGTCTTTGAAATCTTCAATCTATTCTCCATTTATCACGATGTTACCTATTGATCCAGTTGTAGAAGATTATGTTCTTCTTCCCATTGAATTATGATTCATAGTGAAGGCTGCACTCTTTGATCATCTTCACCAAGTGCTTCAAGTCCTCCTCCCTTTCAAGAAATATGGTGTGTAATCTGCATATCACAAGTTGTTAATAAACTTTTGTCCAATTCTGATGCTACATTCTTCTTCAT
>NW_022111320.1:12215197-12216700 GCF_000313985.2 Echinops telfairi | reverse complement strand
TTTTTGAGGTTTCCAAAATCATTCAATATTTTGCCCATAGAAAGTTTCAATACTGCAACTTGAAGCTTAAAATTTTCTTGAATTATTTCAGTTTTATATGTGCTGAGTGTGTTTCTTTTGAGCTCAATGTAATGTTCAAGAATTATTTTTCTAAGTCCAAGTCATTACAAATTTCATTAGAAAGTTTAAATTTGTCTTCTCCAGATTCCCTTTGAAATTTTCTTTTCAACTCTTTGACTTTATCATTGCTTGCATTTGCTGTAGCTGCTCTCGGTTACAGCATGTTTCAACTTGTCTTCTCACATTTACTTTGATGTTTCCTTTCCTTCCAGTCTTCTTAATGACCCTTTGCTTTCTTCATGAATAATATTCTTGATGTTCTCCCACATCTCATAAGATCCTCTGCCATTTGAGTTCAATTAATCATATCTGTGTGTGTGAGATCTAAGCCAATATTTTCCTTCAATTTTTAAAAATTTTTTGAAATACTGGTGGGATAGATTCACAGTCATATTTTGGGATTAGTGGACTTGTTTAAATTTTCTTCGGCTTCAACATGAACTTTCATATATAGTTTGTCTTGTTCCACAGTCAGACTCTGCCCTGATTTTAGCTGCTGATTTTGAGCTTTCCACTGACCATTCCCACAGACTTAGTCCATTTGATTTCCATGCATACCATCTGGAGAAGTCCATGTGTATAGATGCCTTTTGTGTTGTTGAACTAAGGTATTTGCTCTGAGCAGTATTTTGCCTTGCAAAATTCTATCAATAAATCTCCAGCTTCATTTCTACCACCAATGCCATATTTTCCCAATTGCTATTCCTTCTCCCCCCCTCCCAATTTTTGCATTCTGATGACCAATAATTGCCTACACATCTTGATTACATGTTTGATCTATTTCAGCCTGAAGTCATTGTTAGAAATCTTCAATTTCTTCATCACTAGCTTTACTTGGTCATGCATACATTTGAATAATAGTTGTATTAAGTGGATGTCCTTGAAGAGAGATAAATAAAATCTTAACTCGGACAGCATAGTTCTTCAAGATAGACCTTTAAATGCCCTTTTGGTTGGTGAATGCAGCACAGTTTTTCATAATTGTGTCCTTCCCAGCATAGTAAACCACATGTTTTTCTGATTTTAAATGGACAACACCAGTCCGTTTCAGAACTCTAATGTCTAGGATACGCAAAACATAAAGACCAATATGTTAGGGGTGACTAAGGTGAAAAATACTACTTCACGTGTTAATATGGTACATTAGAAATTAAGTAATTCTATCAAATAAAGCAAAAATGATCTTAGATAAGTTGGCTTTAAGATTTGTAAATTAGTATAACGCAGGAAAAAAAACCAGAATTTTAATATTACTGTCATGCTGCAGATATAATTCATTGAATAATGACAAAAGAACAGATTATGATATTCATTTCTTTCATGCAGGTAACAATTACAATATATTCCTCAACAGGAAGCCAGGCAGAGAAAGAGAAACAGCAG
>NW_022111320.1:12212339-12214415 GCF_000313985.2 Echinops telfairi | reverse complement strand
AGGTCAATTAACCAATGATCTCCAGGGAAATCGATCCCTAAAATAAAGATTCTTGTAATAATGAAGAATAGAAGTTTGTTTTCAGAACTTAGTAGGCAATTCTGAGCTTTAAGACAAGAAATGGCTTGCTAATATACATTTGTCATAAGAGATTTAAAAGCACGAAAAATAAACACATAGAGAACACTATGATTGGACTTTTAAAAATAATAGATCTCTTAAATAAATTCTGAATAAAGGAGGAAGAAACATCAGTTATGTGTAAAGAATTAGGCACACAGAACATGTCATATAAAATGTGAAATGTCAGAATCGATAGGTGATATTAATTGATATTTTGTGGGCAAAATAAATGATATCCTTTGGTGTGTACTGATACTTGCATATTGATTTAATTGAAGATGAGAGAATATATGTGCACTGGTGGTGAGAAAACTTCAGAACTTTGTGAACATATCATAATCAGTAGCTGTCTGGTAACTTAATTACTGTCAGGCATCTTTAATTAAAGAGGTCTGCCTTATCTTTAATTGCTACAAATAGAGCATCATTCTCTGTTTACTTTCCAGGATTCTACACATTTGCTACAAACTGTTAAAATGACATTTTAGTCCTGTCAAGTTTCAATCTAATGCCTTTTGAAAATCTTCTTTTGAAATTTCACATAAAATATTTTTTACATACAATTTTTCAAAAAGGTAAAGGTATATGACAATTAATAGAAATGAATTAATTTCAAATCTCCTAACTGTGAAATGGAAAAACAGCTGATGGTTATTGGGATCTGCTATGATATTCAGAGATGACCTATAAGTTCTGCTTTTGAATATAACTTCCCTGAATGCCAGACAACCATCTCAGATAAGTAACTCCATGACGCTGATTGAGACTGTCAGTAGCAAGACCCCCCCCCATAATGATGTCTGAGAACAGAGAAAGCCACCAGTATCATTCTCAAAACAAAATTGACCAAAATCGATTACATCAGTGAATCCAATGACTTTACCATACAATTTTAGTGCCACATTTTTCTTCCAACATCCTGATTGGAATCCGGCCTTTTGCTTTCTGATAACATCCAATGCATAGCAAACTTCCTAAAAGCTCATTAAATAGTCACCAAACACAAGCCCCAAACCCATAATAATTTCTCTTAATGAGACATCTTGTGGTTTTTCATGGTTTCCCCCTTAGCCATGATTCAATACCAATTTTGTCCAATTACTGATATGTCCCTGGTGATAGATTTTAAGAAAATTGAAGTTTCCACAAAATAAACAGAAGGCCTCAGAGCTACAGGGCAGGCCGAATCCTAGTGTGCACCTCTGTATTCCCGAGGGATCCACCGAGGGAAGGCCCCATATTCACCGTTAGGATGGAGCTCTCGTTTTTATTTGCTTTTGCGATTTCATATTTTTTAAGGATCTCCAGTGTTGGCTTTAATCTAATTTAATTTCTAACCAATAACATGATCCAACAGTTTTTGTTATGTTGCTAGCTGCCCTCCAGTTGCTTCTGAGGGTGATCATGCATACAACAGAACAAAACTGGCTGTTCCTTACACATCCTCACATTGTTCTCGTGTTCCAGCCCATGGTTGCAGCCCCTTTGCCAATCCATCTTGCCAAGGGCTTTCTGCTTTTTCACTGACATTCCTCTTCACCAAGCATGATGTCCTCAACGTACTGGTCTCTCCTAAAAACATATCTATGTTAGGCCATGTTAACTAGAGAAAGAAATCCAGTGACGCTCATCTATGTGTATTTGTATATCAAGAAAATATCCCCACCTAGGCCAACTCGAGTCCATAAGTCTGATACTAGCCCATAAGTCTTGCTTCAGACTTACACAAAGACATACAGTGATGCGGTATGCAGGAAGATCATTGAGTGGGTGTGCAAAGTCTTGTAGATCTGAGGTGGGTGGAAGCATAGCAGGGCTTCTGCAGTTCTCTAGGTCAGCAAACAGGATGGTTAAGGCAGAGAGAGATAGAGAGGTTTCCTGAGCCCTGCTTATGAGAAGACCAGGGCCACAAGAAGGCACCATCAGGCTATGATCAGACTGAGAGGTTGAATA
>NW_022111320.1:12195668-12211339 GCF_000313985.2 Echinops telfairi | reverse complement strand
TTCGATGTATTAGAGACAGTTAGGCAACTTCTCGTCTGTAAACATATTTTCTTGTTTCTATTTCTGCTGAACTTACAGCAATTGTTCTAACAATATTTTTAGCTTTTTGAATACTTTAAGGAACTGCATAGTTATGGGAATTTCTGAGAATGTTTTCTATAAACTCTTGATAATCATTAATATCAATTTAGCAATTAAAATATCATTAAATATGAACCCTTGTCTTTCAACTGCAACCATGCAACTAGTAGTTCCTTAATATCCACTAATGTGGCTCCAAAAATTGAGAAATCATAATTTATTCTTATCTTGAAATTGGCTACAATTTATATTAAATGTTCATAATCCATTCATCTTTTTTTTCTAATTTATAATGATGTTCTCTAAGAGTTTTTTCCAGGGAAGACCAACAAATTATTTACATTTGAAAGTTTCTGAAGTAATTAATCCATCAACTAGTTTTGTATGGACCTTTACATTTCTATTTGTTCATTGTTTCCTAACTACCTATTGGTTTTACAGATAGGGGCACACAAGCACACCCATATATCTCTTGGGAATTTGGGGCATAACACAAAGCTGAAACAAATGATAGTGTGTCGCTCTGTTTTTTTAGCACTTTTAGCATTATGTATTTGTTTACCGAAGTAACAAACTCAAGGTAATAAAAAAGTATTTGATCAAAAGAATAATGAGTTTTATGAAATAAATTAACATTACAAGTGTAGCTTTGTCTACTTTTTATACCTATGGATGGAACGAACATTACACAGTCACTTAGAATACAGTGTTGTGCATATGAATATTAAAAATGAGTAAGGAATGTAAATTTGTGATTTCCATATTGGGCAGCTGTCCAGATACCCACCTTAGAGAGAACCGAGAATACAAGTGTCATTTTAAAAATGGAGTCATTGAACTCAATAAAAAATTAGATATCAGTTCTGTTGAACTGTTGCAAACCTGCTGAATCCCACCACTGGATACAACTCTAACGCACACTTTTCCTTATTTCAAACCATGCGGTATTCCTATGTTCTGCTCCAGCAACTGTCTCTTGATCCATGTTCATATTCCACATGAGAACAAATAAACGTTTTAGAATGCCCATTCTTCTCAGGCTTGTGTATAGTTTATTATGATACTTTGCCTTTGGATAGTCAATAAAACACCATAAACATCTGATTTCCTCTGTTTTCAGTCAAGACCCATCTGACGTCAATAATAGTCCTTGCTCTATGTCCTCTTCTGAATCTGGCCTGAACCTCTGGAAATGCTCTGTCGATGTACTGCTGCAACTCTTTTTTGGATGATCTTTGCCAAAAATTTGATTGCATGTGATATCAATGAAACTGTTCTATAATTTGAGCATTCCATTAAGTCACCTTTCTTTAGAATGGATACAACTATGGATCTCTTCCAGTCAGTTGGCCAAGTAGCTGTCTTCACATTTCCATGTATAGATGGCTAAGTGCTTCTGGTGCTTCATCAGTAGTTGAAGCACTTTAATTGGTATTTCATAAATTCCTGGAACCTTGATTTCGAATAATAATTTCAGTGCAGTATGAACTTCTTCCCTCATTGCCATTGGTTCTTTCCCATCTGCTACCTCATGAAATGGTTGAATAACATCTAGTTCTTTTTGGTTCAGTGACTGTATGTATTCTTTCATCTTCTGTTGCATCTTTCATCTTGATGCTTCCTGCATCATTCAGTATTTTGCCCATCTAATCTTTTAATATTGCAAATTGAGCCTTGATTTTTGTTCTTGTGCTCTTTCTATTATGATATGCCGAGTATGTTCTTTTTTTAAATCATTTTATTAGGGGCTCAAACAACTCTTTATCACAATGCATACATACATCAATTGTGTAAAGCACATTTGTACATTCGTTGCCCTCATCATTCTCAAAACATTTGCTCTCCACTTAAGCCCCTTACATCAGTTCCTTATTTCCCCCTCCTTCCCTACTCCCCCCTCCCTCTTGAACTCTTGATAATTTATAAATTATTATTTTGTCATATCTTACACTGTCTGACCTCTCACTTCACCCACTTTTCTGTTGTCCATCTCCCAGGGAGGAGGTTATATGTAGATCCTTGTAATAGGTTCCTCCTTTCTACCCGACCCTCCCTCCACCCTCCCAGTATCGCCACTATCACCATTGGTCCTGATGGGATCATCCACCCTGGATTCCCTGTGTTTCCAGTTCCTATCTGTACCAGTGTACATCCTCTGGTCTAGCCAGATTTGTAGGGTAGAATTGGGATCATGATAGTGGGAGCGGGGAGGGGTGTGGGTGTGGGAGAGATGGGGGTTGGAAGCATTTAGGAATTAGAGGAAAGTTGTATGTTTCATTGTTGCTACACTGCACCCTGCCTGACTCGTCTCCTCCCCGTGACCCTTCTGTAAGGGGATGTCCAGTTGCCCACAGATGTGTCTTGAGTCCCCACTCTTCACTCCCCCTATTCACAAAGATATGATTTTTTGTTCTGATGATGCCTAATACCTGATCCCTTCGACACCTTGTGATCGCACAGGCTGGTATGCTTCTTCCATGTGGGTTTTGTTGCTTCTCAGCTATATGGCCGCTTGTTTACCTGCAAGCATTTATGACCCCAGAAGCTATATATTTTGTCAGCTGGGAACCATCAGTTTTCTTCACCACATTTGCTTATGCACCCATTTGTCTTCAGTGATCATATCAGGGAGGTGAGCACACAATGATATGATTTTTTGTTCTTTGATGCCTGATAGCTGATCTCTTCAGCACCTCATGATCATGCAGGCTGGTGTTCTTCTTCTATGTGGGCTTTGTTGCTTATGAGCTAGATGGCCACTTGTTTACCTTCAAGTCTTTAAGACCCCAGACACTATATCTTTTGAAAGCCAGGCACCTTAAGCTTTCTTCACCACATTTGCTTATGCACCCACTTTGTCTTCAGCGAGCATGTCAGGAAGGTCAACATCATGGAATGCCAGTTTAATAGAACAAAGTATTCTTGAATTGAGGAAGTACTTGAGTGGAACCCCAATGTCCATCTGCTACCTTAATACTAAACCTGTAAATATATGCACATAGATCTGTGTGCCGAGTATGTTCTTATTTTAGTTTTCTTATCCTAGGTCTTTGTACATTACTTTATAATATTTTAATTTGTCTTCTCCAACTATGACTTGAAAATTTCTTTTCAGCTTTTACACTTCATCATTTTGTTCATTGCCTAACCTACTCTATGATTGAGAACAAATGTCAGAATCTTTTCTGACATCAATGATATTTTCTTTGTTTCCTGTATTTTTAATGATCTTTGTTTCTTTAGGTATGATCTTCTTGAAGTCTTCCCAGAGTTCAGGTCTTCTATCATTAGTGTTCAATATGTTAAATACTTTCTTGAGATGGTCTTGAAATTCAAATGAGATAAAACAAGGTTGTATTTTGGCTCTACAGGACTTGTTTTAGTTTTCTTCAGATTCAACTTCAGTTTACATATGAGCAATTGATGGGCTGTTCCACAGTCAGCACCTAGATGCTATTATTGAGCTTCTCCATCATCTCTTCCCATAGACGTAATCAATTTGATTTATGTCCATAATCCTGAGAATCCCAGGTGTGTAGCTGCTCCTTGTGTTGATTAAAATGGCATCTGTGGTGAAGAAGTCATTGTTCTTGCAAAATTCTGTCCTGGCTTCTCCAATTTCATTTTTATCACCAAGACCATGTTCTCCAACTCCTGTTCCTTCATAGGTTTCCAACCTTTTCATTACAAGCATCAATAACTATTAATGCATCTTAATTGCATATTTGATCAATTTCTTACAGTAGGTATTGGTAGAATTCTTTAGTTTCTGCATTATTAGCTTTCATGGTGGGTGTATAAACTTCAGTCTAGGTGTTGTGGTAATTAAAAAATCTCCTTTCAATTTGAGAGTATTAAGAATGAAGGGGTAGAATTTAACCTGTCAATCAGGTTGCTGCTTGATTAGAGGGTGACCAAGATAAATATATCTTTGAGTGCAGCTCTCTCTTTGCTCTCACCTTCCTGTTGACAAACCACGGGGAGCCCTACTGAGACCTGCTCGCACTGCCACTGGATCCATAAATCTTTGAACCCACTGACTGTGATCATCCTGCGTTTTATATCATTGCATGTGACTGTGTGAGCCTGAAGCAGGATTTATAGATTAGTATAGGATTTATGGGCTAATATTGAACTTATGAACTTGTTCTGGACTGGGCTGAAACATTTTATTAATACATAATTACTCTTTGATATAAATATTTTTTATACATAAGTGAGTGTCTCTGGATTTGTTTCTCTAGTCAATCCCTCTAGGGAATCCAGTCTAAGACAATTGTATTGACTGACTTTTCTTGTATTCAGATAGATATTATCCTATCACTGACAGCATATCACATCAAGATAGATCAGAAAATCCATTTTGGAAATCAATGTGACATCATTCCTCCTGATTGTGTCATTTCTGCCATAGTAAACACATGATTTTCTGATTTAAAATGGACAACACCAGTTCAATTCACTAATGCACAGAATAGCAGTCTTTGTGTATTTCACGCAGGTTTCGTTTCTTTTTTATGACTTCCAATATTCCTACCTTCCTACATTCCAAGTTACAATTGTTAATTGATACTTGTAGTTGTTTATTTTTCATCTTGCATAGTGCTCTAATAATACATGAAGATCCCAAAGGCTTACGCCCCTAGCTTTACTCCATCCACATCGTTATAATTGAGTCTATTCTGACAAAGCAGGTCTTCCTTAGTCACATGTTGAATGTCACCTGAGCTTGGGCCTCGTCTAACATCATCTCTGACAGTGTTCTGGCTCTATTCATTAGGTATTCAGTAAGCGACATTGTTTCAGTGCTATCCCTAATTTTTTTTTTTCCCGTGGCTTATTCCACCCAAGCATACAGCTTTTCCTTCTTGGTAGCTTGGTCTTAATCTGGAACCTCTGCTGAAATCTGTTCACATTTGGTGACCCTGTTAGTATCTGAAATATCAGTGGCATAACTTCCAGCAACACACAAACCACCACAGTGCACAAATTGACATACAAGCTTGTTTCTGTTTCTTGCCCCCACCCCCAATCTAAAACAAAACCATCTTCTATTTTTATATCTTGTTTACATTAAGTACTATTCTTTCTTTCATACCTTTTAATTAATTTACTTTTCAACCATTTCTACAATCCTTAATTCAGGAAGCCCTCATATCTCAGCCAACTCCTCATTCACATAATACCAGGCCATTCAGAATAAGATCCAGAAACACCCTGCTTATGCCTGGCCCCTGCCCCTTGCACTATCCCAATGAAAGGTACCATCTCTGCTATCCTCTTCTAGGACCCTTCTCAGAGACCACTGCTTCTTGAAAGCCAAGAAGTCTTATCCCTCCACATCCACCCAACCCTGTACCTGGAGAAACCATTCTACTCCCAAATTACAAGACCTCCAGTTCCTTAGCTCACACAGCCCATTTGACCTCAATTCAAAGCACACCTATTCCTGCCGGTCCAAGCACCCAAATAGGCTGAGCTAATTGCTCCTAGGCACTATTCCAACTGCTCAATGATCTTTGTCCTACACAATCCTGAACTCTCCCAGAGTGGAATTTGGACCCCTGCTTTTTACCCCCCCCCACTTCCTTAAAACAACATCTTGTGATGTGTATATATATATAATTATTATATACAGGTATATATATATATATAATAATTCAGTGAGTAAAGGAGCCCTGGTAGCACAGTCATTGTGCACTGGACTGCTAACTGCAAGGTCATTATGCATGGAATGACTAACCCCCAGCCACTCTGGGAGAGATGAAGCATTCTGCTCTCACTAAGAGTTACAGTCTCAGAAAACCCACAGGATAAGTTCTACCCTGACTATAGGGTCTCCGTGACTCACAATTGACTTGATGGCAGTGAATTTGGTTTGAATTATTCATCAGTACTACCCTTTCTTTAGTGACATTTAACAAAAACATATTTTCCCCCAGCACTTCTACAATCCTCATCTTAGCAATACCCAAATCTCCCTGTCAGCTCCTCATCTCGACCATCCCAGACTACCTGAGGTCACTCAGAGCAATAGCTTCCCCCATGGACCACTCTTCATTGCCCCATCCCAGACACTCACCAGCCCAATAAAAGGTGTACGTCGCTGCTACCTCCTCCGGATCCTCCTGAAAGACTCCTGCTTCTTGAAAGGTGTGAGCCCATCCTTCCACATCTACTGAGGCCCAGACTTCCCTGAGAAACTTTCCGATAGTCTGCTACCCCACTCAAACCCCTCACCTTCACGCAACCATGGAGCCTAAACATATCCCAGGACCCTAAGTTTTCGTTTAGAAGATTATATATATCTCACTTATGACCTTTTAATTTATGTTTTTAACATGTTTCTATGGTTCATTTATTTATCTTTTATAATGGGCATTTAAAAGGTTTTGTTTGTTTTATGCATGAAAAGGCAATTAATACATGCAGTTTTCAACTACAGAGCTTCTCAAATATGTTGAGGAAAAGACACTATTGAAACCTGATGTAATTATGTTCACTTTTCTTCTCTTTCTCTTTTTTCATAAGTGTATATGTCAAAATGCACTCTTTTGATTCTAAACTGTGTGAAGTTGATAATTGCTACAAATGGATAATGAAAAACATGAATGCATATAATAGATAGTACATACAATTTCTTCTTGTTAATTAAGAATATTATTGTAATTTTTCAAGATGATGAATTTAATGACACATTGTTTTATTTTATATACTGATAAGTTGATTCTCTTTACTGCTTTAGTTAAAAACTTTAAGCTCATTTTTAATTTATAAGTTTATATTTGTATGCCCAAATACAACATACAAATGGTAGATAATAAATAATTTAATGCAAACTAGTTCAGAAATAATCTATACAAAAGAATTATAAGCATATATTTTCCTCTGTAAAAAGGCTATTTATGTTCAAATTAGCATAGTTCCTTTACACAACTAAAATATGGATTATTCCTCTTCTTTACATATTCATACATCACGCTTTTGTGTTTATACACTAACTTTGAGCCCCTCATATATACTTATCTACCCATCCATATCTATTTAGATATATAGTATAATTTTAAACTACAATTAAACAAATGTTAAACATCTTTTTCCATTCAACTCACAAAAGAGTGCAATAATGTTCTCTGTTGGATGCCTTACAGTCAGTTCCGACTCATTATAATCCTGTGTGCAACCACAGGAAACACTGGTTAGTGCTGTGCCTTCCTCACCAGCATTCTTTTGGTGAAGCCCACGGTTTCGTGTAGGATGTCAATCCGGCCCCTCCCTTGAGGGTCTTCCTCTTTTGCACTGATGCATTTTACCAAACAGACCAATCTTTGGTCTCTCTTGATAATGTACAAAGTACATTAGCTCAGTCCCACCATCTTGATATCTAAGGAGAATTTTGGCTATATTTCTTCAATGAAAGATTTGTGTGTTCTCCTGGCATTCCGTGGTGTTTTCACTGTTCTTCACCAACTCTATAATTCAAATGCTGAACTCTTTTTTCAGCCTTCCTTATTCATTGTCTAACTTTCAGATGCATGTGAGGTGATTAAAAAAATAATAAAAACCATAGCTTGCTTCAGATACAACTTAGTCTTCTAAGTGACATCCTTGCTTTATGACACTATGATTATCCAAATAGTAATTATTTAATAATATTTCAATGCAAATATAAAATGTGTGTGGACTTTCCAAGTTAAAAATATACCTCGTGTGTACTAGGATTCAGCTCAAAAACTGTTGAAAAGTTTATAAAAGATTATGTGTCTCTAGTGTACTAAGTTTACAATTTTTCTCCCATTTTTGTTGGTCAAAAGTTTGGAAAAGCATAAGGACTATTCACTTCATTACACACACATTTAAAAGCTTTTAGTTTAGTTTTTTTTGTTTTGTTTTGTTGTTTTACTTTAGCATTTCTTTAGCCCCAACACACTGACAGGGACAGGACTGGCACTTTTTGCTTGCTAAGGGAATGAACCTTCAACTTGCTATGAATGAACATTCCGCTTGCTAAGAGATTGAACCACAGACCCTAAGGTAAGAAGTCTGATAAACATCTCAATGTGAGGTCACACTGGGAGGATCTCCTGTCTCTGAGTTATAGCTTGGAGGTGGACATCCTGACTTAAGAGTTATGGACTGGGAAAAGTTTGACAACTCCAGACTGCTGCTGTAGCTTGAGATAAAACTAGAAGTGTCCTGACACAAAACTGTAGTCTCAGATACATTAGAAAGAATTATGTAGGAGACTCAAGGGCAAATTTTGCATTGAACTAGAAAGTGTCTTGACTGATTGTCTGCAGAAGGGCAACTCCTGCTCCTTGACTGGGTATTTACAAATAAGAAACTGCCCCGAGACAGTGTTCTCTCTGAACTCTCCAGGAGACACAGTTCATTCTCAAGGGCATCTTACCTATGCTCCAGGGGTCCTTCTCACCTTGAGAGGGGGACCTGCTTGATTCCTTTTTGAAACATCTTGATGTTGAAATAACACTTTTGCTAAACTCTTTGCTGCTGTTTGCGCATGAGTATGTAAGTGCAGTTGATCTCTGGTTCCTAAAACCCCACTGAGTTGGGGGACTAGATAGCACCCCAGAGGATGACAGCATGATGCTGGCTGCAGGACTTCTCATTCCTCTGCAGGAGAGAACACCACACATCCCTCTTCTAAATGCTGTCGCAACGGCCCTGATGGTGACCTTGTCAGCTGTTTCAGGTTGATAGTCTGCATTAAACTTGTTGGACGCTATGCTCTGTAGACTCATATTGACAAGGACACTCAGCACATCTCCATTAGGTACCTTTCCTCCGATGCAGCAGTGCTGCTTGCTACTTCACACACCATCATCACACTCTAATTAGAGTCATACTCTCTCTATAACCCAGTGAAAGAAAAGCCAAGCATTGCTTACCTCTCTCTGGAAACTATCTTTGCCATTCATAGTTTTCTAGGAAAGTCCTTGGATGATCGCTATGCAAATAATTTTGTTAATGTGTCAAGCCTCAAAAGACAAGCAGAAAATTGCCAAGCAAGCTATGCTATCACATGGATGTGTGCTTGAAATATAAGATTCTTCTTGATTGTATATCAGACTATCTGCCTGGATTAAGTTCTCTAAGATTTCACGACATATAAACTATTAAAGAGCATAGATGCATGCTAACAGTAGATAACATTTGGAATTTTTACAAAACTTCAAAATGCTATGGATGCAGAGATTTCCTAGTATCACAACAAATTAAAAACCTTTTATAGGTTTGCTATTTTTCAAGGAGACAATTATAATAAAAATGTAGGCTGACAGAAATGCGTCTTGATCATATCCATAGTAACAGAAGTAAATTGGTAACAATATTGAACCAAACTTGGTATAATAAATGTAAAGTTGTTTTTTACTGGATGTTCTTCCTGGCAATACCAAATGTGTGAAGACTGCAAAGGTAGCTCATGGGCATTTGAAAAACGCCAAGTGAGCAATGTATATGTTGTATTTATTGTTATTTTGTTCTAATGGTGGTTTGGAGATTATCTTTCTCGAGAGCTATGGGAGTAATAATGGGAGAAAACACTTAATTTTATATCATGACTTTGAGTATTATTCCAACAAGAATGCTATGCTTTCCCTTGATACTGTTATTAATGACCTCTGAAAAAATTATATCACTTACTTAGAAAACTCACTGTTCTTATCATCACAAAGTTCAGGGACTGTAAGGAAAAGCAAAGAATTCTAAATCTATTAATACCAAAGCTCTCAGAAAGCCTAGCACTTCTAGATGCATAGAAGTTATAACGCTATTGAAGATAATTAGATCCACCTTATCTAGGACTCACAAACGATCTCCTTTTAAATTAATGACAAGCTGCCGCAAATATTTGGGAATTTTAATCCCAATGCATAATCCTTTAAGACAGGCTAATATGACTAAATAGTACCAGAGACTTCAGCTTTAGCATAAACATATTCAAATTGCTTTTCCAGAATCATCGCCATAATCGTCCCAATATGAGCGAATGCATGGAGATTGGGTCTTCTGGGAAAGATAAAAGGAAAAACTGCTTTTAAATTAAATGGGAAAACTATTTAAAGTACTGTTAATTACTGATACAACACTAGAATGTGTATCATTTGATTCGTGACTTTAAAATAAAAAGAGACTTAGAAATAGGATGCATCATGCTCTTCTGACTACTAGCTGTCAGTTCCAGTAGACAATCTCACACTGAGGGTCCTTTAAATTCTCCTGAAACTGTCAACTTTAAATTTAGAATTAGACTACTTTATCAGGACAAACTGAATTGCTTCTGAGCAGGTAACAGAAGAAGATGATCAACTTACTGAAGAAACTAAAGGTCTAGGCCTTTAGTATCCTGTTCCTATTTTTATTCTATAAAGAAGCCAATAAGCTTTTGTGTGTTTACATGTTCTATATTGTCAAAGGATGTTAGTCAAAATATGCTTTTGCTTACCTTCACTTTGTTATTATGAACTGCCTGTACTATTGCTTTATTATACCACACTCAATCCAGCTCACACATTTTTAAATCTGTCTGTTAATTATTTCAGAATATAACTTTCTTTTTACAGTTCTCTTCTGATATTTAAGTCCCTCTCACATTATTAAAAATTAGTTACTTCCATCACTTGTCTTATAAAAAGTGAACTTCAGACCTATGTCAACATATCTTTTGTTATGGAGTGATAACAGATGAAATATGCCTCCCAGGAATGAAAAATTATATTGGATTTATCCTTGCTACATACCCAGCTTATTCTTTTGAGAGCATCCCAATCTACTCTGTCGGATATATTTAATTTCGTTAAAAAATTCTGCCCATGTTAAAAGATCAATATTTGATTCACTCCTGTTGAAATAAATAATATCATGTCCTCCACAGATTCTGTGTCATTCTTATGGGAATGTAACGTCTGTTCTGAAAGCCCAATAATTCAGGTAAATTTGAATTTATTAGCCAAAGTTGTCATGGAAAACATAGAGCTTGATCTCTGTTAGGCTAGCCAATAGGGAACTTTTACTATAGCAAACTCTTCTTGCTGTATGGATGTAAATGCTCTAAGTCACGTAGAACAGGCCATGACTAGGTTAAAGAAAATTGTCCTCTAAATCCCTGTGAAAGGCACAGCTGGGTGTTGAATGTCTTTAATGGCCTACATTTGGTATCACAGGCCTATGTCTGTTACAAAGACTAATCCTCATTTTTGAAAAGTCGTGCTGTCTGTTGTATCTTATCCAGTCTTTTAAATGATTCTGCCATTTCAAGTTCATCAGCATATGAGAGAAGGGATACTTTCCCAACTATTTATGCATGAAATGAAAACCCAGTAGAATGGTTATCATAGTAATTTTTAAATAGGATGATAGCAAAAGTGTAACACAGGTTGTCAAAAAGAGTTCAGCTGTTTTTCAATAATGTAAACATAGACATAATCTATGATTGAGTGGTTCCACATATAGGTATATATCCCAAATAAATGAAAGTAGTCAGTCAAATAAAAACTTGTACAAATTGCATATAGAATCTCATTTTTACAAAAGACAAAAGGAAGAAGCAACCCAAATGCCTACCAATAGATAGATGGATACACAAATAAAATATGGCTCCCACACACAGTTCAACAAAATAGTATTCAGCTATTAAAAGAAATGGAATTGTGATGCATACCACCATATGGATGACCCTAAAAACAATATAGTAACTTAATAAAGTATTATTCAAAAGATTTCCTATTATGTGATTATATTTAGATGGAATGTCAAGAGCAGATAAATTTCATAATGAAAAATCCTGTTCAGTAAGGGCCAGGTATTAGGACAGGGAGGGCTGAGGACTGACTGGTTAATAGATAGCTGGCATTCTTTCAGAATGTTGAAAATATTTTAAAACAAGTAGATGAGGTCTAGTATTTTAGAACAAATAGATGAGGCCTAATATTTTAGTACAAAGAGATGAGGTCTAATACTTTAGAACAAATAGGTAAGTCAATTTTGAATATAGTAAATGTGCTAAATACCACTGTCATGATTATGTTATGTGAATTTTTATTTCAAAGTTATTGTCCTAATATTGTCTCATTCCATTTTCATAGCCATATAATTATATAAAGATTGTATAGAAAATTTCACACAATATGTGTTTTAATATTCAAGGAAATAACTACAGCATGTGAAGAAATTCACTCATCCAAATGAATTTCTGTCTCATATAAAAATAGTTATGCATCCAGTTACATTCTGATGGCTCACATATGGCACTGTCACGTAGTTTATGTTTGAAATAATTTTATAAATCTGTTTTCACAACGTGAAGTAGTTACAAATAAAGTATTGCTGTAAATGTGACACAAAATATAACATCAACAGAAACAAATGTGTATTCCTCTGCCATCATTGGAATCAGTGTCTAGGAATAAAAGTCTGTAAATCATTGAGTATCTATTACATTTAAAACTATTAAATAATATTTTAAGTTTCCTAAATATGATAGGATTTTTCTTTCTATTATGATAAAAGTGACCAAATTTTAATTTCTTTATATTTTCTCAGTCGTGAAAGTACCAAACTGCCTAATTTCTGGAAAATACAACTAGTTTAAAAAGAATAATATGCTGAATTTAAATTCATAATTAAATAACTTAGTTATTTTATTTTACAGAAATATTTTCATTTGAAGAAAAGTCAGATCAAATGAATAAATATAAGAATCTTTATAATCAAATAGTTTGTGTGGCCAGAGTGCTCAGGAGGAAATAAAACTAATAACAACTTCCGTGGTATCTCAACTGACTTAAGTCTGTGGGAATTCTTTCCTTGGATTTGTTAAGCTGCTACAGATGGGTAAATAACAACGTTTTTTTCTGAAATCATTCTTCAAAGCCTGTGCAGTCTCTAGAGTGAGGATTTTATCTGAATTTGTTTTTTCTTGGAGAAGAGCGGGGGATGTCATCCACATCCATTTCAAAATCAGATATTCAAAATGTATGTAAAAAATATTAAAAGGAATATTAATGATAATACTTGATAATGTTGATGATTTAAAGATAGTCACATTAAACATTAGATACCCTGACACAGAGTAAACAAACTTTTCCCTAATATTTCCAGTAAGGTTAAATAACAACATTGTATATGGCATATAAGTTAGGCATAAATGCTGATAAAATGTAGAAAAGGAAATCAGACTGGCTAGGGAACCTCAAAAACCCAAACCCACTGTCATAGAGCCTGTGCTATCTCAGCAACCCTGTAGGACATGCTGACAATGCCCCTGTGAATTTCCAGAACTGTAAATCTTTTTTTATAACTATTCATTATTATTAAAAGATCATTTTATTGGGAGCTCTTACAACTCTTATTACAATCCATACAGCAAATGTATCTGGCTTACTTGTATATATGTTGTCTTCATTCTTTTCTAGACATTTACTTTCTATTGAGCCCTTGGTATCAGCTCCTCTCCCCACCCCTCCACCCTTGTGACTCCTTGATAGATTGTGAATTACTATTATTTTCATATCTCACACCAACCACTGCCTCCATCTCTCCATGGTTTCTGTTGTTTTTCCCCATGGAGGGGGGGGGGGTTGTGGTTATGTGTCAATCATTGCAATAGGATCCCCCTTTCTCCCCTCCCTTCCATCCCCACTACCCTTCTGGTATTGGTATTCCCATTCCTGTTCCTGGAGTCCATGTGTTGTGAGTTCTTAACCTTTATCTATAGCTGTATACATGCTCCGGTCTAGTCCGGAGTGAGATGCTATCCTGATAGTGGGGGGTGAGGAAGCCTCAAGGAACCAGAGGACTATTGTCTGCTTCATCAGTGCTTTACTGCGCCCTGGTTGACTCATCCCTTCCCTGTGACCCCTCTGTGAGGAGATGTTCCATTGTCTACAGATGGGCTTTAGGTGTCTGCTCTGACCCCCCTCGTTCTCAAGGATATGTTTTTGTTTGTTTGTTTTTTTAGGGTAAGGACTGTGAATCTTTATGGGGATAGAAAGCCAAGTGTCCTCCGAGGTGTGGCTGGTGAATTTGAATTCCTGAGCATCTGGGTTCCCATATCCCAGCCTCTGAGTGGCAGAAAATGGTGATCTGCAAATGCCAAGGAATCCAGACAAAGTCCCCGATGAAACTTGTTCTCCCTGGGAGACTATGTCAAACCCAGTAAACATAACTGCAGTTCCCCCTTCTACATCCAAACTCACTGGGTCCTAAACGGCCACCGTCAACCAACCAAGAGTAAAATCTCCCTTCGAACTTCTCTGACAAAAAGAGCAGAAAGGAGAGTATCCAATTCTAAACCAAAACAGCAGGGGCATGACAGTGCTCACTCTACTTTCCTAAACTTAAGTGGTGTCAGATCAAAGCAGCTGAAAACGATTGTTTAAATGGTACCCAGAATGGCATACCATAATCTTTCCAAAGGTATAGAATACTAAAACATCCCCGGAAAAAAGCTCCGCTGGCTGAAGCTTTCTTAGTACACATCCCCCAGCCCCCACTCCCACCTCCTCTAGGCAAGCTAGGTATCTAGCAACTCCCTCTGAGTTAGTGCACCCAGTGCCACCTCTGGTCACTATGGTGGGTTTTTTCAATAAGCAGTTTTGCTCAAACCTGGGTTTTTTGGTGTGTGTGATGGCCAATTTAAGAAAACAGCATGCAGCTGTGAAGTTTTCTTTCCTGCTCGGAAAAAAAATGCCCCGGAAACTGTAGTGATGCTGAACCCAGCTTACAGGGGCAGCGCTATGGGGAAAACTCAAATGTACCAGTGGTTTCCTCCTTTCAATTGATGACAAACCTCGTTCTGGATGTCTGTCAACTTCCCTAACAGAAAAAAAGCCAACAAAATGCGTGCCCTTGTGCCAGAAGACCAGCGAATCCTTGAAGAGATGGGGAAGTTACCTGGCCTACCTTGGAACTTGGTTCAGCGAAAGGTAATGGGAGATTTGGGAATGAGAAGGATCGCTGTGAAATGTGTGCCTCGGGTTCTGACTGACCAGGAAAAAGAGCGGGGTCAGGTGGAAACGGGGAATCGTGCCAGGCTTTGAAAGAACAGCTGTGGAAAAACCCAGACTTTCCCCACAACGTCCTTACTGATGATGAGACAGGGTGCTGCTCTTCTATCGACCCTGAAACCAAGTATCAATTAAGCCAGTGGAAGATGCGATCGTGACCTCGCCTCCACAAAGCTTGTCAAGTGAAATAAAAAATCATGATGATGCTCATTGCTCTTTGTTTGTTTGTCTTAGTTTTGGTTTTTATGGGAGGGGGATCATGCATTTGGAGTTTGTTCTACCGTCCGACTGTTAATTACACGTTCTGTTTAGAGGTTCTGAAGAGATTGCCTAATGGTGTATGACAAAAACGGCCTGATTTGTGGCAGACAGGGGACTTCTTTTGCCACCACGACGATGCACCTGCTCACGCAGCCATCTCAGTGTGCCAGTTTTTGACAAAAGACAGCATGCCTCTCTTGCTCCATGCACCAGACTCCCCTGACCTGTCTCCTGTAACACCTTCTTCTTCTTCTTCTTCTTCTTCTTCTTCTTCTTCTTCTTCTTCTTCTTCTTCTTCTT
>NW_022111320.1:12190754-12193821 GCF_000313985.2 Echinops telfairi | reverse complement strand
AAATAATCAGCTGATATTAGGGGCTAGAGTAGCAGGCAAATGTTTTGAGAGTGATGAGGGCAGCGAATGTACATATGTGCTTGACACATGGATTGTGATAAGAACTGTACGAGCCCCCAATAAAATAAGTTTAAAAAAAAGAAAAAGAAAAGCCAGTCCCTGGAAAGGGACATATGCTTGGGAAAGTGGGGGGATAGCAAAAAAGAGGAATGCCCCCGAGAAGGTGGAATCACACAGTGGCTGCATTGAGGGTCAAACACGAGAACAATTGTGAGGATGGGTTATGGATGGGCAGTGTTTGTTCTGTTTGACATTGGGTCATTAGAGGTTGGAACTGACTTTAAAGCACCTAAAGATAACAGCAATTTGAAAACTGAGAAAGTGTAAGCTAAAAAGAAAAAAGAAAGAAGAAAAAACAGTGCCAGTGCCTTAGTTGTAACAAACGAATCCAATAATTGTTCCATCAGAGATGGTAAAAGAGAACAGAAATAGTTTAGATATGAAAAAAGTTGTAAAATAAATAATGTTTTCAAACATCTCAAATTTGGCGAAAAACAGTTATATTATCAGAAAAAGTTGATGTGCGCTGTCAAATAGCACTATTGTGGAGCACTATCATGGATTTTGCATGCTAAATTGAGGGTGAAGAAACAGAGCCTATTAAAAAAAGAATTGCATTTTTAAGTTTACCTTTCTTTCACATAGCTGTTTTTTGGTCTCACTTCAGTGACTTTAGTCTTAAAGTTAACCCATTTTCTCATTTGCTTAGCCCATTCCTATCTTGTAGGTCCTTAAATTCTTTACTTATTTTTAGAAAACATCTAATATTTTACCCAAAAGTTTCATTTTCATGAACCTGAATTCTGCAATTCCAAGTGTTTGAGAGCTTTAACTAAATCATAAGGATGTCACCAATGATTCTCTTGCTCAAGATTAATGTTGGTTTATTTAATTTAATTATCAAAATGTATGTTATTTTTACGGTTTTTAGTTTTTCACCCTATGTTAACATCATTAAGAAAATACTATGCTGAAGAAAAGCGTAGGACTCAAAATTTTGGCAAAAATTATAAGATAATTAAAGTCTGGCTGATTTAATGGTGTTTTAGAGATATTTTGAAGGTAGTAATTGAGATGTAGTCAATTTATATGGTCTTTCTAATGACAATTCTTTATGTAATGTATTGTACTTCTAGAATTTATACCTTTGGCAATAATCCCATTTTGGAAGTCACTCTCTGCTACACTGATGGATAGGATTAGGATGGGATTATGACCTGACTGTAGTAAAGGCTTTCAACCGAGACGTATTCTTTGCTTTTGTGTATCTTAGACTCAACCTTAGTCCATGGTGTGAACCAAGCCATATTCTGGTTTCCTTGTATGTTTCCTTTAAGACCACCATAGCAGAATGTGTACATCAAGACACCATCCTTTGTTTTCAAGAGTATGCTGTAAGCCACACCTCCGACAAAGACTTTTCTGGGTGTGTAGCAGTCTTTGAGGACACAGAGAGAAATCACAGACCATTTGGAAGAGCATATTCAAACAGTCTGAAGTGGCAGAGGTCACCAAGACCAGATGCCCCAGAGACGATGGCACCAAACTCAGGGTAGTGCTGAGATCATGGAGTAACTTCTCGTCTGAAAGGAAACTATGGAACTTGAAGACAGAGTGACAGGTGACCTGGCTTTCTGGCCCATAGAGGCAAAAGCCAAGGGACCATGTGGCAGAGGAGCTGAAAACAGGAGAGAAAGACTTGATTGCTGGTTGAGGAAACCACTGACTTTTACTGTTTACTGATTTTGACTTATGGTAACCTATTAAATTTCCCAATAACCCCCTTAATCATAAGTATTGTATATGATGTCTGTGATAATTCATTGTAATAAATTATAAAATTCAGCACAGATATGGCATGAGAGGAATGGTTGGCATCAAAATAGGTAAAGAAAGATGGAATATGGAGGCTTGTCTGACCCCTGTCTTGTGGCAGTAGGAGCCAGAAGAGATCTAATTTGTCCAACCTCTAATGCTGTTCATTATAATATTCAATAAATGGGGTGGAGAGGAAGGGTGCCAATCAATACTTTGGAAATGAGGCAAACGACACAGCATGAAGTGAATTATTTAACATGTTCATCTAGCCCAAGTTTCTAACTCCCAGCAAATGACCCTTTCCTGCAAAAGCCTGAAAGAAGGAAGGTATTGATAGGACATACCTGTGAGTAATTGTGAGCAGGATTTTCTGAAATGTCATTCTGCTGTATTTAAAATGAGGCCTCTGAGCAGCAAGAGGGGAAATCTCATTACCAACATGCGTCAGGAGAGGAACTTGACTTCTGCACCTGAGCTCCCTGTGCAATGACGCTCTTGGGTCCAGAAGACAGCTAGAACATTAGAGGAGCAGCAGCAGATTCAGAAACCAGAGCACAGAACAGAGCTGTGTGCATCCAACCCACAGAGCAAGTAAAGCTTTGTGCTTTTATGGAGGTGCCTGGCCTGTCAAGAGGGGTGTCTTTGGGCACGTAATTGGTGAAGTTGGGCTTGTTGACCCACCCAAGGAAGTGGAGTTGAATGCCTTCATGCTGAGGCTTATTCAAGTGGGCTGGCTCTGACATTTGATTCATGCTGACCCCTGAGCTTGCACTGAATGTGAACTTGGTTTACCGACCCCTGAGCTTGAGCTGAATGCTTTCAGTTTGAGTTTTACAGAAGAGTGATATGGTCCTTCAGGCGTTTATTAGAAGTCCTGAAAGAACTTTGTAACATGTCCTGATAAACAACTCCACTCTGCACATTTCTCACTGTCATTACAATGAAACTTCTTTAATAAAGCTTTTTTTTCTCTAATCATTTTATTAGGGGCTCATACAACTCTTGTCACAATCCATACATACATCAATTGTGTAAAGCACATTTGTATACTCATTGCCCTCACCATTCTCAAAACATTTCCTCTCCACTTAAGCCCCCGGGATTAGGTCCTCATTTTTCCCCTCCCTCGCCGCTCCCCTGTCCCTCATGAGTCCTTGATAATTTATAAATTATTATTTTGTCATATCTT
>NW_022111320.1:12188228-12189951 GCF_000313985.2 Echinops telfairi | reverse complement strand
AGTGATTCCTTCGACACCTCGTGATCACACAGGCTGATATGTTCTTCCATGTGGACTTTGTTAATTGCTTGAAGGTAAACGAGTGGCCATCTAGCTCAGAAGTATAAAAATTTCAATAATAATATTAATCTAGTATAGGACTATAACCCCAAATTAATCATTTATTAGCCTATGGGAAGTAAATATTTGATTTATGTAACCGGAGGTGGGGTTGGGGGCGGGAAATTGAGATCCTCCAGAGCAGAAACACTCCAAAATGCTTGTGTAGGTGCTTGTTCCTCAGGAAGGAGAAAGCTAACTACTTGTCTTCATAGTTGAGGTGTGCATACAGGGTCACTATGAGCTGGAGCTGACTCAACTGTAGTGACTGAGTGAGTGAGCATCCAAAGAACATAGTATGAAAATTAAATGAGGATTAACTTTGACGTAGATAAACTGACAAGCATTATTATAGTCAGATCCATAATCATTGCTCATGGAAGCAACAGCCAAGAGATCAAAAGATACAATGCATTAGATAAACCTGCTGCACAAGATCTCCTTAGAGTCCAGAAGGACAATGACGTGAGTTTACAGATTAAGGTACACCCGACTCAAGCCATAGTATCATATGGATCATAGGCATGTGAAAATTGGACAGTGAACAAGGAAGACCACAGAAGAAGAGATGTATTTGAAGTGTGGTACTGGAAATGATTATTGGAAGTATCTTTCACTCCCAAAAGGACAAATGGATCTGTATTGGAAGAAGTAAGTCCAGAGAGTTCCTTAGAGCCAAGGATGGGAAGACTTCATCTTACATAATTGGACATAGTGTCTGGAGAGATCAGTGGCTTGGGAAGGACATCATATTTGGTCATGTAGAGGGGCAGCACAAAAGAAAAAGGCACTGGATGAGATGGGTTGACGCAATGGCTGCATCAATGGACTCAGGCACAGGACCATTGGGAGGATGGCATAGGGCCTTGCAATAATTCCTTTTGTTATGCACAGGCTTGCTATGTGTTGAGTCAACTCGATGGCACCTAAAAACAACATTATAGTCAGAGAAAAACCAACATCAACTGTGCTAAATAATATTGATAGTATATACTCTTGTTTCAAATGTGTTAAAATGTCACATTATCTCTGATGTCTTCTTGAAATTATATAAAAGTGTAAGGGTGGAGTTTAGCCTGTCAATCAGGTCACAGCCGATGACCTCACTTTGAGGTGCTACCAAAATATACCTCTCTAAAAACCTCTCTCTCTCTTTCTCTCCCTCTCTATTCTCCTTCCTGCTGGCTATCCCTGAGTGTTACCACAGCCATTGGATCTGCATGACTTTGCACCCACCAGCCTGTGATTTTCCAGCACTCTGTATCATTGCATGTGATTGCATGAGTCTGCAGAGGGACTTATGGACTTGATTTGGGCTGGGTTGGGTTGTTTTCTTGATATGTAATTATTTTTTTATGTAAATCTCTTTCTTACACATATATGAATGTCACTAGATTTGATTCTCTAGTCACCTCAACCTAATCCACATGGTAAGTAAACTCAGTGTGGTCTCCGGGTGAGTTTACTGGAACAAAAACAGGGCTTTAGGTTGAATAAATGACAGCTACTAGCAATGTTATTCATTGGGAAAAAGGAGTGAAAATATATGGAAAATCTGCTTATTTTAATTCTATAAATTTAAAGCTATTCTTAAAAACTAATCTTTCAAAACCACCACACACAA
>NW_022111320.1:12185960-12187614 GCF_000313985.2 Echinops telfairi | reverse complement strand
TCTCAAGATTTAGCAAGTTGTTTCCAACAAAAATATAAATTGTTTATATGTATATGAGAAGCATACAGAAATAGCCTATCATGAACAAAATTAGTATTGTCTTCTAACTGACAACTAATCCAATATCAATAAACATCAGATTGGACAAAAGAATTATGGTACAATCACACAAAATAATGCTAAACAATGAGAATGTTTGATCATGGTATCAATAATATAGATGAATTTCAAAAACATTATATTGAGCAAGAACAATGCTAATTTTTTTAAGTTCAAAACAACTCAGAATTGTGATTAGCTCTGTGTAGCACAAACCATAAAGAGGATGGGGATGTGGGCTTTATTTATGCTATCATTTTTTCTTAATTAAATTCCTTAATTAATTCCATTGCTGACTCACTTTATGAAAAGCTGGTCTATGATGTAATTGTGATATGTGCACTTTTTCTGGAATGCATATTTTACTTAGGTAAAAATGAAAAAGTCAACTAATTTTGTGTAAATGGTCACAAAATCAAGTATACAATGAAAGGGTAAAAGAAAGTGTTGTTACAAATCTTGGAAATCTTCATTCAGCAAAAATATCAAAATATAAAGCTATTGTTTCTCTCTACGTCCTGCACCTAGCTCTATACACTTCTGAAGAGGATAGTTTTTTGTCTTGTAAACTGTGTGAGCACTTTCTCGGCACACTTTTCTCTCTTTTTGTACACGTACGCTCTGCTGGCTTTCCTTCGCTAAAGAGCCTAGTGTAGCAGTCACCTCGTAAGAACAGCAAAGGACTGATACCTAAGTGTTATTTTTAATACTGATTTAATTTCAGTAAAATTAATGTAAGTAGCAAACTTGGGGGAACAGCGCATATTTCATTTTAGTATTTTCTCAATGTACACTGATCATACATATATTTACAATTAAAATAAATGTGTTTCTATTATTATTTGATTATTATCTTCCTTCTGTTTCTCTTACTGAGATTCTCTCTCTATACCTACCTCTCTCTCTCTCTCATCTCTGTTATTACATTTTGCTACTTTTTCTCTTGCTTATATATTTTAACATTTCCCCTTTCACATATCTCTATAAAATGCAAATTATTTCTTGCAAGAAGAAGGATTATAAGTAAATTATATATACCAGTTTTAAAATAAGAATGAGTAAGAGATTCCTCATTTTCTACTAAGTAGATGCAAAGCTTCTTGCTTTTTGTCAAATAATTTTGCTTTTTGCCTCATAATTACACTTTTCAAACTACTCCCTTAGAGAGAAATCTCCTGTTCAAATCCATCTGGCCCACTAACGGTTTCCCACAGATATCTTACATTCTGGTCTCTTACCCTGGTTTGTTTTCATCGTTTTGCCAGAACAGCATATCTTTCAGTATGTTCACCTCCCGTGGAGTAAATAACTTCAAGCTCATGTCCAGTGCTAACAAGGATCTTCATGTAGCCTGGACTTCCCAACATGTTTGTTAAATGCTATGAAACCTTTAAATTCACACAGTGTTATATTCTTTATGTGATTTTTCTGTCACTTTATTTATTCATGACATTTTATTTTTATACAAAAGATACATTTTATTGGATTTATCTACATATTAGTCGTAATTTATTCAATTTTAATATTTTGACTTATTTTTGATAATGAAATAATT
>NW_022111320.1:12177068-12185674 GCF_000313985.2 Echinops telfairi | reverse complement strand
ACAATCTGTTCAATGCTCTTACTCCTTACGTGGTCAGGGAAGTGGACAAGGAAGTGATCCCTCTTCATTTTGACAACCCTTCTCATACCCTAATTTCATAAAAACACATTCAAACATTTTCTCTCTGGCACACACAGACATGCTACAATACTACCTTACTATTTGGTAAGTCATAAGTACTACATTTTTGCAGAATTGAACTCTATTTCAATAGATATAGAACAATGCTTAGGAAAGTGTTTCTTGGAATATCTAGTAAATACCACAAAATGTTTTCTTTGTCATCTTATAATGAGATTGAATAAAAAATCCTGAAAAGTTATAAGAAATTATCTTACAAACTATTTTAAATAGAGATTGTGCAAGGGAAAACATATACAAATATAATGTGAATTAACATTGTAGAATATTATAATATAATATCTTATAACATTAAAATATTATATATAAATAAAAACCTCACGGCCATTGACTTGATGTTGGCTCATAGTAACCCTGTTGGACAGGGTAGAATTGCTGCTTGTGAATTCCTGAGACTGTAACTATTTATGGAAATAGAAAGCCCTGTCATTCACTCACAGACTGGCTGGTGGATTCAAACTTGGACCTTGCAGTTAGCTGCCCAACTCATAACCACTAAATACTTAACTAATCACATGAAGCACTAGAACATAATTTGTCACATACTGATCCACATGGAGAACAATGTGATCTTTATAATATAACTTGTACAAAAATCAACGTTTTTGTAAAGTTGGAAGATTCTGATGGTATGATTTTTAGTGTCATGCCTGTGGAGTGTCTGTTGATTTGGCTCAACCTTGTCTCGATGTTGTGTGGAACCAAGTGGATCATGTTCTCCCTTTTACCCCTTCTGGAAGGAGTGACCCCAGCCAATGTGGGGTGTCCTTTGTCGAGGTGGTACTTATTAAGTGCATATAAGGGGGGCAACGTCTGGCCCTGTCCAGTAGGCAGACTTTCTATCCCTTTGTTTTGGAATTGGCTTCTAAGATTTTATAGTAGTGGCTTCATGCACCATTTATTGTTTTATGATTGGCTAATTTCACTCAGCATGATCATTTCAGGTCCTTCCATGGCATGTGGAGTTCCCTGCTTTCCTCACTGCTTTTTAGGCATGTGTAGTATTCCATCGTGTGAATGCGCCACAGTTTCCTTATCCGTTCTCCTGCTGGGCATTTGCGTTGCTTCCAGTTTCTTGAGATTGTGAACTGTGCTGCTGTGAACATGGGAGAGCATCCATCCACTCATGTTGTGTCTCTTATTTTGGGGGGCTGTAAACCTAGTAGTGGTATTGGAGCATAAGGGATTTTAATTCCCAGTTGCTATAAGTATTGCCATATCGTTTTTCATAGTGGTTTATATATTATTGAGCTCCACTCTGTCCGCAACCTCTCCAGCATTTATTGTTTTCTGTTTTGTTTTGTTTTTTATTTGGGCTAACATTGTGGGTATAATAGGGTGCCACGTCTTGGGTCAGAGACACCCTAATCTTCAAAGTGACACGTTTGTCTTTCAACATGTTAAATAGGCCTTTGGTAGTAGACTTCTAGTAATACTTCACTTTGAGTGCTGCTTCCATGGCCATTAATTGTGGATCCAAGTAAAGTGAAATTCTAGACAACTTCAATTTTCTCAGTTTATTCTGATGTTGCTTATTGGTCCATTCATCAGCATATTCAATAGCATACGATTCAATAGAGATCCAAAGTTTCAGAAACCCTTTGGAGTAGTTCAGTTCTATGCTGTCCAGTCACTAGCATCCTAATTGACCAATAAAAGTAGATTTTTTAAATGAGAATTTGTTTTCTTTATTTTGATGTGAAATTCTTGCTGCATGCCTTTTTCTTCAGTAAGTGCTTCAAGTTTTCTTCACTTTCAGCAAGCATTTTTTTAGTCACAGATTATTAATGAGTCTTCCTCCAGCACTTAATCTTTGACTTTCCACATATAATCCAATTATTCAGATTATTTTCTCAGCATATAGATTAAATAAGTATGATAAACAAATAGCATTCTGATGCATGTCTCTCCTGATTGTCACCATGTAGTGTCCACATTGTTCTATTCCACCAATTGCCTGTTGGTTTGAGCCTAAAGAATCCCCCGTCTTTGCAATAGCATTCACACTTTGTTATGATTGACAGGTGTAAGACAGACGAGGAGTTAAGAGTCAGAGAGGTTTGAAGGCTATAGAACCTGTTCTGAAGAGGGAGGAAAGTGCCCTTGAGCTAGTCCTAGTGACTAGAAAAAAGTAGAACCTGGGTTCTCCCCTAGAGCCTTCAGAAGGTATGTACACTGCTGATAGCTTGTTTAGCTTGGAGAGACTGCTTTTGGACTTCAACCACTCATTTTCTCGCAATTTCTTAGAGAAGTCAAAGGAAACTACTTATCACACCACCTCCCCCAACACCTCCACCCCCGCCTAGGTGGACTGCATCGAGTAACCAATATTTTCTATGCTTTGAAAGTGCACACGTGCCACACTTTGTTCTGAATGAAGTCAACTTTTGTGCAATTCTGGAGGTTAATTGAAGACATTAAATAGCTAAGAAGAACCCTTCTTTGATCGGAACAAATAAAATCAAATTTTGTAACTCAATTACCATGGAATCAATCCTTCATAAATGTAATGTCTGCTTGACCACTCAATAAATATGTATGATATTTCAGGTCTGAACATTTCTAATCTGAATTAGATTTATATATAAGAGATATAAGTGAGAAAAATATTTAAAGATCTCAAAACAACTTTGGGTGAGACCACCTTCTGGCATAACATGGTGAGGAGATCTGTTGCTTCACTGTCGAGTGAACCTGGAGAGAATTCTAAAGCAACCATGTAAAGCTTATGGAAACAGTACTAGGAGCCAAGCAAAAATGGAGAAAGAACTATTCAGGACCTGCTATGGATATTTGGTAAGAAAGGCAAGATTGTGGTATTTGAGGCAAAGACACTTTCTCCTCAACCTTTCCAGCTCAGGAAAACTCAATGCCAGACTGCTCCAAGAACACAGGGCTTCCCAATCAGGGGACACTCTTCCCAAAAGGAGCGGGACACCAACATGCATCAACTTGCACCTAGCTGCCTGTTACTAGGGTTAAGCCCCGGGTGAACATAGTCAAGAGGTGGTGACTCCTTTCTTCCTGGTAACTGCACATCTTGGAATTTGTGGTGTTGAGAATACTTCAGCCCCTACCCACAGATCATGAGCTAATGGTCCCAGGCCAGGGAAGTTCAGCTTAAATGAAATACTGTGCCCACTTCCACTGAGTGTTCAATGCCTAGGAGTGTCACTCACACAAGTGTTTGTCATTGTCCCTAATTCCAGTTCAGAACTCGGACTCAGAAATTGCCTTAAGGTAGGATAAAGAGGCCATAAAATAGTTAATAATCTCTTCCCAAACTAACTTTTAACAGAATTTGGAAAAATTTAACTCTTAGGTGCTCCCAAAAGCAAGGGGGATATTAGTAAGTGGTAATTAGAAGGAGTTTGCAGACCGGTGGTCAGCTAGTTTTCAAGAGAGACCCAAGAAATCAGAGAGCCGAGAAGATCCCTTCTTTGGTCAGAACAAATATCAAACACTGACTTCAAAATCTATTTCATCATATATTTGTATAAATCAACAGAGTTGTTACATAGTTCTAAGGTATCCATTTGTTCCATCTTATTTCTTAGCTTAAGAAACTTTCTGCACTTAAGTATTTTTATGTTGAAATCAATGACTGCTCTAATAAATCTCAACTTTGCTTTTAAAGTGAAGTAACACTAATCATTGGCAGGAGAGCTAGGATAGGGAAAAGAAAGGATAAATCATTTTCCCTGTAGGTATAAAATTTTTTATTGTTCCACTGTTATCAATGATCTAGATAAAAGAAAATATTTGTTATTAAAATAGAAAACTATTGGACTTATTACAGTTAGATCAGTAGCATGCAACGTGCATATGCTCACTGAAGCACTATTAAATAAACCAAACATTTCTGAACTTTCATGAAGCATACCCTATTTTGACTGAATTAATAAGTTAATTCTGATTTTAGTAAATTACTGAACCCCAACTTTACAAAAATTCTCCAGTATACTATTGCAGTCAGTTCTAAGAAACATAATGTCACTATTCCTTTTATCTACATTCTTTTCCTCCATTGTACCATGTGTCCTGTTTTTTGGTTTTCTTTCTCTGCAGGGAAGGGATGTAGAGGGGTGGATTTATAATGACTATAATGGAATAATGTTTAATGGCCTAAAATACGATAGAGTAAAACCCATGAAAGCCAGAACATGTGCAAAACAGAGAAGGAAAATCGAAATGTTTTTTTTTCGAAGATAAATGACAGAAAAGTTGTAAGACTGCATTCTATCAAGAGCAAAAACTTGGGAGACCTGGAAAATCAAGGGATTTTCATGGCTTTGCAGAACCTTCGGGTGACACTGTATCAAAAGTACATCTCTATGCCTTAACCCTTAAAAATAACTCACTGGGGGATATAGACACAGAATGAGAGTGGAAGAATTTGAGTAGGAGCTTTTTCTATATGAAGACGTAATTAATTTAACTAGGCCGCTACTTAGCCTTCCAAGGAGCTATTTGACTCTTTCCTTATCTATTAACTTATAATATTTCTTTCAAACATCATTAATAGTTAATGGTGTTTTTGTTGAATTAGCATTGTGTTGAATAAGCATTTGTATTGCTATAAATATAGAAGTGGTAATACAATATGCAATTAATATTTAGAATTGAGAAAAAGAAATGGAGTTGAAGATATAACCTTGTAATTCTATTTTTTTACTTCTTGGACTTTGCATTTTTTGTGATCAATGCTTGGCTAAGCTGAGTTAATTTCTATTTTGCACTTTGCATTTTATGTGCAAACATTAACAGCTGATGCCCAGACTAATTCACATGAGGGTATTTGACCTATTCACAAATAATGCAATAAAAGTTCAGTATAATGAAATATCCTCCTTTTGTATTTATAAAATAAAACAAAAAGCTAAAATTAAATGAAAAATACATTATATGACCAAACACTGTTGGAAAACTACATATATATGTAAAACCACATACATATTATACATATACATATAGACACATATACTCTATAAGCTAGTTTACAAACCTAGAAATATCTCAATTAGAAATGAGTAAAATTATTCTGAAAATCTCAAACCTGAATATGGAGCATCAAATAAATTTAAAAATAAGATAAATAGGATAAGGAAATATAATATTATATGTATAAAGTGAAGTAAATTTCCTTAAGTATTTCTCCATTATTTTATTTTTTAATGTAATATGTATTTACTTTGGAATGTAATATGTATTAAGACATTACAAATATGTGATGTTTATTGTCCCAATCAGTGCTTCTTTTCTGTATTGCTCTTTTATTTTGGTTCCTCTTACGCACTAATTCTGAGGATGGGGAAACTTTGTCTTGCTCGCTTTGGTAATGTAATCAGGAGAGACAAATCCATGGAAAATGACGTCATGCTGGAAACAGGATAAGCCAAAGAGAGAAACATGGCCAATAGAATCGATTGACCCAGTAGAACTCGGAGTAGTCTGAGAATGGCATAGAGCTGAGTAACATTTTATTCTAGTCATATAGGGTAGCCATAAGTCAAAAGTATTTATTTTGCAAACACTTAATTGTGCTACTGTGAAATCTGCACATACACCACGAAGCAATCTTTCAAATAGAACAAAAGAATGCTGTGTGCTTTAAAATCAAGAAAGCTGTAGGTTACAGTTGTATCCTTCTATCACACCTGTTTAATGTTGGTACTGAGCAAATCATCTGGGAAGGCAGACTGTAGGAAGCTGAATTCTGCATAAGCAATGGAAGAAACGTCTTTAAAACCTGGTTATATGCAGATGATTCACCCTGGCTTGCTGAAAGTGAAGATGACGTGAAGCACTTACTGATGAAGATCAAAGCCTCTTATCAGGATCACAACTCATCATAAATCAAACATAAATCCTTCTAAGTGGAGAAGTAACATCATGATTGTGTTAGTCTGGGTACTTTAGAAACACAAATCCACAGCAACTCATGGATAAGAGAGTTTTATATAAAGGTTAAGTGCACATCAAGAAAATATCCCAACCCAGTGCTGCCCAAGCCCACAAGTCCAACATTAGCCCATATGTCCGACACCAATCCACAAAGTCCTCCTCTAACTCACAAAACAGACACAACGATGCCGACGGCAGGAGGAAAGCCGAATCAGTGAATGTGTAACCCTCTCAGCACTGGCTGGGGTCTCCACATGGCTGCTCCAGCACCCAGGGCTGCATCAGGGTAGGTCCATGTGGTTTCTCCTTGTCTTGCAGGAAGTCAGCCTTACAAGCTGAAGCAGGGAACTGAGGAAGAGACCCAAGAACTAGAAAGGTGAGGCTTACCAAGCCATTTATCCCTATGCCTTTCCATTAACACCACACGTGTTTATCAGCCAGGTTGGCACAATTAACCAACTGCCTCAATGATAAAGGAAGAAAATATTGAAATGTTCAAATATTTTATTTTACTTGGAGCCACGATCAATGTCTATAAATGCAGCAATCGAGACTGCAGAGGCAGTGAATAATTTAATGTGTCTCTTCTTGCCAAAATCTCTAACTCCTATCAGATGACCTTTTCCTACCTATGTCTGTAAGAAGGTGGAAGGAGATAGTTATAGGATTTCCCTGCATCATTATAAACAGAATTCCATCGAGTGGTATCCTGAGGTGTACAAAATAAGCCATCTGAGAAGCAGGAGGAGGAAACCCCTTACCAGTAAGAGGCATATTGGTCCGCTGGACCCAATATGCCTGTCCAGTGAACCTCCTAAATCCCAAGACAGCTGTGCCATCAGCAGAGCAGCAGTAGCAGAACTAGGAACCCTAACATGAAGCAGAGTGATGGACTTCACAGCCCACAACCCAGGTAAAGTGCAGTGCTTATGCTGACTTGTAGAGTAGGGTACCATGAGACACTTAATTGGAGGAGCTGGGTTTGTTGACCTATAGACATGGAGTTGAGGGCCTTCCAGATGAAGCTTACTGCCTCTGGGCAGTTAATTCAGGGAGCTGCATTTTGCTACCCAAGAATTTAGAGGTGAATGCCTTTGGGTTGAGGCTCACTACAGAGTGATATACGTTTTGGGCATTATTAGCCACCCTGAAGAAATTTTGTAATGTATCTTGATAAACAGCTCTATAGTGAGGATTTTTTGCTTGCATTATAATTAGTTAACTTCCTTCATAAATCTTCTAGTCGTGAATTTTGTTCATGAGTTCTGTATGCATATTAGAATCTAGAGATAAAGTAGAGAAAATAGTGAAGACAACACAGAAACATTAAATGATGTATTTAACTTTTTAGAACATTATAAAGCAAAGATGTCACTTTAATTACTAAAGTAAGCCAGAACTTTCATTCACCTCATGTGCCTTTAAAATTTTCATAATAAAAAAGAATAATGAATAATAAATGGTGTCTTTGCATAATGGTGTTGGGGACAGATGTGGACTTCCAGTAAAGGAAACAAACTTTTTTTGGTAAAATGTATAGCTACTTAGAAATTAGGATAATGAGACTTCACTTCACATACTTGGGACATGTATTCAAGAGGAACCCATTTTAGCTCCTGGAAAAGGACATAATTCTTGGTAAACTAGAAGGTCAGGTAAAGAGAGAAAAATCTTCTAAGGGATGGATTGACACAGCGTTTGCAAGAATAAATTCAAACATAGCAATGATTGTGAGGATGGTGCAGGACTACACAGTGTTTTGCTCTGTTGTGCAAAGGATCTATATGACTTGCAATTAACTCCATGAAACTTAACATTAAAGCATCAGGACCAACTTGATAGCTTTAACAATAAAAAAAAAACAATTCCTTTTGAAAATATGTGAACTCTATGAACTTTGGGAATTTAAATTACTCTTTAAGGAGACCCAAGGTAGCAAAAGATATCATTAACAAGTCTCAAGAAGCAGTTGCTTTATTTATAAACATGTTATAACTTGAAGAAATGTTATGAAGCAATATAATAATTTTCAGTTATATAATTGAATACATACATTTATTGTGGAAAATAAATGGTATGCACTTTAGTTCATCATTTGTCACTAACTTATTTTGTCAATTATATTAATTCAAGGGAACTAACTTTATTGAGTATCTGAAAGCTAAGCATTATATTAAAATACTGTGGCAAGAAATAACACTGCAAATCAAATTTTAGCACAAATTATAAAGTGACACAGACAGGTTAAAGTATTCAGCTGTAAGAGTTCTTACTTGTGTCTGGTAGTCCTTCTTATATTTCTAGTTCTCAACGTATGGTTCCTGAGCTGAAAAACTCAGTCTCTGAAGTCTTCCTTCATAAGCTGGAGAGACAGTCTGCAAATAAACTGAGAGAGTGTGGGTAAAAGCACTAAGACATGGCTATCATTAAAAGTATATATATTAACATCTAAATTTATTGTCCATCAAGATGTTTAAAATCTGTAGTTGTTTCTGAAGGCCAAAGTCTTAGAAGTATAATGACTTTGTCAATGCTAACATACTTCAAATTATTTATGAATA
>NW_022111320.1:12174659-12176855 GCF_000313985.2 Echinops telfairi | reverse complement strand
TTTAATATTATTCTATTAAATATTTTTGAAATAAGAAAATAGGCACATAGATATTAAGTATAATAATTACCTATGGTACACTGTTTCTTAAGAGCACTAATGTACAAAAGAACGGTTGTGAAAAATATCAAAGTATGTCAAATGGGATTTAAGGAAACAATAAACATAAAATGGAGATAAATATTTGCATTTTAATTGACTATTATTTTTACGTCTATTTGACCCATCTGATGATTTATTTAGTTGATATTGATAGGTGCAGTTAGGTTGGTTTTGACTCATGACTCATATAACTTTAATATTGTTATTTATATTTTTGTGAATTTAAATCTTTTTCACTTTGTATAATCCCTGTTTACTCCTGACAATAGCACTTAGGTGATAAAGAAACAACAACAAACATTTCTGGTCCTGTACCATTTATAAAATTATTGTGTTTTCATCATTGTTGTGTCCGTCCTTCCCATTGAAGTTTTCCCTTACTTTCCATGACCCTCTATATGACCAACCACAGTGTCATTTAAAAAAATCATTAGTCTAATAATTAGTCTTCCATGATGTCCAAAGTAAGCCCGTTGAACTCTTGCCATCCTTACAATTAAAGTTCACTCTCGTATTTTTCTAATACAATACATAATACATTCAATATCCTTTGCCAGAACTATAATTCAAGTACATCCATTCTTCTGTATTGCTTTTTTATTGTCTACCATTCATACACATTTGACATAATTGAGGAGACCACACTTCATGTCAAGAACACCTTAGTTATGAAAGTGCCATCTTTTGTTTTGAAAACTTCACTAAGCTGTGTTGCAGAAGACTTTCCCAACACAATGCATCATTTCATTTCTGAACCGCTGCTCCATGGATGCTGATATTTTTAACTCATCTAAAATAAAACCAGTGCCAGAGTTATTTTTTCCCCTCCATTTACTATGATACTGGTTATTGGTCCACTTGTGATCATTTTTGTTTTCTTCACATTAGGGCATAATTCATACTGAAGGTTGGAGTCTTTCATCATTTAGTGCTTTCATCATTGAGTACTTCAAGCCATTTTCATTTTCAGCAAGCACAAAAGAATGTTTTTCCATTTCCATATCACTGGTTATTGATACAGTGTTCTTCAATCTTTAATCTATTTACTCTTGTATAAGTCAACTTCTCTGATTATTCGTTAACCTATATTACGTAAGTAAGGCCAAAAAAACCACAATGCAGCCTTAGTATCTATCCTTTTCCTTTCATGGAATATACCTTTGTTAGGTTTAAATACTGCCTCTGGATATAAGCTTAGCTTCACCATGAGCGTAATTAAGTCGCTAAAAACCATAAGATGATTTATTGCAAATTGCTATTTTTGTCAAGATTTTTTTCAAAAGGTTCCAAATGTTTCACTTTTCCAAAAGCTAAAACACAAATGCTTTTTCAAAATGAAATTTTATTATGTTTTCAGCAGTTTAGACAGCTCATTAGGTTTTTATTTAGCAATTTCTGTACAACTTATCCAGTGACTGGTTATATATTCTTTCAGCACCCCAACTCCACAAAGAAAAGCTGAAAATAATTAAAAAGAGAATAAATTTAAAATGTGTTAATAGAACAAATAATAAAATGTTAACTTTTAATATCATATATCTAAACTATTTCCTTTTGTATATACACTGTCTGTGGTCAGGGGTTAGCACATGCTCAGTCAGTGGTCGGAGAGTATTCAATGAAGGGTTTTCCTTCATGGGATCTCTGCAAATAGGTTGGGAGATTTTACTGTCATCTAGAACCTTCTGCAAACTGGGTGATCAGAACTTAAGCTCTAAACATTGCCCTCCTCTGATCTTGGATCTTGTTGTTTTTAGTTTGTCACTTCACTTAGAAAGCTGCTTATTTTCAGAGAAATTTTAAGACCTCAGATGTTACTCTTTTTGCTGGCTGATATCTTCACTGCAACTTACTATAGCATCCTTATCTTCGGAGATCCTTTTATGAAGGTAAGTATTGAGTGGGACCACATCATAAGAACTGCTTATTCTTATGTTAGGGCATTCAGTTCAATGTGAGCTAAAAATATGTTCTTATCTAAGGAAAATACAAATGTTTGGTTCAATTATCTTTCAAATCACGTAAGCTGTAACAAAAAGTTAGTTTTATATGTCTACCCATTGATGCCAATTTTAGATGGCATCTAATTTTCTT
>NW_022111320.1:12171568-12172737 GCF_000313985.2 Echinops telfairi | reverse complement strand
TTTAGTGTTTAGCCTCGGTGTCACAGGGTCAGTCTGTGGCAATCCCGACACTGAGTCTCCAGTGTTGTCCCCCTTAGGGCCCTGGACCATCAAGGGACAGCGTGTCTCGTGCTGCGATCAGCCATATTATCCACGGTGTTCATTGGCTGTTCAAAGCGGCGATCTCATCCTCCAGGCCTGGTGGGCCAGGATGTGCTCCACTCTCTCTTCCTCCCCCTTCATTTGCTCCTATTTGCTCTGATCAGATATGCCCCCCAACCCCCACCCACCCACCCCCGCCTAGCTGCAGCTTTAGTGCCATCCTCTAAAGTAAATTCTTCAGGGAGGAGGGGCAGTTGTCTATGTAGCTGGTATGGGGGCCAAGCCCTCAGGCCACTCCACTGGCTCCCCACTCCTTGCCGGCATGCTGCATTGGTCTAGCACTGGCTTTAAATCTGGTCCCTCTTTCCCTGTGGAGATACAACCGGTACACTCCCATTGGGTGGGTCAGTGCCCTATTCCCCACCACACATCTTTTTTTTCCCTCCCCTTTTCTACCCTCCCCGCCCCGTTTTTACTTGGCTGCCATACATATCCCTGGATTTGATCTGGCCCCTGCCATACTACCTGGACCTCACCCCTGGAGTGTTTGTATACAGTAGCTTTTTCCCTGTGCCCATTTTGCATTTATTTTCTGTTCTTTCTTTTTTTATATATATAAACTTACCTCAGCGGACTCATGTTATACTTGTCCTTTGTGCTTGGCTTACTTCACTTAGCATAATTTCCTCCAGTTGTTCCCATGTGGCAATATGCTTCATGCGTTCAATACTGCTTTTTAGCGATGCATAATACTCCATTGTATGTACGCACCACAGTGTTTTAATCCATTCATCTGTTGATGGAAATTTCGGTCGTTTCCAACTCCTTGCGATTGTGAACTGTGCGGCAATGAACATTGGAACACACAGGTCTGGTCGTGTTTTTTTTTTTTTTTTTTGCTGCTTCTGGGTATATGCCCAGTAGAGAGATTGCTGGGTCATATGGTAGCTCAATTTCCATCTGTTTTAGAAATTGCCAAATCAATTTCCATAGTGACTGTACATACCTACAGGTCCACCAGCAATGGATGAGAGTTCTTATCTGACAACAGCCACTCCAACACTTGTTGCTTCCTGATTTTTTTAATT
>NW_022111320.1:12169849-12170970 GCF_000313985.2 Echinops telfairi | reverse complement strand
CTGATGTTTATCTTTCTGGGTCTTCAGCTCTTTTCCATTGGTCTGAATATCTGTCATTATACCAGTACCACATTATTTTGATTACTGTGGCCATATAGTTCATGCTAAAGTCAGGTAGAGCAAGCCCTCCCACTTTGTCCTTCTTCTTGAGTAGTTCTCTGCTAATTCTGGGCTTCTTCCCCCTCCATATGATGTTGGTAAACTGTTTTTCCAATTATTTGAAAAAGGAAGGTGGTATTCATATAGGGATAGCATTGAAGTTATATAGCGCCTTGGGCTGAACTGACATCCTTAGTATATTGAATCTGCCAATCCATAAACATGGGATATCTTCCCATTTGTTGAGGTCACTCTTGATTTCTTGTAGTAGTGTTTTATAATTTTCCTCATACAAATCTTTTATTTTTTAGTCAGATATATCCCTAGGTATTTCAGTTTGTGCTTGGCTATTGTAAAGGGCACTACCTTTTTAATTGTCTGTTCTGTGACCTTGTCTGATGTGTAAAGCAGTCCAATGGACTTCTGTTTGTTGATTTTGTATCCTGCCACTCTGCCATATTACTCTATTGCTTCCAACACCCTGCTTTGGGGGTTTAAGGCATCTTCGATATATAGAAGCATATCATCTGTGAATAATGATAATTTCGCCTCTTCCTTCCCCAGATAAATACTTTTAATATTTTTCCTTTGTCTTATGTTGTTAGCTAGGACCTCGAGTTAATGATGTTAAATAGGAGCTGGGACAAGGGACGTCCTTGTCTGGTCTCTTTTTCAGTGGAATTGTTTTCGTCTTTTCTCCATTAACTACCATGTTGCTATTGGTTTTTCATATATGGCTTGAATAATATTGAGGAATTTTCCTTCTATTACTATCTGCTTGAGTGTCTTACATTGGAATGCCTGTTGGATGTAGTTGAATGCTTTTTCTGCATCTATCGATATTATCATGTGTTTCTTATCATTTTTCCTGCCAATGTGGCAAATAATGCAAATGGTCTTTTGTATGTTGAACCATCCTTGCATCCCTGCTATGAATCCCACTTGGTCACAGTGAATTGTTTTTTAATATGCTTTTGTATTCTATTGCCCAGTATTTTGTTAAGGATTTTTGCATCAATGTT
>NW_022111320.1:12166859-12167850 GCF_000313985.2 Echinops telfairi | reverse complement strand
CTTCTTCATCGTTTCTGCTGATAGGTCTGAACATACTCTTATTGGGGTACCTTTATACGTGACTGTTTGCTTTTCCCTAGCTGCTTTTATGATCTTCTCTTTTTCCTCATAGTTGAGTAATTGGACAATTATGTGTCTTAGTGACTTCTTCTTGGCATTCCGTCTAGCTGGTGTTCTTTCAGCCTCTTGAATGGTTGCCTGATTTTCATTTATTAAGCTGGGGAAGTTTTCCTCTAAGAAATCCCTTACAATTTTCACTGCTGACTTCTTTGTTGTGTGTGGGTGTACCTTTGGTGTAGAGCTCTGTATCTGGCAGGGCAATTACTGTATATGGAGAGGTCACCTTGGCGATTGGGTGGATGTTCCCACAGTAGCGTGGAGCCCACCAGTAGTGGTCAGGCATTTCTCCCAGTCACTAGTAGGGCTTCGGGATTTAGGCTGGGAATGCCACACTTTTTTTCATGGGAGAACCTCCTGCTGCTTGGTGTGTGGAAGAGGACCAGCGTGAATTCCTCAGCTGATTTCCAAGCCAATAAATTCACATGGGAGCTCCCCCAGTTGGGCCTTCAGCATTGCCCTAAGCAGAGAGGAGTGACCTGGAGGATGCCAGTGGCTTGTGACAGAAAAGAGAGTGAAAGGAGAGAAAGAAGAAGACACCGACTGGAGCAACAATGTCAAGAAAACTGACACCCACTCACACACACAACTAAAATGCACAGAGTAAACAAAAGTGAAAACAGTAAAAAATTTTAAAAAGAAAGAAAGAAAACAAAACAAAAAAGGGGAACTGAATCAGCTGAGGTTCTGGTAGGAAAGAGAGAAGAGCTAAGAGAAGAGGAGAAAAGAAGAAAAAGTGATAGAAGAACACAAAGAAAGAAAGAAAATGAAGGAAAAAAGAGGAGAGAGAATTCAAAAATAGATAAAGAAATAGCTGACCCCATGCTGTACTGTGTGTAACACTGACTCTTCCTGTATGCAGCACTGTCTTAGG
>NW_022111320.1:12159156-12166484 GCF_000313985.2 Echinops telfairi | reverse complement strand
CCTAGTTGATGAGATTGCCTTAGAGGTCCGACGGAGGTTTCCTCAGCACCATAGCATGGTGTAGATGCTTGTCCCAGCTGCCTTGTGTGGTATACAGCACTCCCACGGATGGCACGCTAGAGTTCCTCCTGCTATTTGGGTTGATTTGCCCTAAGCTGGGCGTAGTGACCTGGAAGCCAGTAGTGGCAAATGATAGGAGAGAGTGAGAGAGAAGAGGAGAAAGAGGGAAAAATTTTAAAAAGAGGGGGAAAGGAGAGAAAAAAAACCAACACAAACCTGAGCTCATTGAGACTGACTGCAGTGGGAAAGATAGAAGGGCTAGTGAATAAAGAGGGAAGAAATAGAGTAGTAGGTAAGGAGATAACTAAGACTTGATCACCTGTCCATGAGGCTGGAGGAGTTGCAACTCTACCTCAAGGTAGTGGGATAGTGTACCCATTTGATGTAGGGTTACACAGATGCTGTGTGGGATTGCTTTCAAAGGAAAGATCACACCCATGCCCAGGTGTCAGTTGAGCCTTGGAGTTCACTGGTATACCTGCCTGGTGCTGTATGTAGCACTGCAGCAGTAGCGGGAGCTGGGGTGTTCCCACAGCCCTCTCTAGGGCCCCAGGACAGGCAGGACCTGCCCTGCTCTGTGTAGACTCACTGAGAGGGATGCTGGGCTTATTGTCCTATCTAGACTGCTGGTGGCCTACTTGATCAGAGGATTTTATTTTTTAAATTTTTATCCCCCTGGCCCACTAGAATAGAATCAAATTAAATTGTCTCCCATAGTCTCTGGGCTGCAGCTCTGTGCATTTTGAAGCTGAGACTTACTACAGAGAGTCTGTTATGCAAAAAGCCTCCAGGCCTTAACTGAGTTCTGTCATTCCTTAGCTAGGTTTCTTCTTATGCTGATTTATGTTAAGGGATTCTGCCTAGGTGCTCTTTGGAACTGAGAAACAAGACTGGGGTTTGAGTTTTTATCCAATAATACATATTTCATTCTTTTTAATATTATGCTTGTGATGTGCTCTGATTTGGGGACTGTCAGGTTGACCCCCAGAGGGGGAGATCCAGCTTATCAGGGGGGTTGTTTCCTTCTCAGCCAATTGGAACTAAGTTCGCTCCCTGGACTCCGACTATCCGCCTATTTTCTCCCACACCATGATCTACATCAGCTGAAAATTTACTTTTTCTTTTACTCTAAATTATGGCTACCTGCCACCACCACTCCCCAAGCTGTGAGCTCAAGGCAGCCAACAGCATGGAGAGCTCCAGCGTGGGGTCCTTGTGTCTTGGATTCTGTCCCCTTTAGGGCGTCAGCCTGGAGAAAGCGCTGCTCCCAGCAAGGGCACAGCTGGCACCCACGGGCTTGCCAAATCTAGAGAGTTTTAAAGCATTCTTGGTTTGCTTTGTGAGTGAAAATCACACACACAAAAAGGGGTTCAGGAGAGACCCTAGTACCCTAGTTCTAATTTCAGGACTCCACCTCCCTGTTTCCTTCACCTTACCTCCCAATTCTCTGGTCTGGCAGCAGGAGCTCTGGACGTGTGAGTCCTATTGAGTTGCCATTTTCCCCCAAGTCCCCATATTTCTCTTTTGTATTGTGTTCCTTTTGCCTGAAGAATTTGACTAATTATATCATTTAGGGTAATTATGCCCAATAAATTCTGCTTTCAGGTGTTAGAAAAAAATATTTATTCTACATCTTTTACAGATAGTATATAATTCTAGGCTGCTAGCTTTGTGGATAATTATGTAGCTGTTTTCCTTTTGAGAATTTTTAGAATTCTATCCTATTTTGCCCTGATTGTATAGTTTCTGTTGAGATGTCTGTTTTTGTATCTTTCATCTAAAATATAATAGCAGATCTCTGTTCTCTGGAAAGTAATATTTGCTCATATGTTGCTCAATATCAGTTTGTGAGGGCAATTGCTTGTTTTATCCTGGTTAATACTTGTTGTGCTTCTTGGATAATTGGTTTTCTTTCTTTCTATAATAAAAATAAAAACAATCTTTGTCATCATCTCTTCAAATGCGTATTTCTTCACAATAATATGGTCATATATTTCTGAGATTTAAATTAAGCTAGGCTATTTAATATTGGCCCACCTCTCATAGTACACTGTTTTCTTTGTTTGCTTGGTTTTTATTTAATATTTGCTTTGATTTGAACATTGTTTATTGCCCCACTCCAAATTTGACTGATTAGTTCCTCAACACCATTGAGTTAATTCAAGTCATTTTAATGTCATGCTTTATCTCTGTCATTTTTTAACTTATATGCATTCTTAATTATTCTATAAGACTAATAATTATTTTTTGTCTTTCAGCTAAAGTTGATCATTTACATCTTGCTCACCTTCTCCGCTACAAATGTTAACCTATTACTTACAGTATTTTATTTAACTTATAGTCCCAATTACTGCCTTTATGTATCTAGTTCTTTTGGTTGCTTAGTTTCTGGGAAGTTTAGTTTGTTGCTCTTTCTTGTATTTCAATTTATCTTAGAATTTTTAGATTTTAATTACAATACTAAGTCAACAAATATTTTTAAAAGGTCCTATCAATATAGGGGCTTCTGGGGGGATCTATTGGGCCAGTTAAATTCAGCACAGGAGATGAAGACTGTATTTGGGAATTCTAAAGGGGATGATAGATTTCCTTGAGGAACATTAGATCATCATGTTAAATTATTATAAAGAAATTTTAGGAAAATTGAAAATGAGAAAATGTTCAAGGATTCTCCAAGGGGTCTCTTATGAAGATTGCATTGGGAAACTTTACTCTGTTCATTCTCTAGTGTTGATCATGATTCTCCAACCTTCTTTTTGATCACAAAATTCAAACAGTGTTAAAATGGAACACACATTGAGTCCTTCAAAGCTGTCAAGACAGCTATTTGGACACGCTATACCTTAAAGATGCAGAATTTTTAATAGAAAGGTTGTTGTTATTGTGAGGTGCTGTCCAGATGGTCCTGACTCATAGGCAGCCTACGTAAAACAGAAAAGAACACTGCTGGGTCCTGTGCCATCCTCACAGCTGCTATTATATTTAAGCCCATTTTTTCTAGTCAGGGTCAATCCATCTTCTTGATGATGTCCATTTTCAAAGGATAGTACTTTCCTGATAACATGTCTAAACATGTGAGAAAAAGTGTCAATATCTTTGCCTATATGGAGCATTTTGGTTATATTGCATCCAAAATAGGTTTGTTTGTTATTCGGGCAGTTCACAGCATTATCAATATTTTTTGCCAACTCAATAACTCAAAAGAATCAATTCTCCAACAAATTTCCGTATTCATTCCAGCTCTCGCATACATATGAGGCAACTGAAAATATCATGCCTTGTGTCAGGCACAGCTTTGATCTCAAAGTGACATCTTTGGTCCTTAATTTTTTAAAAAGCTATAAATCTAGATGAGGGGCAGGTTAAGAAATAATAACTTCATATTTTAAAATTTTGTCTCATAAAGGACTCAATTAATTTTAGCAGTACATTTTTACTTACCCATTTATACGTCATCATTTTCATGCCCACAGAGGGGAAGGTAAGTAGTAGCCCAGAAATGGGCATTTTGTTTTGCTGAGTCTATAGTGCGCATGCAGATTTAAGTCATCACAATCAGAAAATTATAACGTTTTAGATTTTATCATTGCTGTGACTACTCTAAATTTATAAACAAATAAAAGTTCACAACCAATCTGTTGCCATTAAGCTGATTAAATCCACGGCAACGCTGTGTGTACAGAGTAGAACTCAGAGAGCTTGATGACTGTGTTCACAGGGGAGCAGGTTTCCAAAACGTTCTTCCAGCTCTTTGAACACACTTCTAACCCATTGCCATTAAGTTGATTCCATCTCATAGGACCCCTGAAAGGCAGAGTAAAATGATCCACAGAGTTTCAGAGATGATAAATCTTGATGAGAGCAGACAGCATCATATTTCCCTACTAGAGTGGCTGTTGGCTTTGAACTTCCAACTTGGTAGTTACTATCCTAATTCTTACACCACCATATCATTGGTGCTTGTTAGCATGCTTCTAACTGATTTAAGTCATTAATCTATTGGTTAGTAATGAAGCACGCAATCATTTGCTTTTTCAGTGTACAATAAATAAATTTCAAATCTTCTAGTATTACATTTCCATTTTATTGAACTCTGATTTTTACTAAGTATTTCTCCACACTCAGTTTGTATTCTTCTTGCACCTAAACTCTGATAAGGTATCTCTCCAGACCTTCGCTCCTCCTCCAGATACCAGCATCTGTTAATTTCTGCTTGTTTCTCATATGTCTTTAAGTGCTGATCTTTTGTTATTGTTCAGCATTAGTTTTAAGCAGGTGATGTGTCCCTTCATCTTAAACTCAACTCACTGCATTGAGCTGATGCCAACTCATAGAGACACCGCATGGACTACTGAGACTGTAAATGTTTCTCCCTTTCTCCCACACAGTGGATGGACATTTCTAACTGTGGACCTTGTGGATCGCAGTCCAAATTGTAACCTCTAAACTATTAGCCTCCTGTTCCTTGATCTTGGAATCGAGATTTCTCAGTCCCAACTCTCCATTTCTCCCAGTTTTAGAAAATCTTTAATGATCTATTGCCTTTTCCTGGCTGAAAGGGGTACTTGTCAGTGAAGAGGCTTCCTTTGTAGATTATGGTTTGCCTGCTTTTATCTTTAGGAAGATAGAAGAGAAGGTCTTTGACACTGGACATTTGTGCTTTTGTTTTAGCAGTTACTATCTTGCTTGAGGCTTGCCCCATAAGGAAATTTCCCTTCAAACCCTAATTTGTCTCCTTATCTTTCTTATTTATATAGAGGTCTATAGAGAAGATCTGATTAAAAGTTTGCATTACACTAGTGTATGCAATTTATAAAATTTCTGTAATCTCAGGCAAATCAAACTCTGTTTTTCTCCATTGGCTAAATCGTTTACCTTAAATTCTCCTCACTCCTTTTTTCTGACATTTGAAATAAGTTACATATATGTTATGGCTAGAATGAACATAAAATTACCTAGTTCTTCCTTGTCAGTAAACAGACAGGGGCTTTACAATGAAATCTGGGCTTCTCAACATTACAGTAAAACTGGCTTGACATTTAGATATAGCTCTAATTATGGTAACCAAAGGTGATTCAGAGGTTAACTGTTTGAATGATAACAAAATTGTAGCTGCCCTGTGGGAGCAGCTAGTTCAGTTTGTTTGCTTCCATACAAAGTCTCAGTTTTCTTCCATAAAAAATGAATTCGTGGAAACCTTATGGGGCACTTCTACCCTGTCCTATAGGATCACTGCATGTTGGGATCAACTCAACAGCAGTTTATATATTGTACAATGTTATAGTTACATAAGCCCTCTGTTCCATACATCATCTCCTCAAAATGTTATGCATTAAAAAACAAACCAACAAACACACACAACACCAAAAGTAGACATATTTTGGAGGAGGACATAAAGAGAATTTTTTTCCTGTGGTAAGGGGAAAATAAATGTAGAAGAGAAAGTGTTGAGAGCAGACTTAAAATACTATTCTTTACTTACGAACTACGCAAAATTTGAAAAAGTAAAACAGCTTGAGATAAATAAAAAGAGCTGATCCTTTACCTAGAGATGGTTTAAAAGCTTTTTATTTTATATTGCCTAAATTCAACAGAACAGTGAAAAGCAGGTCATCGTTACTTCATCTACTCTCATGGTGTTAAAGTGTACTTTGAAAGGGAGAAAACGTACTGCAAAAATGTCTTTCAACTGAAGCAATCATTTTCATTTTTCTTATTCGTTACCCTTAGCTACCAAATACTTAGATTATTTACATCAGTAAATTCCCAAACCTTTGCTTTAACATATTTTAAAAGAAAACTAAATTTCTTCTTTAAAATATGAATATTCATTGGAAAAGAAAAGGGAACCAGGAAAGTTATTTTAAAAAATATTTCTGGCAAAACATAGGCATCTTTCTTACTAATTTTGTGAAAAAAGAAGCTTTTTGTCATTTTCCTATTTTTAAAAAATGGGCAATATATTGTTAGTCTTTTTCATTAATTATGAATGGCATTCTTTAATTATTTTGTTAATTAGTGTGAATGTGACTTGTTACAATATTCATACGTTGTATTTATGTCATTCATTAACAGCTCAAAGTTGGCCATTATTATGTAAAAATAGATATAATATATATACTTCTTTAAAATTTACTTACCTAAAATTTTGCATTAGAAGTATATTTAACTCTTTTCCACTTCCTCAAACACCGAGTCAGAATTTTTAGATCTGGGGTTTTTCAAAGTTTCCTTTCTAGTGATAATTTTAAATCAAAAGGAAAAACATAATCAGTATTTCTTTTTCTTTTAAAAAAAATCATTTTATTGGGGGCTCTTACAACTCTTCGGACAATCCATCCATCTATCCATCCATTATATCAAGCACATTTGTACATTTGTTGCCATCATCATTCTCAAAACATTTGCTTTCTGCTTGAGCCCTTAGTATCAGATCCTCATTTTACCCCTCCATCCCCACTCCCCCCTCCTTCATGAATCCTTTATAATTTATAAACTATTATTATTTTATCATATCTAACACTGTCCAACATCTCCCTTCACCCACTTCTCTCCTGCCCATCCCCCAGGAAGAGGTATATGTAGATATTTGTAATGCGTTGCCCCTTTCCACCCCACCCTCCGCACCCTCCAGGATCATCACTCTTAGCACAGGTCCTGAAGCAATCATCTGTCCTGGATTCACTGTGTTCCCAGTTCCTATCTGTACCAGTGCACATCCTCTGGTCTAGCCATATCTGTAAGGTAGAATTGGGATCAAGATAGTTTGGGTGGGGGATGGGGAGGAAGCATTTAGGAACTAGAAGAAAGTTGTATATTTCATCATTGCTACACTGCACCCTGACTGGTTCATCTCTCTGCAACCCTTCTGTAAAGGGATGTCCAGTTGCCTACAGATGGGCCTTGGGTCCCCAATCTGAACTCCCCCTCATTCACAATGATTTGATTTTTTTTGGTCTTTCATGCCTGAAACCTGATCCCTTAGACACCTCGTGATCGCACAGGCTGGTGTACTTCTTCCTGGTGGGCTTTGTTGCTTCTCAGCTAGATGGCCACTTGTTACCTTCAAGTCTTTAAGACCCTAGACACTACATCTTTTGATAGCCGGGCTCCATCATCTTTCTTCACCACATTTGCCTTCACACATTTGCCTTCAGCCATCGTGTTGGGAAGGTGTGCATCATGGAATGCCAGTTTAATAGAACAAAGTATTCTTCCTCTGAGAGAGTACTTGAGTTTAGGCCCAATGTCCATCTTCTACCTTAATA
>NW_022111320.1:12153603-12154490 GCF_000313985.2 Echinops telfairi | reverse complement strand
ATTTGTTTTTTAATTTTTTACAGTTTATTTAATTTGACAAATCTAATATATTTTACCACTTATAAAATAATATCATAACCATAACTTTACATAATCTCATTCAACACTGTTTGGTCGGGAAAAAGCAAGTATTTACAGCAGTTATAATTTATTTTTAAATTCATCCAGCCAACCAATTAAATTTCAAAAATTTTGAAAATAATAATATTAAAATAGATTTTATTTTAGCAATCCATATTTCGATCATATCAAGTTAGTGTTTTATCATTGCTACCACAATCAATTGCAAACATTTTTATCAATTTTTAACTCCATGATATCAGTTCCCCCTTACCCCCTCTACCTCCCCTGCCATCCCCTCAGGAATGTTTATTCTAGTTTTCTCTGTAGATTCACATATGAATTTCATATACTGAAAAAGATATAAAAACACATAACAGAGTCAAGAAGGCTACCAACAATGACAAAATACAAAAACGATAAACCAAAATATGAAAAAGAAAAAACACAAAATATTAAAAACTAGATCAAGCACAAAGTGTGTCAAAAGGGAAATCAACTGAAAATGTTTTGACCATTCAAGCCAGATTTATCATTTTAATCTGCTGTGGTCATCGCTCCTATATTCTCTGTCCGATAATCAGGTTATTCCCATCCTTCACGTATGGCTAGAGAGAAATCATACGAGGCTTATTTCTTATGTAGAACCTGCAAATATGTTTTAGGCTTTCACTGTCATCCATTGCCTTCCACACACCAGAATCTCACAATTTAAGCTCTAGTACTATTGGATTATATAATTTATAATCCTTAGATCGTGGACATTGGAGCATTTCTTCCATATGAACTTAGTTGATGTCTTATTAAGTGCACGTAACAGTGTGAGA
>NW_022111320.1:12142625-12143752 GCF_000313985.2 Echinops telfairi | reverse complement strand
TTCTCTACAGAGCTTTTGATTTATATGAAAGTAACCCATATTTATATATTTCATGTGCTTCACCAATTTGCATGAGATTTCATTGCTTCATTTATTTTGTACATTAGTTTCTCCAGCTACTATAAAATACATTGCTTAAATAAAATCTCTATAAGGATTTGGGGAGTATATTTCAAAGAAGTTCAGTGAATTTTAATATACAAACTATAGTGTCAGTGTTTCTGAAGTTCTGGTTTGCAGTTTCAGATACCCTATAGTGTAGTTTTACTCTGGCCTATAGGACCACTGTAGCATTGTTATAATTTGAAATCGACTCATTAGCAGTGTATAGTAAGTAAATTTGTCATATATATGTATTAAAACACATGGAATCTTAGAAATGTTCTACATGTTAATTCCAGTTTCCAGGAAAGTTATGTCTATGATATAAGTGATGTTGATAATAATTGTCCAAATCATGTAGTCATAATAAAATACATCCTTTACGGAGATGTACTAGAACAATATAATTTTTGTCTTCAAAGACTTCTGCAGAGGGACCTGACAATGCTGTTAATATGGAATCTCTTTATCTTAGATGACTCATAGTGACTTCCAAAAGGACATGGTAGGTAATGTAAAGATTAATATGCCCAGTACATTTGTACAAGAGAAATTTCTAAAGGGACACAAATTGGTATTGTTATATGTGAGCTATAAATAATCTTAAAATGCCTCAACCATGCAGTTTGTAGTTAGTTTATGTAGAGATACTTTCCAATTCTTCAGTAAACTTTTATAGCTGAAACAGAATCATGATCAAATATGAACAGTGACTGTAAATTATGTGAAGCATAATGTGCAAATCAGGGATTGAAGGTGTATGAATGGAAGCATATTAGAGAAAAATATATATTTCTGATGTTTAGTACAACTGATTATTGAATATTAACAAAAACCTACAGTCTTTCAGTATGTGCAATTTTGGGTTTTGCCCCACATCAGGTATTGGCTCAAACAGTTTCTTATTTCTTTATAAATTTGAAAGAAAGAAAGGATCTCTCTGGCATAGAATTTCTTAATCAATAATGTAGTTAGTGATTCAGAAACTGAGAAGAGAATCAATCTTTTACCTTGTGGAGAAGCCA
>NW_022111320.1:12139414-12141213 GCF_000313985.2 Echinops telfairi | reverse complement strand
TGGTCTAACCAGGTCTGCAAGGCAGAATTGGGGTCCTGGTAGTTGGGGGGAGGAAGCGTTTAAGAACTAGAGGAAGGTTGTGGGTTTCATTGTTGCTATACTTAACCCTAAGTGACTCATCTCCCCAATAAATTGATTTTATAAAAAAAATAATAATGAGTGCATGAAGGAAGTATTCTAAAATGGATTGCTGTAAAAATGGCACAAATCTTCTTTTTTGTAATTTCATAAGACTTTTAAAAACTTTTCTTTATTAATTCAATAATCTAGGACCTAGTTTAAAACATTGAATTTTATTATATGTCAACAAAACTGTTAAAATTAAAAATATATATATACTATGAAACCTCTTCTTAGTATTCACAAAAATGTGACAAACAGGTTTCGGTATCCATATCCATCTGAGTATATCTGAAACAAAGTAAATCTTAATAAAAAAGTATAACCTTGGAATGTGCACTTTTTTTTCATAGCTCAGTGGTAAATTGTTTCAGATTTGCCCCACCCCCACCCCTCCCAACATTCACTGTTTATCTCATAGCGCCCATAGGTCAGAAGTGCAGGTACCGTCTAGACACATCCTCTATTCTGATTTCACCTGGCTGCGGTCAATTTGTCTGGTGGGACTGTAGTTTAAATCTGAAGTTCAGTCTCTTCCAAGCTTATGCAGCAATTGGCAGGATCCATTTTATTGTGGTTGTAGCGCTGTGGCCCTAAGCTCCAAAATGTCAACCCTTTTCATAAACATAAAGTTATATAATAATAGCAACAACAACAACAAAAAACCTCACTGTCGTTGAGTCAATGCTGACTCACAGGGACCCCAGAAGACAAAGTGTTCCTGTGAGTTTCCAAGATTGGGACTCCTGCCTGTCTTTTTTTCCGGGGAGCTATTGGTGGGTTCTAACTGCTGACCTTGCAGTTAATGGCCCTCTGTGCAGCCCACGCCCCAGGGCCCCTTTTGCCCTCTCCATGGCAGTTCATTAAATTGTTGTTTGATTTCTTCAAGGTGACCAGGAAAATTTCATAGTTTGGAAAAGACCTCACCAGATAGGGTTAAATCTCATCTAACACAGTCTTTGTAAAATTTTTTACTGTCAACTTGATTTCAATTCATAGCAAACCTATGCATACCAGAACAACACACTGCTTGTGCCGTCTTGACACTTTTTGTAAGCCATGAGCCCAGTGCTGCAGCCAATGCCAATCCACCTTATTGAGGGTCTTCCTCTATTTTTCAACTCCTCCAATATGATAAGCATGATGTCCATCGCTGAGACCTGGTCTCTCTAGATAACGTGTCCAAAGTACTTGAGACTAAGCCTCACCAGCAGAACATTGACAGCTAACTGCTAGAAATACAATCCAGATTCAGAGAAAGTGGAAACAGAAATCAATGATGATTTCAACTGAGACCTGACTGAAAGAAAAGACTGTACAACAGATGCTTACCTCTGTTGTATTGACATTGCAAAGGCCTTCAACTGTGTGGCTTAAAAAAATTATAGATAGCATTGTGAAAAATGGAAATTACAGATCACTTTATTATTCTCAAATATAATGGTATAATATAAACAATGCCGAGATAGTTGTTTAATCAGAACAAGAGTGTACGTTGTGGTTTAAAAAGCAAGAAAAAGTATACATTTAGATTGTATCCTTTCATCATATTTATCCAATTTTTATGCAGAGTAAATATTCTGAGAAGCTGAGCTATGTTGAAAAACACATCAGGACTGGAGGAAGTACATAATGACTTGTTTAAAATGAACAGGACTTGAAGCACTTACAATTGCAGA
>NW_022111320.1:12122885-12138447 GCF_000313985.2 Echinops telfairi | reverse complement strand
ATTCCTTGAGATTTCCTCCTTCCTCACTACTATGACCCCAGTGCTGCTTCTCAATTCAGACTATACCGGAACATGTAGACAAGTATAGAAAAGAGATGGGAGCTCACAGCATACAGAATTCAGGAACAGGAGCAGGAATAGCAATACCAGAAGGGGAGGGGGAAGAGGTGGAGAGGAAGGAAGAAAGGGGGAACCGATCATAATGATCAACACATAACCATTCACCGCTCTCCAGGGGAAAGGACAACAGAAAACATGGGGAAAGGGAGACAGCAGTCAGTGTGAGATATGAAAATAATTATAATTTATAATATATCAAGGGGTTATGAGGGCAGGGGGGAGGAAGGGGGAAAAAGAGAGGAGCTGATACCAAGGGCTCAACAGAAAGTAAATGTCTAGAGAAGATGAAGGCCACATATGTACAAATTCGCCGGATGCAAGTGATGTGACAAGAGTTTTATAAGAGTCTCCAATAAAATGATCTTTTAATAAAACAAACAAACAAAAACAAATATTGTGCTTATTCTGTTTTGGAAGAAGCATAGCAAAAATTCTCCTTAGAGGTAAGAAAAGAAAGATTTCATTTCAAGTGTTTTGAACATATTACCAGGAGGGACAAGTTCCTGGAGAAGATTGTCATGCTTGGTAAAGTGGAAGGGCAGTAAAAGAGAAAGGTTTTCAATGAAACAGGATGAAGCAGTGCATGCACAAATGGGAGGAAAGCTTGGGGTGATGATCATGATAGAGCAGGACTGGAGAGTCTTCGTTCTCTTGCTAGGACTCAAACCACTCAGCTGAACCTAACAGCAGTGACAGTGACCAAAATATTCTAAGACATTTGTGCATTATTCCTGCCTATAATTTTAATACACACATACCTAATATGTATTTATATACTATGTGTATTTTGTACTGTGCATGTACAAAAAGTAGGACGTGAACTAATTTAGTTTTGCTCTTTGCTGGTGGTACCAGCCTGAGAACGCATGCTGTAAGAAGAGGCGAGTGGTTCTGGCTGCAATGTAGCTCCTAACGCATCAAAAAGAGTTTAGGAATGCAGACTTTATTTGAATGAATGAAAGGCTGCACACGTAATGGAAGCGCTAAACACAGAAGCTGGTTAGAGACTTTGTATGGACTGTCCTTTCCTTTGTATCATGTCTTTTCATATGATATCTGATTGAATCATTTCATTTTGGTGAATATTTCTACTCAGATATTAGCAGAAGAAAATAATAAAACTAGATGAGCCAACATATTCTGAGTGTTAGAAACCTAGCACAGAGGTTTCACAGAGATTCAATTCTAAAGGTAGTAACAGCAGTGTGCTAATTAGTTGGGCACTTCGATTATTCACAGTCATCCTTTTCCATGTGTTATAACTATTCATAGTGTCTTCTTTATTTGGAAAACTGATAAACACTTCAAACTTAAATTAGTCTTTAAAACAAGTAAGGTATAATTATAATAATTATGTTAAAGTCATTGTCCTTTATTTTTTACTTGATGGTGGCACAGAGTTCACTGCTATAACAATGTCACCCGACATGGTGAAAAACACTTCACAGTGCATAAGCGTCTGGATAAAGTGAACTGAATGGAAGAGATAGGACAGCAAGCACTGTGGTCACGGGGCTAGTGACACTGTTTCTCTCTTGCAAAGCTGAGCATCAAAGTGTAAGTTCTGCCTCAGGCACATGTATCTGGGTGCAGAGTGCAAAGGTTCCCCCAAATTATTTGGGTACCACCCTCTTTTGAGGAAAAAAACATACAAACTCAGCACCCTTCTTGCAATTAAAAACACTTATATTGAAGCCTTTAATCCAGGCTAGTTCTGCTTTTTCTGGCCTCGGGATTGTTCTAGCACCCCACCCAATGGGGATAGTATCTCTCATGTTGTAAAATTTTAATAAGAGGATGTCTTAACGTGGGGACATGTGGATAGTCATAGGGCCAACCTGGACGAAATCATCTTAAAAATATAAAATAATATTACATGTTTTCAGACTCTATGGGTACCTTGAAGAATAAAAGTGCAAAACTTCAGAAGAAGAATGCACTACGGTAGGAAGTGATTGCAGTAGCCCAGCATGCAAGCACCGTGCCTTATTTAGGACGGGTGTTTCCGTGCTCATGCTACAGTGTTTCAAATCCAGGGTATTATACTTTCCCTTACTTTTTTCTTGTAAAACGTACACTCCATTTAGGGTGTGGCCCAGTTCTCTTCTGTATATTGAGAATTATATGGCGAATAATCTCAAGGTGCTTACGATCTAGGATACTGCTTCTAGAAATTCAGCATATAGAAGAATCTCCTGGAAAATGTACTGAAACCCAGTGTAGGAGCTCACACTCTGAGATTCCATTCTCGTAGGTTTGAGATGCAACCTAAGAATCTGCACGCCCATCAAGTTGCTAGAACGATGTGGTTTGTGTACAAGCCATGCTTTCATTAGAACTGATTTGTGCAGCAAGTTTATTATGAAGTGTGAAAATACTTAAATTACATTCTATTTTTAAAATTGTGTTTCTCAAAAGTCCCCTGGGCTTCTCCTTTCTAGTAATTTCTTTTAATTACTGTTTACATTTTCTCTTCTCTGCCTACTTAAATCTGACATTCTTTTTATTCTCCATAGACTTCTCATGAAACCCATTATTTCTACTATTTCTCCAGTCACCTCTGAGGTGCTGCTTGTTTTAACACCGGCAAGCCAATCATGTTCTTTGCACAGTAAATCTAGAGCTTTCATTAATATAATTATCTTCCACTGAGAGTGCTTTAAATACTGTATTCTCCTTGTAATATTAATAACCATGAAGAAAAGTAAGCATGTTTTGAAAAACTGTTTGGGTATAAAAGCATGCAAGGTAGAGTTGCATGGAGAGCAAAATTTAGTAGGAAAAATAATGCCTTCTCATCTAATTATGTGTTAGCAGCAGCCTCTTCTAGGAGCACAGATAGTTTTGCCTTTTAAATAAGTAAAACTTGCAGTAAAAAATACTCTGATATATTGATATATACTTAATCATTTTTGTTATTTCTGTGGTTTAGACCTCTGTCCCAAGTGATATATTTGTAATGATAAAGCTAAGTCAGCTTTTTAAAAAGTCCAATCGATGTGTTCTCTAGAACCAATAAATAACCATAATGCAATAGTGTTCTCTAATAAAACGCATACACTAATATTTCTCTCTTACCTACATATGAAAGAGAAAAATATTTCTACATAATATACCATAGTTTCTGTGATTCTTTCTCATAAACCTACTCTATAACAAAAGAAGCACTAGAAACATTTATTAGTTCCTTGATCTGTTTGTGTCTAATTAATAGTGATTTATGATAAAAGAATGGAATAAGTATGTGCAAGACTCAGGAAGAATAACTATAGAACACACAATGTTGTGGACTCCAGGTATATTAATCAAGTACAAAAATGCAAGGGTGTGAGAAGGAATTTAGAGAAGAGAAAACTCAGCAACAAAGACATGCCTTGGTGGTTAATAAGCATTTTAAGATGCATACAAAAAAGAAACACCATTTCTAGGAGCTCTGTGGACACTCTCAGGAACAAATTCCATTGAGTAAGACAGAATAGACGTTATGGTCTAGTCACTGTCTAATACAATTTAAAAATTTCTCATGACCCTTTACTGGCACATATTTATGATAAATACATTTTTAAAGGCTTAGGCTCCTACTATAGTTAAAATTTATTGATGACAGTTTTTCCAGTTGATACATATACTTTGAATCACTCAGAACCTATGATCAATTTTTCTTAATGAATGAGAATAAATGTGTAATTAATGGGTTTTCAGGATAGGAAGTGGTGAATAAACCATCTGTAATGATAATTAAGGCTCCTGAATTTCTCATGAGTAGATAACCTGATGCATTTTAATTATCTAATGAATAGTGATCAAGTGTGTTTTTAAGTTCCATTTATACCACAATTTAATATTAATATAAGATGAGAATCTATGGTGAATATAAAGAAGAACTGATCAGATTAGTGTACCATTTTGAATAGTAAACTACTTGACTCTTTTGAGAAGGCACTCACGTAAAAACACACAAACTTTGAAATTACTAATGTAACTTTTCTTTAATGCAAAATCTCTGCCTGCAAAGGTGGCCATGTAAAAAAAAAATCAAGTCATCTTTCTGACTCTCTCCCACAGAGAAGATTAAATAAGAAGAAAAGGTGCTCATCTTTTAGACACTCTGAAACTCTGAGTAAGGGAGCAAAGAAAGGCAATTGGGAACTGAAATCAGGCAAGAATCAACAAATCTATGAGTTGCCTAAATGAAAACTCTCTTCTACTACCCTCTCTGTCACTCACTCAACCAGTCAGGGTGCCAACTATTGGGAACTAGCCTCAGAAAGAGAGTGTTCTTCCCTAACCACCAGTCTCTTGTTTGAGGAGAAACTACAAGAAGCTTCTACCCTAAAATCTACAAGGTCAACTTCCTCAGGGTTCCCTAAGTAGCTTGCCAACACTTCCCCATCTAAACACTGTCGACCTGTGAAGTTGTTGTTAGGCCCCATGCAGTTGGTGCCAACTCATAGTATCCCGATGTACAATAAAATGAAACAACGTCCCATCCTGCGGCATCCTCAAAATTGTTATGTTTGTCCATTGTCGCAGCCACTGTGTCAATCCATCTTATGGAGGCCCTGTCCCTCTACTTTACCTAGCATGATATTCTTCTTTAGAGAGTGTTTTTTCCTGATAAAATATCCAAAGTAGCAGAGACAAAGTCTCACCATCCTTGAGTCTAAGCAGCATTCTGATTATAGTTCTTCCATGACAGATTTTTTTTCCTTTTAAAAGTCCATGGTGCCCTCAATCTGTTTAGCCAGCACCATAATTTAAATACGTGGATTCATTTTTTAAAAAATAAAATTTATTAACAGTCACATAGTTTATACCATTCACACTGGATAAAGAAAACACCAGTTCTATTATGAGAGAAAAGATAAGTATAGAATTTAAAAGATTAAAAAAGAATAGTTCAACATTATATGGTTATTGTTGTCTCCTTTTCCAATAAAAATAACAAGATAAAAAATAACAAGATCAATATGATCCCCGGTATTCTTTTTTTTTTTTTTTTTAGTGCAATCACCTGTCTGATCCCGGTATTCTTGACACATTCTCTCTTACCCCCAACAATTTTCTGGGGCTTGAGTCAATAGTCATTTTATATTTTTCAGACTTCTATGAGTCTCTTTGCCTCAAAAAAGCAGAATTCAGTACCTGTGGTAGTGCACATTAAGAATTCACAGTTCGTAGTTTAACAAATACGTGAATTCTTCTTTGGTCTTCCTTCTCCAATGTTCAACTTCCACAGGCATATGAGGCAACTGAAAATGCCAAGACTTGGCTCAGGCACAGTTTAGTGCTCAAAGTAACATCCTTGCTTTTCAACACTTAAAGAGTTCTTGTACAGGAGATTTCCCGAAAGTAATGTGTGCTTTGAATTATTGACTACTGCTTCCATTACCATTGATTGTGGATCCAAGCAGAACAAAAGCTTTGGCAATTTCAAACTTTTCTCAATGTGTCATGAAGAGACTTATTGGTCCAGTTGTGAGGATTTTTGTTTTCTGTTTATTGGGTTGTTGTTAGTGAAGGCTGCCATCTTTGGTCTTAATTAACAAGTGCTTTAATTTCTCCTCACTATCAGCAAGCAGAGTTGTGTCATCTACATATCTCAGGTTGTTTATAAGTCTTCCTCTAATCCCGACGCTGCACTCTTCTTTATATAAACCAACCTATCTGATGATTTTCTTAGCATAGATTGAATAGGGCTGGTGAGAGGATACATCATTGATACATTCCTTTCCTGATTTTTAGGCAGGAATGATTACCTTGGTCTGTTCCCATAATTGCACCTTGATCCATGTACAAGCTCCACATGAACACAATGACATGTTCCATTCTTTTCCATTATGACCCTTACAATTGGAATATTTTCATAATTAATAAAGTACAAGTAAACATTCTTTTGCTATTCTCTGATTTGGGCCAAGATATATTTGATGACAGAAATGGTATTCTCTGTTCCACATTCTCTTTCAAATCCAACCCGATATTCTGGCAGCCTTCTGGAAATATACTTATGCTACTTTTAATTGGAGATCATTACCAAAATTTTACTTGTGTGAGATATAAATTATATTGTTTTGTAACTTGTGCATCCTCTTGGCTCGCCTTTCTTCATTATGGGTGCAAATATGAATCCCTTCTAGTTATTTGGCAAAGTAGCTATCTTTCAAACTTACTGGTATAGATGAGCGAGTGTTTCCAGTGATTCATCAGCTTATTAAAATATTTCAAGTAGTATTCTATCAATACCTGGAACCTTGCTTTTGGCCAGGCTTTTCAGTGAAGTCTGGATTTCTTCATTCAATGCCATTAGTTCTTGATCATATGCTTCCTCTTGAAATGCTTAAATGCCGACTTCTTCTTTTGGGGACAGTGACTCGGTGCATTCTTTCCATCTTCTTTAGATGCTTTATGCATCATTCAATGTTTTCCCCATAGAATCATTCAATACTGCAGCAGGAGGGTTGAAGTACAATGCTGTCTGTGATAGAATTATATCTATCCTCATTCATGCAATTCTGATCAATATAACTATTATTGACATTTATGCACCAACCACAAAAGGTAGTGATGAAGAAATTGAAGAATTCTACCAACCTCTTCAGTCTGAAATTAATCAAACATGCAATCGATATATATTTATGATTACTGGTGATCAGAATGCAAAAGTTGAAGACAAAGGGGAACAGTAGCTTCTCATGGGAGCAGCAGTCAGGATATCAAAGGACTCATTGAATTGTGTGAATCGGCTGCACAAGACCTCTCTCAAGTGCTGAAAAGCAAGGACATTATTTTTAGAGCTTAGGTGCACCTGACCCAAATGATGGTATTTTCAATGACCTTATATGCATGTGAAAGTTGGACATTTAATAAGGAAGACCAAAGAAGAATGAATGCATTTGAATTATAGTGATGGTAGGGAATATGGAATGTACCAGGAATTTCCAAAAGAGAAAACTAGATCTATCTTGGAAGAAATACAGTCAGAATGCTCCTTATAGGCAAGGAAGGTAAAACTTCATCTCCTGTACTTTGGATAGGTTTTCAGGACAAATGAGCCCTGAAGGAAACACATCGTGTTTGGTAAAGTTGATGGTTAATAAAATAGGGGAAGACCCTCAAGGAGATGGATTGACAAAATAACTACAAAAATAGGCCTAAACATACAACCGTTGTGAGCATGATACCAAACTTGGCAGTGTTTTGTTCTGTTGGATATAGGACCCCTGTCAGGTTGAACAAACTTGGCAAATCCTAAGGACAACAACATGGAAACAAACTGATAACAACAATTAGAAATATTTGATAGAAACCTTAGATGGCACTGAACTGATGCTAATGAAGGAGAAACATCTCATAAAAGGCAGGTAAGAATTCTAGTATAAGTCACAGAATGTAATCAGCATCCTTTATTTGTACATATATTAGAAACTTTCTAATTGTTACAGTTTGTTGTTTGTAATCTCACCACAACAACACAATAAATAATGTTTAGGAAAACAAAATAAAAAGTTACCCCTTCTTTTAAAGTTAATTGTTAGTATGGCTTTTCATTCACAGATCTAGGGAATTAGCAAGGTATTGGGCAGTTACTACAAGCCTTCAAAACCCCAGTGTGAACATATTAAGAAATAATAACCCTTCTGGAAACCCTTCATTACACTTTTATTTTATTTGTCATAAAAATCATCAAAATTGTTCATTCGCGGTACAGATGGAAAAGAAAACTACTAACCCATGAAATGCAGTTTTGAATTTAATGCAGCAGTGTATGGATGAGCACATGTCTCAATTTCAACTGTAAAACAAAATGCATTAGCTCTTACTGTTGGAGGCCCTCTTTTATCTCGTTTTCCAGATATTAAAAAAAATTAATACCAAAGTTGTCAGCACTTAGTTTCATGCATAATTTGTCCTAAGGAAGTATACCAATTCATATAATACCCTCTACTTGAACAGATTTTCTCACCTTATTGTGCACTCAAATCATCTGGGCATCCTATTAAAATGCAGTTTTATTTAAATTTAATAGAGAGAGGTGAGGCTAGCATTCTGGATTTCTAACAAGCCTTCAAGCAATGGCAATGCTACTGACCCTCAAAGAAAAAGCCATGGGCTGAAAACTGTCCTGGGTCAGGCAATGCTTTATTACTAAATTGTGTAGGTTGGACTAGTGTGGGATTTGGAGATGTAAGCAGATGAATACAATGAAAAATCTCTTTGAGTTTATATTTGAAATAACCAATCTACTATACTTGAAAAATACAAAATCAACAATGAGCACAAACACAAGCAAACAATACTTAATATTAAATTTAAAATAAAACCAATGCTTAAACTCTCTAATCAATAAGCTCTGTTTTATGACTTGTAGTGATAGCCCAAGTCAATAGACATATTTAAGACACAGGGACTTTCCAAAAGTTGCTGATTATACTTCACTGCTACCCCTTTCCTTCTGGTTCATTGCACATTCAAAGCACAAACATCAATGCCACAACTATTTCAAAAGGGGAAAACAAGGTCCTGCTTCTGTGATGGAAAAATGATGTTGAACTGGGACCACAAAGAGAGGGTCTGCCCACTTCCTTATTTTTCTCCAGGTTCCTTCTACATATGAGCTGTCTTCTTTTGAAAACAAAACAAAATATTTCTTTCTGATGAGAGCGAATGAGGCAAAGAATATCAGGGTCTGGTTGCATAAATAAGTTTGGGCATCTTTTTGTGAATGGAAGGATGCTGATCCTTAATAACTAGAGTGAACAAAGACATGGCATGTTATTTTGATGTTATTTTATGATAATATTGTAAATATAACAAGAAGGAGATAGTCAATATTTAGGTCAAAAACTCAAATCAATATTCTGCAGTGATGTTTCACTCATAATCTACGAACTTTAGAAAATCATCAGATGTTGAGAATACTATAAAGGGAGAATCAATGTATGAAGATTTCCTTGGGGGCTAAAACTAAAATCAAAATTAAATCAATTAGCCTTCACTGTTTTCCTCTGTCCAGCGCAGAGCCTGCATGGATGGTTTTGATCCCTAGTAATAGCATCATTACTACAAATGCTTCCAATCTGTAATTTAGCCTCCTTTCTTACTTCTATCACTACATAGTCTTCATATTTAGTTCCTTGAGTTTAGTGTCTTGGATCAATATAACCTATTCGTCACATCTACAGGAGTTCTGATAGAATAGTGGTTATGTGCTGAGCTGTGAAATGGAAGATTGGCAGTTCAAAACCACCAACCACTGCGTGAGAAAAAGGTGAAGCATTCAATTTCTGCATACAGTTACAGTTTCTGAATCCCACAGGGGCTGATCTACTCTGTTCTATAGGGTTGCCGTGAGTCACAACTGACTAATGTCAATCCATTTGCTTTTAAGTTTATTCATGTCTACTATGACTTCCTGGTTTGCATCCTAATCATTTCCCTTCTGTGTCATTTAATTGACATGTGCCTTCTCTTCACTGAAAGAGTGATTTGGAATAATCACTCCAAGCATATCTTGAGCTATTTATTCTGAAAGATTTCATCAAGGGAAGAAATTGCAACATTGATGAATTCTAGGAATGTCTGGTTTCTCTAGCATTTGCTGATAGTGTTATAAAGTACTGAGCTTAGTAAAACACCACAGAAAATAAAAGAAATTTTATATAGCCTAGGAATTCTCCCAAGTAGACATTTCTCATAATAAAGCATGTCTTACTTTCCTTGACATTCATGTTTAAAATGTTATTACTATTTTATGTAAAATTCAGTTAGTCTTTGATTCTATTTACTTCATGCAACCTTAAGACAGAACTGAACTAACTTATTGGTCTTCCAAGTTTGTAATCTTTACCAGACTGTCACATTAGACTGAGAGGTTCCAACCACAGAGCATTCAGTTTACATTCAGTTTCAACCACAGAGCATCGAGTGCCAAGCATTTAACCTCTGTGCCATCATGGCTCCTTTCCAACAATTTAATTATCTATCATTCAAGGACAAAGCCCTGGTGATATAGTGCGCTATGTGTTGGGGTGCTACTCTGTCTTGTAGAGTCCAAATTGACTCAATGGCTTTGAATTTTTGAGTTTTAATGTTAGCATATAAATTTTAAAATCTGATAGTAAACATAATGGTAAATGGTGGGACATGTTATGACTCAACACTGATACTAAAAGTATGTCCTATTCTACAATATTCTTACAGGATAAAGGCCATTAGAGTTACTCTAATGTATAGACACTGTAATTTATTTCCTTGAACTTGGTCATGTAGTGAGTAACACAATTGACCATTGGGTTGTAATTCTCTTTGACAATAGTCCTTCCGTTTAAATGTCTTCCTATAAACTGGCATCACTCAGGTGACCAAAAGTAGACTCTCAGTGGCTGTTCTAGATAAAGATCATCTCTGACACCACATGCTGATGTATAATTCTAATTACTTCCTGGGGATGGCTAGGAAACCATTGTAGCTGATAGTTTCCATTGTGTTGGCCCCCAACTTCTGTTGATGTCATACACAATGTGATCGGACTGTTGTGCCGCATAGAGTCTTCGGTGCTAATGTTTAGAAGTAGATCACCTGTCTTTCTTCCTCACCTGTCTTAGTCTAGCGCTGTTGCTAAACCTGATGAGCATGCTAGCGTCACACAGTCATTCACTGACAGATGGCGCGTAGGCCTGCTCTGCACTGGCTGCTTATTGAAACCACCACCACTGAACCAATCCCACCATCAGGAAGTCATAGGCAAATTATATAAAGATGCAATTTTAAATAACCAACATAACATTCAGTAAACTACTTAGCTAACATTTTTTAAATGAGGCATTTATAGGGATCTATTGGCCTCCTCAAATAAATAGATTTTTTTTTAAGGGGGAAGCATGACATCAGTCATTTTCTTATGTTAAAATGAGTTATCCCTGCGTTTACAATTCTTGAAGAGGACCATAAGGAAGTGACAACTATTTTCTTATTCTCCTTTAGACTTATTCCAGAGAAGGAAAGCTTGTGCCATTTAGCATATAGTCATTGTGTTAACATCTTATAGTAAATGGGTATGCTGAAAAACCTATCCTTCTACCCTGCATGGCAAGAGGCAATGTTTATTTCTGGACACCTGGGTAAAAACTTCTCTGATGGAAGATCTTTTGCCCCACGGGGATGATAGATAAGACTCTGTGCCATCAATTAACAAGAAGGTTTTGAAAGGGAGTTAAAGGCAGATAAAAGGAAACAAATAAACAAACAAAAAACACAGATCCAGGAATGTGTTTTGGGCACCCACTAAATCCTACCTCCAACTTAAGAAAAATTAATTCTTACACAATGAACTTGCTTGATACATTCCCTCAAAAAGTGGAGAAGAGAATATATGGCTGCCATAGAAAAATGTGGTAAAGAAATCACATCATGCATGGCTTTTAGGTAAAATAGTGTCTGGGCCTTAAAGGCTTTTCTCCAAACAATCAGCCATCTGAGTGAGACGTCAACGACATCCACATGGAAGAAGCACTCCATGATCACGCACTGAAGGATTGGAATCCATCTAATCTGAAGTCAAAGGAGGGATCAGTATCAGAGCCCACATTGTGAGAATCTGCTTCACAGAAGGCTATGGTGGCAGCGGGAGCCCACGGTACATTTGTGGGAACTGAAAACAGACTAAGCCTCCCATGACCTCCCTCAGTCCATCACAGAGTGATGGGAGGAGAGTGTTAGTGAAGGGAGTACTGGGGAGATTAGCATAGGAGATCAGAGGGATAAACCTGACATAGAGTTAAAACCTTGTCAGTTCATCCCCCATCTCCGCCCCCCACCACACCCACCACTGGACCTAATCTAGTTTTCAACATTTTCTGTATTATTTTGTTTTACTATTCTTTCCTGTTTGTTTGTATTGGGGTTTATCTCAGATGTGTTGTGATCAGGGGTCATGTCACCCTCTTGAATTTGTGTTATGTGTTCTTCTGTGTTTTTCATTTGTTTGTTATATGAAACCCAGTATTGTTAAGCCTCTAGGCACAGCAAGTAGAATAAGAGTACCTTGTGGGGAGTGGGGCCACAGTGGCGGGTGCTTGGGTGTGGAGGGCAGGGTGGTGAGTGTGGGTAAAAGGGAACTGAATGTCAAGGAGTCCAGGAAGGAAATGACTGTTTGGAATCTGATTGTGGTAGCAATCGTACAATGCTGCTTGATGTGTTTGAACTATGGAATGCTAGGCTATATGTATTAACTCCCAATTGAAAAAAAAAAACTTCCCTAACTCTGCTCTCAAATTCCTTCCTATACAGAATCAAAGAGCAGTTCAGTCTCTCTTTTCAAGGCCCCAAATTTGAAGGCTGTGTCCTCAGTAAATCTGAGGTCCTGAGTAATGAACAACAGAGCTGATGTTCTATTTTAATCACCATATGAATCCCAAATATTTTACCATGAGAAATATTTATTTTTAAACCAAATGCACTTTAATCAACATGAACAGGCACCAAATGCAATAGGTAGCAAGGGAAAGTACACATAAAATTACTAAGTACATTCAACACTCAATTGAATTCATTATATAAAAGTAATTGCAGGGATGCTTAGATTTGATATTGTAAAGTCATATTATTTTGTATAAATGCTTTTATAATTTACTGGGTGGTTTGAATTGCCAAACCAAGGGTAATTATATACAAATGATTCACAGGTCAGCTGTAGATAAACTTAGAAAACACAATGTACTCAAACAAAATTAGACATTGTATACAAAAGAAATATAGTTTTATTTGCTTATAGGTTTTAAAGTATCAAATTATATATGAAATGAATAATCTTCTATGTATAAGTAAAATTAAAAACATTACAATCACCTAATAGTGCATGCTGGTGTATTAGACAGAAATATTGAATTGATTCTCAAGAATGTTTTCATTTAATGCTAATCACATTTTCTAGATTTAAGAAAGTGAATACAAATCTGAGTGAGAGCTACCACTGAGCACAAGGGTAAAACAAAATTCAGTCACTGTGTAAGCAAAATATATTCAAATTTTCCCAGAAGTAAAAAATAACCACACTGGGGAGAGGCCTGAATGCTTGAAAGAAATGTTACCCAACACAATATCCCTAGAAGAACTAGCAAAGGTGCTTTATGGAGTCTGAGAGAGATACACAGTACAGCAAAACATCATGATATAAGCAGATAAGAAATATTCCTGAGTATAATAAAATATAATATAATATAGTAAAATATTATATAATAAAATGATGGCATAAATGGCAGTATGCCCCTTGGTATATAGACTGAAGTGCCATCAGTTATACTATAAGGTCATCTTTAGATATAAAAGTTTTAAAAGATAACTTAACAAAATGAATATAAAATCACTGTGCTAGAAAGATAATGAACTATAAGAGAGCATTGTTAATGTAAACGTTCAGATTTTATTTTATGAATATTAGTCTATACCAACAAAAACAAACAAACAAACAAACAAACAAACAAACAAACCAAATCCACCGCTTCAAACAGTAGGGCTCCAAAGGCCGCGACTCTCTGCAGAAACAGGCTGCCACACACTCCTCCCCAGAGCGGCTGGTTCCTCAGCACTGCTAAGCTTCCTTTTGGGTTAGCAGCTGAGCACTTCCTCCACAGGGTCACCCAAACCCCTCTATTAGCACACTGGGATGAAGATAGAAAGTTAGAGGAAGACACCCATCACCCACACTCTTGGATTATGTTTAATTCAGAGCTTTGTTACAAAATAGCGTGATTCTAGCATGATAAACTGTTTCCAAGGTATAATGTTAGCTCTTAAAAATGCTTTTGTATTTGGTGTGATATGCAACAATTTAAAAATAAATAACAGAAAAATGTAGATAAAAATAGATAATGGTTAAAGTTTTAACTTGTCCTAGTAAGTAAACAAATGGCACAAACACATACTTCCAATGATAAAAAAAAGTATTAGGTTTAGGAAAGATACAAATATCTCCCATTAATCTAAATAGGTTGATTAATATGGAATATGTACTATGGTTAACTGATGAATATGTTTATATAACATGAAGAGCTATCAATTAAAAATTAAGTGATAGGAGCCTCTAAAAGCTTCTAAATATGCTTAATGACTCTAGCGTGGTTATTTTTTAAATTTGTTTTTCTTGATTATTCATAGTATTTTAACATGATAAAGGAATTTTAAAATCCTATGCTGCTTAAAATTCATGTATCATTTCTAAAGCTGAAATTAATAGGCCATTCTAGACAATGAGACTGTTAGGACCAAAAGGGATCAATGTCAGGTGAAATGTCATTTGACTGTGGCATTCCACAGTTGTGATACAAATGGTTGGACATAGATTGTGGGGGTGGGTGCTGCCTTTGAGTTCATTTCAACTCATCGCAACCCTAGATAGCCCAGGCGCTCGCCAGCCTCACAGGTGTTATGTTTGAGCCCATTTGTGTCAGCCATTGCTCATCCACTTCTCCAAGGGTCTTCCTCTTTTTACTAATTCTCCACTTTAGCAGGCATGATTTCCTCCCCTGGGAATGAGTCCTTCCTGATAGTGCAGCCAAAGTACCAGAGAGCAACTCTCACCACCATCACCAACAAGCAGTGATCCGGCTGCTCATCCTTCCAAAACAGATTTGTAATCCAGCTACAGTGTTCCATAAGTGGGGATGAAAATTGTTTGTTATAGTCATCTAATATTTGGGGTTATACATTAAGAGGCTCCTCAACAGTATAGCAGTAGTGATGGTTTTTAAACTTCATTAGAAGATATCCATTGGTAAATCTTATTTATGTTTCACTGTGTACTTGAATTCTGTAGGTTTTTAAGAAGAGATAGATCTGGATGGGCCTGGAAGCTCATTTGCTCATTTCTTCCCCTCAAGCATTTGGGTGACTTCATAATAAATTGGCTCAAATTAAATGGATCAGTTTAACAGAAAAAAAGAAAAGAAAAAAACCCACGCTGCTTGTTGTTCCTGACTCTGGAGGTAATTTTTTCTTAAAAGCTTCCCTCTTCTACTAGGAAACTTCCATTATTGCATAGTCATGCAGAGCATGTGCATCACTGACCCTTTAAATAACGTGAGGATGATGGGAGAATGTCCCTCTCAACTAAAATATAGGATTAGTGCGGACAGCCCTTCTACATCTGGAATCAACTAGGTAAAACACATGAATTTGTCAGATTATGAATTTGATCACTTCTCTGCTCAGAATGTTTCCTACTTAACTTTGTTTCCTGTCTGCTTGTCAAAGTATGGTGCTGTGGTATGCAACTATACTGACTCTGTAGAAAAGGTATGGAGTATGAAAGGACATGACAAAATAATAATTTAAAAATTATCAAGGGTTGTGTTAGACAGGGTTCTCTAAAGAAACAAAACCAGGACACTAATACAGTGAACCCTCGCCACTTCGTGCTTTGACTTCCGCGACTTCAGTCTAT
>NW_022111320.1:12119474-12121442 GCF_000313985.2 Echinops telfairi | reverse complement strand
CAAGCCATTTGCAAAATGAGGCGTTTCTACCAATGAAAAATGTTAGGCATTAAGTCTCAGAGCAGGGAAAAGGTGACTAGATTTTTAAAGCTCAAATAACTCCTGCAAGAATATGAGTCCTGTAAGGCTCGCAGTCAGGCTGAACTCTGAAGTTGCTGGACGGATTAATAAAATAAAAGGGACCAACAGAGCTTGCAGAGATGAGGAAGCAGAGGCTGCTACAAACACAACCAAGCAGATGGCCTGATGCAGAAAAGCCAAAAAAGGACTTGGCTGCTGCAGTGAAGCAAATATTGGATGATCTGATTACCGAGCGTCAGAGAATTAACAAGCTAGATGAAGTATGGACAAGAACCAGGTCAGGGAACAAATCTCTGCTTTCCTTGTGGGGGCAGGGGTGGGGAGACAGCTCCAAATACCCCCGAACCCGCTATGTATCAGAGCTGACACCGCTCTGAGCTTATTCTTATGGATGGGTTGTCCTTGCGCTTCTTTTGTTAAACTGTGTAATGGTATACATGTTCTGTTTGCAAGGAGTCAAAATGGACTCGATGGCACTGGGTGACTTGCAGACTTGCAGAGCGAGACAGGGTGTTTAGCTGTAAGCATTACAAGCTTTGGAGTCACGACAGCTGACAAATGCATGACCTCAATGGCCCTTACTAACAAAGCCTGCAAAGATTGTCCACTTCAAACAATGCTTCCCACCAACACGCACACACACACCCGCACGCACGCACGCACGCACGCACACACACAGTATTCAAATACAAATGTACCATGAAAGGAAGTTTCATGTAATTCTGTCTCCAGCTTCCAGCGCCTTCTCTGGTTCATGGAATCTCTATTGCAGGCAACAAGGTCTTCAAAAAGAAAGTGGTCACAATTATTCTCTTACAACTGCACATACAAATAACAATGCTTCCTCAATGGCATGTGGTATGTAGCCTCTGCTCTTACTAGTGCTGTATTTTCCATAATACTCTACACGGAAAACCAAAACCTTTCTGTTCGCTTAAAGATTACAATTTTGAAAGCTTAAAGATCAGTTCTTTTCTGACCAATAAGGTCTCTATGAATTGTTATTGACTCAATGCCAATGTTTTTGTTTGGGCTTATTGTTTGGCGTGGCAAGCACCCTTGGTATCCGGCACCCTGATGGCACAGGCCATGCTTTGGGCCGCTAACTGCCAGGCCAGCAGTTGGAAACCACCCGCAGCTCCACAGGAGAAAGATGGGCTTTCTCATCCCATTGCCACTCACAGGAGCAGTCCTAGCCTGGCATAGGGTCACTCTGGTCGGGATCAACTCCATGGCAATGAGGGAGTGAGGGAGTGATCCACCTCCTTACCTACCTGTTCGTGTGTGCATGCCTTAGCTAGTCATGATAGGATTTCTTTTAAAAGGTGAATATAACATTAGGGCTTGAATGCAAACGTGGCCTCTACCACTTCAGAGAAATGAGATGAAGTATATCCTAAAACGTTTGTGGAAACAGAGTTCTTAGATTCTTACTATATACCACATTTTCCAAGGAGCCTTGGTCCTACCACGGTTGTTCCCCTGAAGATCTACAGTCTGGAAACTGAAGGAGAAGTTCCACTCTACATGTTGGTCTCTATGAGGCGGAATGTACAAAAAGAATATGCCACATACTTTACAACAAAGAAAAGGAGTGAAGGGAGATTGTTCAGCAATCAGTGTAAACTTCGGCTGCCCTCTCACTGAGAAAGACAAACTTTACCAATTTTGCTTTTAATGGTGACTTCAATTTGGATGCGTGGTTCATAATAAATGCTAGAACTCTAAATGAACAAATGAAATGTGTCATCATAAAAAATAGTATAACAAATTACTAATTTTAAGTACATTTTTTGTTTCTAACATTTAAAGCAAATTTTTATTTCTACGCTTTACATATTACTCAGGGATTTTGTCAAAATAAACTGCTGAGCATTATCTACACCC
>NW_022111320.1:12113461-12116376 GCF_000313985.2 Echinops telfairi | reverse complement strand
TGCTCTGATCAGACATGCCCCTCTCCCCTAGCTGCAGCTTCAGTGCCGTCCTCTCAAGTAAATTCTTCTGGGGGGAGGGGCATAGATGGATCAACTAATAACCCATCTGTTGGAGGCAGTGGTTTAAAACAATGTTTAGCTAACTTATATGAGAAAAATCCATATGAACAAATTCATAAACCGACACTATAAACAAATCCAAGTATTGAGCAGTCTTATTTCACTGAAAACAGGTGACTGAACTTTATCGCGTTAGTTCTTCACAGGTTGCTTCAAACATGCATAATGGATTGCCCTTTCCTGCTTTATCATTGTTTTAACATGACCTGCTAAAAATGGATCAAAATGAGAAGCAAATTCAGGTAAATTTGTAAAAATTCATTTTTTGAGACCCAAATACTTTATTTATTTCCTTCAAAGATAGTACACATCCAGTGATTGACATAATAACTTTAGCAATGCATTGCAGAATGACTTTTCAATACTGTCATTGTCATTCAATACTGTCCCCCAAATAATGTCAATACATCATTGACCTATATGATAAGTCAAAACCTCATCAAACAATTTCTGTGAGTTGAATTGCTCCTATGGTTACCCATCACATTTGATTAGTACTGATTGCCAAATCCACCCATATGAACCTGAAAATTTAGTTAGCAATGACTAATTAGACTGAAAACATGTATTCACTGTCTTTAGGACCATCTTGGAGTGCCGTCATAGAGCGCTGGAGAACACCATAGTCACTCCATCTTACACATGTCAACATGAGCTATGCACTCTAGGAATCTATGCCAGCTACCAAATCTCATTTATTTCCCACCTATAAATTATTTGTGTCAAATTACCCACTGGGTCAAACGTCTATGTCAAAATGACACACTGTGATGATAACAATTGCTTGGCTATCCTTCTAGCTGATAATTTACAACATTAAAAGCAAGTATACCAGAAAGTAGGGTATTCATTTCTGCCACTTATAGTAACAATTTTAAATTCTAAAATGTTTTATTTTTACATCATTACTGTAATTTGCTACTACAGCAAGAGGTGGACATAGTATTTGGAATAAATTCTAATACATTTATTTTACTATTAGTCATTTCAACACTAGCTGTACTAGTACAATGATTTGCACCCAATACACTGTACTGTCCAGTAGAAGTTTCTTGATTTATTACATTTTACAAATGAAGCTAATTTTAGAATTGTCTGTAGAGATTCACACATGCTTTTCTTTTCATCTTCTATGAGCTTTTGCTTCCAAATTCTGTGGCAATAATTTATTTTAGAACAGTTAAAACCAGACTAGTCCCAAGAAATTGCAGATTGAAGATTTTCTAAATGTAGAATTTCCCAAGAAACTATTCTACTTTGTTTTCTTCCCCCTCCTCCCTCACATCCATAAACTTTGTGATGTGCTGCCATGTCCCACAAAAATTCACAGGACTTAAAAAATGTCTCACTTAGAAGGTGGGCATTATTCACCCCTAAATCTGAATGCCAGGTAAGTCAAAAGCAGCGTCCAGAACCAGGAACCAAAAAATGTCCAAAAGTTACAGCAGTCTTCTTCCTTCTACCAAAGCTCAGTCAGAAAATAAAGGCACAATTTTTTTAGGTGATGCGATGTACTTTAGAACTATAGAGTGGTACCAACATATATACCTCATACAAAGAAAATAAACGATGCTGTCTTCAATTGAATGCTCAGCTAAGGTAGAATCACATCCAAGGACACAAAGACTGGGACTTGGTTCACACCCTCTACTAATATAGACTCTAAAGTTGACTAATGTAAACATGTATCCCCACCCCCACCCAAATCTTGTAACTGAATTCACATCCTCTACTAAAGTCCCATCTCAATCCTGTTAGAGAATCCCTCCAAAATGGGATCATAGCTCAGACGTAGTGGGGTAGTTACATAATCTTCTGTCGACTTGAGCAAAGGGATGGAGTCAGTCAGGTCATAGACAATGATGCCTCTGTGTGGGCATGGCCTTCTCTTGAGGATTCTGGGAACTCCTGTCTTCCTCCCTGGAGCCAGGGCACACAGGCTTTCGGTTTCACATTCTGTTGACAAGTCACAAGAAGCTAGGCTGATGGAGCCAGAGCCCTGGAGCTGAAGGAGACCATGGAGCATTGCACCAGTGCTTGGATGCTTCCACCAGACTATACACCCACTGGCCTGTGCTCTCCCTGCTTTGGCATCCTTGCCTGTGTGGCATGAGTCTGTAGAAGAATTTATGGATTAGTATTGGACATATGGGCAGGGCATGATTGAGGACATCTTCTCTTGTTTGTGCCATGAAAAGGCGCATTGCTGGTCCCCCTGGCTAGAGCTGCTGCATGAATAGGAGTGTATATACAAGGCGGTTTAGGCCTCTCAAAATAAATCAGACATGCTATTTATGAAAATTGCCCAGCAACCACTTATGCTGGATCCATTTACATGTATGAAAGGAGAAAGAGGTAGACTTGCAGACCTCACGTAACTCTTTCTGTATTAGAAATAAAATATATGGTATATATATCCCAATGAAACATGCCAAGATGAGCATTTTCAGTTTCCTGGGCGTGGAGTGTAGAAGGCAGATGTCAATGAAGTACTCAAACAACCCGTGTGAACTTTCTTTCCAGTTGGGACACTATCTTGCACTGGCATGTCCACACTTTTATCCGGTGGTCTGTCTGCTCGCTTACCTTGTAGTATCCACATTTTCTTGTCATCTCTCTGCATGGGGTCGATGGCTCTATGGTTTGGCCAGCTTGAGCTGTTTTGTTGCTGCTTCTTTTGATTCTTGAGTAACCCATCTGCGGTGGTCATTAGGTCCTCACAAGTGAGTTCCAAGTCCTAGAGACCCTATGGGCAACAGTACAAGACACCAGTTGGTCTTGCACCATCTTCACAA
>NW_022111320.1:12105678-12112076 GCF_000313985.2 Echinops telfairi | reverse complement strand
GGGTTATTCAATGGACTATCCCATAATAAAATGTAATGCTGAACAAGATACATCATAAAACTCTCAACAGTTAAGACTTTTTACTGTAATTCATTATTATTCTATTTTTTTAAATGACTGCATATTGTTCAGGAATCATTTTTCATTTAATAAAATTAAGCAAGTTATATAAATAGTCTCCTTTCAAATATCTTTATATTGAGTTACTTTATTTCTCCACTAATTAAATCTAGGTGTAAGATTAATCCATTTCATACCCACTCTTTTGGTCTGTTTCCAAAATCATTCATTTGTGATTATAAAATTCATAGAGATGGTCCACATATTTTAAGCATTTATATATCTCCACAACTTGCTTGATTTACTAGCACCTCCTTTATTTCTAATTCTATTTAAATCAAAACACCTTATTCAACTGTAACTATTTATACATATAATTTCTTAAATACTGACAAGAATAAAAATGTATATCACTGGCACACACATTTTGATGAAGAGTAACCAGTTATTACCTTGAAGCTATTCGACTCTCATTCATATATTTCACATTTTAAGATTATTTTTCAATAATATTGATGTGAGAGGCATAGTAAATCATATTTGAAATTTGTATCCAAGATAATTATGATAGGTATAAGACATTAAAAGATTATTATACATGTGTTATAAGCCAATTTTATTCTCTCTTATCTAACATTAATAATCTAACTAGTATCTTGGGATAGTCTATTTTAAGTTATCTCTGAGATAGTATAATTTTCTATATATACATATTTTTAAAGATCTAACTTTGAAAAAGACTTGATGGCTTTTATATTATGAGCTAATCTGCACAAACTAAGCAAAAGTAGCTTAAATATAAATCACATTATCAAAATTATTTATAGTTAACATTTTACTCCATTGATCTCCATTTCGCTATTCAATGCAAAACATTTTCCAGTCAAACTGTATAGAAAAATACCAGAATTGGATTGTAGTGAAATGTCCAAATGAATGTGTTAAGAAGAAGTAGTGGAGAAACTAGGAACTTTAATAAACAATACTGATGAAGATTGATATGTAACTGAATAGGATAATCAGCGCAGTAAATAATTCTTGGACTACAAAATAATCTGGTATTGTATCTAATTCAATCCTTTAAGGCTATATTTGTGCTACATTACAATAAGAATTGAAATGCACCATATAATGCTATAAACATAGGTGTTTCAAATTAAGCAAGAACAAGTGTGGGAAAGGCTATAAGGTACTTCTGGAGTCAGTAGAAAACAATTTTAAAAAGGTACTCTTTGAAAACAAATAATGGACCAAAGTCAGTATACAGGTTCAAAGAATCCTAAGTGGACTGAAATTTAAATTCAATAGCTATGGTGGTGGGAGGGGGAAGAGAAAGGAGAAAATTAGTTGAAGTTAATGAGGAAAAGTACTAAGGTCCAATCTAGATCAAAACCACCAACCTACAAACACAACAACAAACAAACAAACAAACTGAAATGCCCTCCATCAGTATGATTCCAAATCATAATGAACCTATAGAACAAAGTAGAGCAGCTCCTAAGGGACCCCGGGCTATATTCATTACAGAAGCGTACCGTCTCATCTACCGTCTCAGAGCTGCCCATGAGCTTGAAGTTTAAGGATAGCATCCCCCAAATTAACCAACTTCATTATTAGGACTCCTCAACATAGTGACGTAGTGATCACTCATGGGGCTGCAAATCTCAAGGTTGACCTTTTGAAACCAACAGCCTCTGCAGTGGAAAGACAAGGCTTTCTCATAAACAGTTAGCATAGCTGAGAAACGCAAGGGGTCAGTCCTACCCTGTACTATACAGTCACTATGAGCTGGCCTTGATTCAATGTTAGTGAGTTGTGCTGAGAGTATGGTCAAACTTAATTGGCATCCTATAGAATTTATTTCCCCCAAATCCTTGCATAGTAACAAGGCTGTTTTTCTGAGTCGTAACGACTTAGTACAACAGAACAAAAGCTGCCCAGTCCTGCAGCAGCCTCAGAGTGTTGTTATGCTTGAATCCGTTGCCGCAGCCACTGTGTCAATCCAGTTAATTAAGGTTCCTCCTCTTTTTACTCCCTGTCCACTCTTCCAAGCATGCTGTCCTTCTTCAGGGACTGGTGTCTCCTGAAAGGATGTCCAAAGGACATGAGAGAAATCCATCCTTGAAATCCTTGACAACTTCAATCTTTTGTATCTTTATCATGATGTTACCTATTGGTCCAGTGGTGAGGATTTTAATTTTCTTTACATTGCTTTGTAATCCATATTGAAGGCTCTGACCTTGACCTTCATTAGCAATCTTTCAAGCATCATCTGCATATCTGCATATATCTCCACATCAGATTGTTATTAAGCCTTTTCCAATCCTGATACTATGTTTGTTTTTATATAGTCCACCTTTTCTGATTATTTGTTCAGCATATTTGAATAAGAAAGATAAGAATACAATGCTTTTGATGGGATCAGACACCAGGCATGTAAGACCCAGAATAAAAACTTGTCCAATGTGAATGGGATGGTGGGGGTTATAGAGTGGAGACCCAATGCCCATGTGTAGACTATTGGACATCTCCCTACAGAGGGGTCACAGGGAAGAGATGAGCCAGTCATGGTGCAGGATAGCACTGATGAAACACACAACTTTCCTCTAGTTCTTCAGTGCTTCCTTCCCCGCACTATCATGACTCAATTCTACGTTAAAAATTGGGTTAGACCAGGACATGCACACTGCTACAGAAAAGAGCCCACAACACAGGGAATCCAGGATAGATACCCCCCCCCCAAGGACCAACAAGGAAAGTAGAGATACCAGGGGGATTAGGGAGGGTTGGGGGAGAAAGGAGAAATAGATCACAAGGATCAACCTATAACCCCCTCTCAGGGAAACGAACAACAGAAACGTGGGTGAGGGGCGATGAGGACCACATAAGATATGAAAATAATGATGTATAACTTATTAAGGGTTCATGAGGGAGAGCATGTGGGGGATGGAGGGGAAAGACATGGGGAGCTGATATCAGGGGCTCAAGTGGGAAGAGGATGCTTTGAAAATGATGATGGCAGCATATGTGCAAATGTGCTTGACACACTGGATGAATGTCTGGATTGTGATGAGATGTAAGAGCCCCCAATAAAAGTATTTAAAAAAGGAATACAAGGCTATCACATAACATTCTTAATTTTAGACCATACAGTGTTCTATTCAAATGACTGCCTTTTTATCCATAGGCAGATACCACATGAGCACAATAAAGTGTTCTGGAATTCCCATTCTGTTCAATACTACCCATAGTTTGTTATGATCCACATAATCTGATGCCTTCCACAGTCAATAAAACACAATTAAACATTTTTTCTGATATTCTCTGCTTTGAGCAAAAATCCACCTGATGTCAGCAATGATATCCCTTATTCAACCATCACTTCTGAATACTTTAGCAGGTTCCTGTTGATATGCTGCTACAAATATTTCTGAATGATTTTCAGCAAAATTTTGATTGCATGTGATATTAAAGATATTGTCCAATAATTTCTGCATGCAGTTGGGGCTCCTTTCGTAGACACAGGTACAAATAGGGATCTATTTCAGTCGTTTGACCCAGTAGCTGTCTTCCAACTTCATGGCATAGAAGATAAGGGATTGTTTTCAGTGCTTCATCTGCACTGGAATTGAAATATTTAATTTGTCTTTTGTCAATGCAGAAAGCCTTGTTTTTAGATGGTGTTTTCAGTACAGCTTAGACTGCTCCCTTCTAAAATAACTCCCTGGTGACATCGTGGGCAGCCATTGAGCCGTCAGTTGTGAAACCAGGAGCAGTCAGCTCCTCTGCAGGAGAAAGATGAGGCTTTCAACTCCTGTAAAGATGGACAGTCTCTGAAACCACAGGGTCAGTCTACTCTGTCCTATTGGGCCGCAGTGATTGAGATTTGACTCAGTGGCAGTGAGTCTGATTTTCTGTTTAAATGAGGCTTTCCCAAGTTTCCCTCTTAAAGATGACATGGCATATTGACACATTAAAAGCTCTGAAAAAATCTAAAGCATAGGACCTTCATTAGACCAGTTGCCCTCCATTTGGTTGTATTGCTTTATGACCGCATATGTGCAGAGTAAAATTTCTCCATTTTTTATAACCATATTTCCATGCCAGTTTTCTGAGGTGACTGGGTGGGCTCAAATTGTCAACTTTGTATTTGTAGTTCAGCACTGAACCCTTGTGTTACCTTCCTCAATACCCCCTCACATTGACCCTCTAGGACAGAGTTGAACTGCCCCTGTGAATAATCCAGGCTAAATCTTCATGGGAACAGGAAGTCTCGTCTTCCTCCCTAGAGTGACTGGTGGGTTCAAACTAATGACCTGTGCTTAGCAGTCCGACGCATAACTCACAAACTACAAGGATGCCCTGTTGGTCTCATCAAGGGATTTCTAAAATGTCGCTATATGTGTTCACGACCATAGTTCTCACGTTAAGCTAATAGCCCTCTAGAATCAAAACTTGTAACATTCCAGAAAATTATCTATAATTCCCAAGAACACATATTAGATTGTGTCACCTATTAAAGAGTTGAGAAAATATGTTGCCGTGAAATCAGACTTTTTCTCACTCTATAAAACCTCTTATTTGAATAGAAATTTCTAGTTTTAAGAATCTTCAATAAAATGAGGAGCTGATTCCAGGAACCCAAGCGGAAAGCGAATTTTGAGAATGATGAGGGCAACGGATGTATAAGTGTGCTTTACACATTTGATGTATGTATGGATTGTGATAAGAGTTGTAGGTGCCCCAATAAAATGACTTTTTAAAAAACTGCTCATTCTGTGGCATAAATTAATTGTATTCAGTAAACTTCCTTAAATTTACATGTAAAAATGTTAGTGTTCTTTTAATTTAATTATAAATGTGAATTATTTTCATGCTAAAAAAAAGTATCCTTCTTCCAAGCCTAAGAGGAAAACACGGTTTCGACTGTTTATAGATGAGAAAATAAGCTCAGGGAAAAAATGACTTAGTCTAGATCCCACAGCCTCCCTATGTTCTTTTGCTATGTGTATTCCTCTGTGTTTCTGTGATGGATCATGTAACACCCATAGAGTTGTTATATTTCTGATTTATCTGATGAGAGACTTGTTTTCTTTTGCAGCCAAAACTTTCTTCTGCAGAAGTGTTGACATTTGAAAACTGATCTAGTTCATTCCCATTTTTTGCATCAGTTCTGATTTCTCCAGTTAGTCTGACAGCACATGTGGTTTCATTAGTCAATGTATCTTGGAATCATTGATCCCAAGACCAACAGATAAGTCCTGCTGATCTTCAAAGTCATGGTCAGAGGGGCCTTGCTAATTGTGGCTGCCCCCCTTCCTCTTTATCTGCACGACACAGACGTTCCTAACCGACTTGGACCATCTACCTAGAAGTTGTTCTCATTAGTCATTAGAATTTCACATCTAACAAGTCTAAACAAATCTGGTTTCCACCTTAAAAAGTTTTAGAAACAATTTCTTTCACACATTGCTAAATTTAAAAGTGTCACAGACATTTTAGTTCACAATTACCTTCTTTCTTTTTTTCTTTAGAAGAAAGAGATGTTTGTGTTTAGAAGGCTTCACAGCAAGGAGAACACAGCAGTGAAAAACTGCCTGTCTTGTGGTGTCCTGTTTGAAATCAGAATACACTGAGAATATATACCCTTGGCCTTCGGATTTTATACTTTGGCGAGCCACAGGTAGATGTTTTACAATAGTACAGGTTTTAAGGCAGCTGTGAGAAACAGCTGTGTCTATGAGCAGGCAAATAGAACAAACAAGTTCTTTAAAGCTCAGGCCAGTCCCAGGAGGTCATTGCCAGCTAACTAGGGAGCAGGCTGTGGCCTAGGCTTTATTCACCAACAACCAGGGAAAGAAGAGAAGAATCTAAGCATTATTTGGCCTTTTCAGATGACCCAACTTGTCTGAATTCGGGCAATGTAGTGAGTTACAAAAATTCCATAGAAACTGCATTAAGGATCAGTTTCTAAATGCTAAGTCCCCTTAATTAGTTTAGTGAATACCTTTAGCTGTAGTATATATATTCTTATACACCTTGACACAGTCATATGGGTGTGATGAGAATGTGACAATTAAAACAATCTGCCAAGAAGTTTGTAATGCTTCTGGGTATAGTGTTGTTATCTGGTTTCTTACAGTTATAATAAATGTAGAAGAATTCTTTATTGAAATAATGAAGTTATTTTTGTTTAATTTTTCTAGATTTATTTACTTGATTAAACATGGATGTAATCATTTAGACTATAAGGAAGTCTAAGTATAGATTCGTATCAGTTAATCAGTGCTCTGCAGTAGATTACCTGGATTGTATTATTTCTCTTTCCTGTTGCCTAG
>NW_022111320.1:12100674-12105186 GCF_000313985.2 Echinops telfairi | reverse complement strand
AAAAAATACTGACTTTTATAAAATAATTAATGACAACCACTTTCTTCACTCTGGCACAGAAAAACTTGGATTTCTCTGAGAGACGTCGGAAGATGTATGCGGATTGCATCATGTCCCCACCTTTTCACGCTCCCTTGCCAGCCTTCCTTGAACAAGTCTTCACCGACCCAAATATCTAACCCGTACACCTGCAGAATTCCACTCTAAAACTGAAAACTAAACAACGGACAGCTCTACAGCTAGGTGGATGCAGAGCAAGCACAGTTGTTCCCTAATAGAAAGGAAATCAGGGACCAGGAATCAGAAGATGTTGCACCTGTCTCAAAAATCAGAGGTAAAAACTACCCTCCGCGTAGTCAGATGCCATACAGCATACAAGGCATGAGAAAATGCCTTGTCAACCGAGAAGAGGCAAACTACTTAAAATAGTCCAGAGACTGCAAGTTGCATAAGGGCATTCTCTTGCAGCAACCATTCTACCTTCATTATCAGAGAAAAATGATTCCTTCAGCCACAGTAAACATTAAAAAAAAAGGAAAAAGAAAATTTCAAGATATGTTCCTTTACAAAAGCAAAGTCTCGATGGACTTTACCTTGATTGAACTTTATTAACATATGTAAAAACATAACATTCTTCTGGCAATAAAACAGAATGAAAAAAACTATTTGCCTTACTATTTTCAACTTGTCAATATCTACAAGAGCCATATCAACAGAATATAAATACTAGGATATTACCCTGAAGCCTTGGGAAACTATGCTTAAACCTTTAGGATACCTGTTTATGACATACATATGAAATAAGATAATATGTATTAAAGTATTGGATAACAAATAGCTTAAAAGAAAATTTTTAGGAATTTAGCGCAGCATTTCTAAATATTAGTATGGAAATGCCTGGTAACTATAAAGGCTTAATCAGATCGATTATTTTTTATGGTTATGGTAGTGTTTTCTGTTTTGTAGACATTCATGTTTCTAGAAATTGCAGTTTATTATAAATTATAGTTATATTCCTCAAGTTTCAGTCTACAGTTATTGTAATTTAATATTACGTTCTTCACTTAATGAAATGCCGCTCATTAAGACAAGTGTCACCCACAGGTGCCTGTGAGAAAGATGCAGCATGCTGATGGATCGTGCCTGAAGTACATAGTTGATTTTTGGTTTTTGTTCATTTTAGCTGAAATACAGTAAGCACTAGAATTCATATAACTATCCAGATAACTCATCTTTTTTGAAAAATGGGACTGTCCAGAGCTGCATTGCCACAGGACAGGCCATCCCTTTGAGTTGACTGGCACGGTCCTCACAGCATCCATTCATAAACATTTCCCCTGTTATGTCTTCCCTCACACAGCTAACACATGCACCCATCTTGTTTCAGGTATTAGCAATTTCAACGTAATTGGGATTTCCCATCTTTGTTTTCTTTTGATGCACATTTTCATGATATATATGTTAAAAATATTACTACAAAACCCTAGTAGCCTTTACTATACATGTGCAACTTGTGAAGCTGTTGTTTTTCAACATGACCTCCACACAAGTCTTTACCCTTCAGAAGACGGGGCTTCCACATCTCGAACCTTTCCCTGAGGAAACCTGTGCCCTCCAATTTCCACGAAGTACAAGTGATATATTTGACATCCTTAACACAATCGTGTCTTTAAAAATACTCCTGGAGTTTATAAAACAAAAATACGTCTGAAGGGACAAGACTGGGGCTGAAGTAAGTTTTCCCGATAAGTTCTTGTATATGTTGCTACCCTGAAAAATGAGCAAACACGTTGTCATGATAGAAAATAAAATTCCATGGCCGTTCTCTCAACGCAGTTTTCAATTTTCTGAAGATGTCTTCCTAAGAAGGCCAGGTTTTCTTGTTTCTGTCAAGAACATACAAGAAGAGCATGCACTTTGAACACTCCCAAACAATGCTCAGAACCTTCTGAGATGGCCTCACAAGTCACTGGTTTGACTGGCTCTTCAACGAACTCTCAGGAAATTCAGACAAGTGTACTACTGAAAGTACTTTCTATTGTCCTTCGGAATAAACCCATGCCTGTATGAACCAGGACCCAGGTGGTGACAATTTTAGTTAAATTGCAGTTTTCATTGTGCCTAAATGTGGCCATATATTTCCAATTCACAGTACAGTGAACCCTCGCCACTTCGCGCTTCGACTTCCGCGGCTTCACTCTATCGTGGTTTTTGCGTAACAGCGCATGCTCTGTCATTACTGCCACTGATTGGCTCATACTGTACACGCTTGATGCCATAAATAATATAATAAATAATAAATGATAATTGTAACGTCCAAAATGTTTTACTGTATTTTCCCTTTTTCGTTTAATAAATTGGGTAATACGAATGTAATGGTGACTAAAGGGTGTTTTTTCATGTCCTCTATGCTCTAACTACGAAAATATTTGATTTACAAATAAGGAATCCTACTTCGCGGAATTTCATTTATCACGGTAGGGTCTAGAACCGATTAACCGCGATAAACGAGGGTTCACTGTAATAGATCATGATGTAAGTGGCTTATTGAGGAATAAACTCGAAAACTTTTAAGATGCAGATTGTGTTAAGCAAACATTTCTTTGCATATTTTAATTTCTTATTGGATTTGGGGAGCCTTGGTAGCATAGGGGGTTACATGATGGGCTGCTAACCATAATAGCAGCAGTTCAAAACCACCAGTGGCTACTAACGAGAAAGAAGAGGCTTTCTACTCTCATAAAGTGCTACAGTCTCAGAAACTCAGGGGAGTTGTTCTACCTTGTGCTACAGGGTTGCTATGAGTCAGAATTGATTTGGTAGCAGTGAGCATGAGATTCCGTGAGCATGTGAAACCAATGAATGCCAGTGAGAATCATAGTAACTCTTACACATGTCTTCTAAGAGGCTAGGAAACTTAAGAGCGGTTAACAAAGGCATGTGGTATCCTGAATCCTGGTTATCTTAGGTTGACAACTGAACTGAGAAAACCTAGTTTGAGGTTTCTTAAGGATTCATTTCCCATCAATTAACTATCAACACCACACTGTTTGCAACAGTAATCTTCATGTTAGAGATCATCATGCTTAATTAGAATTTCTTTACTTCAGGCATTTACAATGAGAAAATATTCAGCATAAACCCTACAAAATTATCATTAATTTAAAATGTTCTTGCTATATATCATCCATCATAACACTGAAAAATAATTACATAATCACATATGATGATCAAAATCTAATATGCTTATGTTATATTTGATTTTTAAAATAGGATCAAGTTAAAGGTAGATAATTAAACTTATTTATAATATTATAATTCATATAATCTCATATTTTTCTCAGTAATATAATTTTCTGAAGCATTTTTATAAAACTCATCAAGGTCAAAAAAAGAAAGAACAGTTGGGATAATAATTGCTCTATGTTTCTTCTGCTTTTATAAGTTTCCTTAGTAGGATAAAAAATATATCTTTGTTAATAGTGTGATTCAACATAAGCTTCTTTTTGCATCTCTGAATCATCATTTGCAAGAAATATGTTTCATTTCATTTTCAGTGCTTAGATTGACTTATTCCTTTCTAAATTGTTTTATTTGCATGTAACAATATATTTAATTTGTTGTTTCCTTACAGTAAATAAACATTTTTAAATATGTTATTGCTACATTATAAATCAAGTATTTATCATGGTGGTATCGTGGTTATGCACTGGGCTGCTAACTGCAGAGTCAACAGATCTAAACCACCATATCTCCATGAGAAAAATATCTAGCTTTCCAGTCCTATACAGAGTTACCTCCTCAGGGATTCACAGACACAGTTCTACCCTGCCCCATCAGGTCACTATAAATCAACACAGAAGCCATGGCAAGCAGTTTGTTTTGTTGTTGCTTTTAGTTTGCTTTAAATAATACTTGCAACTGTCTACATGCCTTCAAGTTTCTTATCATTCTATAAATATGTATATTTAAAGAATATGCAATTACATACTTTTTAGACACAAACACATCTAACATATTGAGAAACAAGTCATCTCTAATGTAAAAATCTTGCTTCTATATATAGTCAAATTATTTTTAGTAAATCAATAATGAACACGAAGAAGAACCCTTTTCCCCAATACACCTACTTGCATCTTTGGGTCAATGATAACAGTGACATTTCATGGATTTCCCAAGCTCCACTTTTTATTTAACATGCACAAAGTTAGATCACCCTGAAATAACACCTACCTGGATAGCAGTGTTCAAGTGGTGGATCTAAGTGTTCTTGTGTAGTGCAATGATCTAATATCTGGGTTGTCAATGGAAAGGTTGTTTGTTCAAACTCACCCAAAGGAGCCTGTGAAGAAAGGTCTGGTGATTTGCTTCCAAAATTTCACTGCCTTGAAAATGCTATGGAGCACAGTCTTAATGTTATAAACACAGGTTACCATGAGTTCGAATCCGTCCAAAGATAACTAAAATAACAAGTGAAGAAACGGAACACACAAGTCAGTATTAGGGAAAAAA
>NW_022111320.1:12099745-12100574 GCF_000313985.2 Echinops telfairi | reverse complement strand
GTAATCAAAAGTATCAAGGAACCAGGACTCATTTGTCAGTTTGTCAAATGAGTGGCTTTCATGTTATTGTGATGTTGAAAACTGCAAATATTATTCAAAATGTCAACAGGATCACTCGTTATGTACAAGTTTCTTTGGAGCTTCCAGCCTAAGATGTACTTGAAAGATGGACCTAGCACTCTAATCCCCCCACCCCCCAAAAAAGGGGTAGGGCAGTGAAAGCTATATGATTATATTGATTAAATTGCACCAGAACCAAGCCATAGTTTTTTGAATTGTCTCAAGTGTGTGTGTCAACCGGACAATGATTAAGGAATATAAAAGAGAATTGGTGTATTTGAATTACTATGTTGACCAAAAATATTGGAAGTACCAAGGACTGTCAAAAGAATGAGCAAACTATCTTGGATGAAGTACAGCCAAGGTGCCCCATAGAAGAGAGCATGGTGGGTTCTCGTCACACTTACTTTTGACATGTTATCAAGAAGAAATGGCCCATAGTAAAGTGCATCAATGTGTAAAAGTAGAGGGTCAATGAAAAGGAGGAAGACATTTAAGGAAATGGACTGCCACTTTGGCTGCCACAGTGGATTCAAGCCTAGCAATGATTGTGATTGCATCAGAACAGACTCAGTGGGTTCTAATAATAGCAACAGAAAAGGACACCAAGTTTGGTCAACAGGAATGAGGAAAACCTTCAAGGAGATGAACTGATGCAAAAGCCAAAGCAATGGACTGAGGTGTACCTAAGATAGCTCAAAGTCACAGTTTCACCCGGTTACACATAAGATTGTTATGACTCAGAACTGATTACAAGGCAACCAACAAA
>NW_022111320.1:12097547-12099393 GCF_000313985.2 Echinops telfairi | reverse complement strand
TAATATAAATAATATTAGTTACTTTTAAAACATTGTTGCATTATTAATATTTTTTATTCCATTCAGGCTCACAATAATTAATTGTTTTTAATTAAACAAATAAAGAAAAATGATTAATGGATTCATACCTCTAATCATAATAGTATAAAATAGTTTTAAAAACACAACAACTCCATTATTATGAACAGCATGAAATATGAAGTTGATATGTGATGAATTAGGAGTTGGTGACCTTCAAGGTCTACTGGCATAATGTAGTTCACAAGGAAAAATGTTCCGCCTCCTACATTGCTGAAGAGCAACAGGCTGCAGACTATTGGTCTCTCCTTATCCAAAGGAAAGAAGGAAGGAAGAGGATGATCATAAAATACTCAGAAAAAAATTTCCAATGGACTAGTGGACCATGCAAAAGCAGTTTTCCCAATACTGAAACCAGATGAACTAGATAATACCAGGTACTACTACTAACTTCTCTAAAAAGAGATCAAAAACAGACCAAGTTTACTGTTTAGTAAGAGATAGGTGGAACCCTGAGGCTATGGTCTATAGCAGTGATTCTCAACCTTCCTAATGCCGTGACCCTTTCATACAATTCCTTATGTTGTGGTGATCCCCCAATCATAAGATTATTTTTGTTGCTACTTCATAACTGTAATTCTGCTACTATTATGAATCGGGTGACCCCTGTGAAAGGGTTGTTTTACCCCCCAAAGGGTCACGACCCACAAGTTGGGAACTGCTGGTCTATAGTAACCAACAGATCCAGAACTGAATTCATCCATTTGTTAGAATCATCAACCATTTAAAGTCAAAAGGGTAGCATTTATTTGAGGACAATGTTCTGATGATCAGAAAAAAAAGAAAGGGAAACTGCAAGCACAGAAAGGAAGTAAGATACAGGACGACAGATTGAGGAGATTGTAATGATTAAATTGGAACAAAATGTGCATGAATTGTTGAATGTGAAACTGATGATCTTCTCTGAAAACCTTCACCTAATTCATAATGAAGGGTTTGTTTGTTTTTAAGGTCGATGTCCTAGGAATATTTTCACACTTATATCATCCATTATTCAATCATCCACTGTACTCTTTCTTATGTTAGAAAATTAGAATTTTATCTTCAAGAACCCAGTTATGTCATAAAATGTGTATTTGATTTGGGTAATATTAGCAATAGAAACTGGGTGTAGAGGAACTGATATACTGATTTTTGTTAATTATTTTATACAGTTTCCTGAAAAATGCTTAATTTTCCAGAAAATTTACCAGTGCAAAATAACTAAACTTGGAAGAACCTTAATATTTTCATAGCACAGACAAATCAATAAACTACATTATAGGAGTTGTTTTATTGTCTCCTATTACTTATCTTTCTAACCAGCTTTCATCTGGGTGCTCCATTGAAACTTGCCCAGCATGGTTGGCATGTCTGGTATTTGCAATTGCTGTGGCAAAGTGTCCAACAACAAAGCAATACACAAGTCACCAATGTACAACGCACTGACAGAGAAAATGCACGTGACACAGCCTTGCTTTCTAAAAACAAATTCACTTAAAAATGCTATTCGTGCTATATATTAATAAAATAATATCATTTATAAAAATGACAGGAAGACAGGAAGTTCATACTGATGAAGACCAAAGACGATTGCCTTCAGTGTGTGTTAAGCCTCACTTGAGGATAAATAATTCTCACATCAGGTCCAATAAGCAGCAGCATGGTAAATGGTGATGATGATGACCTTGTTAGAGATTTAATTTTATTTGAATCTACAACCAATGCCCAGGGAAGCAGCTGTCAATAAATGATATGATTTATCATGGTAGTCCAATCTTCTACAAAA
>NW_022111320.1:12094998-12096941 GCF_000313985.2 Echinops telfairi | reverse complement strand
GTTTGATTCTCTGACCTTTTGATTATTGCTGTTATTCTTAGGTGTCATCAAGGTGACCCATAGCGACCCTATGTGCAACAGAAGCACTTCACACGCCAACACTCACATGCATCCCCAGGAGCCATTTGTGATTGTGGAAAATAATAGAGACAGGCAGACACACAGCGAAGCACAGGGGCCTCCTCGGCCCTATGTCAGGACTGCGAGAGTGAATGTGTTTTCCAATAGGTATCTATAATGGAGATTCCAGATTTTTACAAAGGCATATGTGTCATACAACAAGCATATTAGAGTCGATGAGTAATATAATAAGTGGGTAACATAATAAACCAGCCATGAGGTGAGTCATCATATTGACCTAGTGCTAGCTGACCTTGAATGCCCCTGAGCCCTCCCCAGGGAAGCAATCCATGATCCTTATCAGAAGAGGACATCAGAACAGTCTCCTACATATTGTGGGGGGTCAAGATATAGAAACTGATTGCTTTAACTACAGATGACCTTCAGGCATAGTGAAGTAGCCAGACATAGGGATGATGCATCTCATTATAGTAGCTCCTTTGTGACTGCTCCTTAATGGAGGGCTATTGCAGGGTTCACATTATTTGGCCTGGGAAACTTGTACTTGAAAACATGTCCATATAGAAACAAGGGAGATTTTTCTCAAAATAGGGCTAGTTTTCCGTCCCCGGGATTGCGAGTGTAGAAATAAGGTCAAATATTTTCTACCAAGTCCTTGTTTACCAGAGCACAGTCTGGCACCAGCCGTCCAACTGTTCCTCTAACCAAGCCTGACATTGCCATCATTGCCAACCCATATAGTCTAGGACTCCCCTCTTTTTCACTGCGCCTCCATTTCTGCAAGCTTGATGTTCTTTCCAAAGAACTAATGACTTTTACAAAGTAGGTAACATGAAGTCTTTCCATCCTTGCCTTCAAGGAGCTCTCTGGCTGTACTTCTTTCAGTATAGATTGCTTTGTCCTTTGTGCAGTCCATAGTACATTCAAAATTCTTCTCCAACACCACTATTCAATTATATCGATTCTTCTTCCATGTACCTTATTCAATGTCCAACTTTTATGTGCATATGAGGCAATTGAAAATGCCATGGGTTGAGTCATGTGCTTCTTAGTCCTCGAAGTAACACCTTTGCTTTTCAATAAAGAGGTCTTGTGCAGTAAATCTACTGAATGCAGCCTCTCTTTGATCTCTTGACTGCTACTTCCATGAGCACTGAGTGTTGACCCAAGTAAGATGAAATCCTTGACTACTGCAGACTTCTATCCTTTTATCATGAAGTTATCTATTGCTCCAATTATGAGGATTTTGGTCTTCGTTGCATTGAATAGTACTCCATACTGAAGGCTACAATATTTTATGTTCATCAGCAACTGCTTCAAGTCCTCCTTTCTTCCAGCAAGCAAGGTTGTGTGATCTACATACAGCAGGTTGTTACTAAGCCTTCCACCAATCATGATGCCACGTTCTCCTTCATATAATCCAGCTCCTTTGATGACTGAGGCAGCTCGGAGATCAAAAATATGCTGAAAGGATATAACCCTGAAGCACACCTTTCCTGAGTTTAGACCAGGAAATCTTCCCTTATTCTATTAGCACAGTTGCCTCTTGGTTTCTGAGGACAGCTTAACCACTGTGCCACCAGGGCTCTTTCAGCTGATGTCTGAGCACACTGAAAGTACCTGTCTGCTCCTTTGAATTGCTACAGAGTTTTGTATCATCATTGGTTTTGTATCTTGAAATGAAATGATTAAATATAAAACTGATATCTTCTCTATAAGAACGACTTATGGAGCTCTAGAGTTGGTATTCCCCACAGGCCAAAGGCAGGGCTATGCAGTTACTCTATTTAGAACAAATGAGTCTAAACCCTTATTTTAAAAATAGCTTCTATAAAGTTCCTGCAAATACTGTGTAAGCAATA
>NW_022111320.1:12083806-12094204 GCF_000313985.2 Echinops telfairi | reverse complement strand
GATGTACAAATGCGCTTTACACAATTGATGTGTGTATGGATTGTGATAACAGTTGTACGAGCCCCTAATAAAATGTTAAAAAAAAAGAAACTGTTCAGTAAAAAAATAAATAAATAAAATATACAGTAGATTTATTCTCTTATACTTACCTAGAGTGATACTGTGTTTAGTTTAAATGTATCACCACAAAATGTTTCGGTGTGATTAACTTTTCCTTGTTGTGAGGTGTCATCACGTCTGTTCCAACCCACAGGCACAGCAGCGCTGGGTCCTGCACTAGCTTCACACTTAACTTAGGTTGGAGAAGCCACCACGCCCATCAATCTCATTGGTGACCTTCCTATTTTGCACTGTCCCTACACTTTACAAAACATGATGTCTTTCTCCAGGGACTGACTTCTCCTGTTAACATGTGCAAAGTACATGAGGCAAGGTTTCACCGTCCTTGCCTCTAAGGAGTATTCTGCCTGTACTGTCTCCAAGATATAGCTCTGTTTCTCTGGTAGTCCAAGGTACTTTAAATCTTCTTGTACATCTGCATCGATTTTTCTTCAGTCTTCCTAAACCAATGCCAGAATTTCTCATGCCACCTTAGTCCTTGCAGTAACATCTATGTTTTCCAATACTTGTCTTGTGCAATACAATTATCTATTGCAATGCGTTGTTTGATCTTGTAACTACTGCTTCCATGAGCATTGAATGCGAATCAATTGAGATGAGGCAAGATGAAATCCTAGACAATTTCAACCTTTTCTCCATTTTTCATGATTTTACCTATTGATTTATTAGTGAGGATTTTTTACTTTACATTGAGTTGTAATCCATAGTGAAGGCTGCAATCCTTAATATGCATCAGTATGTTAGTCTGGGTAGAGAAACAAATACATAGAAACTCATATGTATATAAGACAGAGTTTTATATAAAGGGTAATTGTACATTAAGAAACCATCCTAACCCAGTCCAGTCCAAGCCCATAAGTCCGATAGTAGCCCATGTGTCTGTTGTCAATCTATAAAGTCCTTTTCAGACTCATGAAACACATGCAATGATGCCGAATGCAGGATGATCACAGGCCAGTGGGTAGAAAGTCTTTGGATCCAGTGGAGTTGTAAGCATCTCAGTGCTGGCAGGGGTTTCCACGTGACTCCTCAGGCTGCGAGGCTCTAGCACAGTTCCAGGTGTCATCTCAGGGAGCGAGCAGAAAGAGTGTCTCCCACTTCCAAGAAGGAATACAGGATTTCCAAGAATTCTCAGGAGAAGGCCATGCCCCTACAGAGCCCTTACTTGTTATGATCCAATTGACAGACTAGATTCCACCCCTTAGCTCATAATCTTCTCAAATTGACACCAGATTTTGTAACTACTGGAATCAGCAAGTACGCCAAGCCTGTCTCACTTTCAGCAAGCACGTTTGTGCCATGCGCATACCTCAAGTTATGACCAGGCCTTCCTGCAGTCTTGATGTCACATTCTTCTTCATATAATCCAGCGTCTCTGAAATTTACAAAGCCTAGAGATGGAATAAATGTGTTGAGTGGTGACTACTCTAACACACATCCTCCCAGAATTTAATCATGCAATATTTCCTTATTCTGTTTGCACATCTGCCTCTTGGTTCATGGGCAGGTTCCACGTGAGCACAAGGCAGTATTCCAGAAACCCCCTTCTTCTCAAGGCGGTCTGTATTTTGTTGTGAGGCACACGGCCAAATGCTTTGGCCTAGTCAATAAAAGACAGTCAAATTATTTCTGGTGTACTCTGAACAAAGATCCCTCTCACATGAACAATGATCACCCTTGTTCCACATCTATTTCTGAATCTGGCCTTAAAGTTGGCTGCTCCTTGTTAATGTACTGCTTGCTATAATCATTGCTGGATGATCTGCCCCCAATTTTTTTCTTGAATATGATATTAATGGTATTGTTCTACAATGTAAGCATTCTGTTGAATAACCTTTCTATGGAATGGATACAATATGGATCTCATCGGATGCATTGGCCAAGTAGTGGTCTTCTAGATTTCCTGGCAAAACTAAGTGGGGTCTTACAGTGCTTCTTAAGCTTTTTGAAACATTTCTGTTAATTCCCGGGGACTTGTTTTTGGTTAATGCTTTCAGTACAATGTGAACTCCTTCATTCGTTCTTGCTCACACGCTACCTCCTGAAATCATGTCATGTTGAATAGTTCTTTTTGGTTCAGTGACTCTGTATTCTTCTCATCTTCTCTATAATTCCTGCATGATTCCATATTGTGCCCCTATAATATTTCAATCTTTCAATTCAAGGCTTGAATTTTTTCTCGAGTTTTTTCAGCTTAAGATTTGATGAGCATACTCGTCCTTCTTGGGGTTTTGTTTGTTTGTTTCTCTTTTTTTTTAACTCTAGGTCTTTGTAGATTGCATTATTATGCTTTACTTTGTCTCCTTGGGCTGTTCTTTGAAATTGTCTGCTTAGTTCTCTGACTTCCTCATTTCTTCCATTTTCCTTAGCTACTCTATGACCTGGGGAAAGTTTTAGAGTCTCTTCTGTCACTCACTTGGATCTTTTCTTTTATCCTTGTCTTTTGATTAACCTTCTCTTTCTCATATATGATGCTCTTGATGTCATTCCACAGCTCAGCAAGCCATGTCTCATTAGTGTTCAGTGCAGCAAATCTCTTCTTGAGGTGTTCTTAAAATCCAGGTGAGATATCTTATGGTTGTATTTTGTCTCTAGTGTACTTGTTAAAATTTTCTTCATATTTAATCTGAACTTACATATGAGCAACCGATGTGCTGTTTCACAGTTGTTCCCTGGCCTGGTTTTATCTCCTGCTATTGAACTTCCCCATTGAATCTTCCCACAGACATTGTCAATCTGATTTATGTGAATTCCATCTAGAGAAGTCCATGCATATAATCATTGTCTGTGTTGTCATTTGCTATGAACAAGTCATGTGTCGTGCAATATCGTATCATGCCATCTCCAGCTTTGCTGCTGTCACCAAGACCATATTTTCCAACTGCTGTTCCTTTCTCTTTATTTCCAACTTTTCACTTTAGTCACCAATAATTATCAATGCCTCTTGATTGCATTTTGATCAATTTCTGACTGAATACATGGGTAAAGTTCTTCAATTTATTCAGCAATAGCTTTCATGGTTAATTTATAAATTTGCATAATAGTAGTATGGATTGAATTTCCTAATATGTATAGACATTATCCTAAATCAAACAGCATGATACTTCAAAACAGATCTTGAAATGTTCTTTTTGACTATGATTGAAACACCATTTCTTTTGATTGTGTTTTTTCAGACTTAGTAAACTATATATTTTTTTATTATAAATGGTCCATACTAATCAATTTCAGCTCACAACAGCTAGAATATTAATCTTTATGCATTCCATTTCATGTTTAATGACTTCCAAGTTTCCTAGATTTGTACTTCATACATTCCAATTTCAAGTTTCTTCTCATTTTGAGTACTTCCCCATTGGCATGTGAAAATCCTGAAGACTTAGTCCAGTGGGTTTTATTACATCCACCAGCTATGGCCAATGCTCCTTGGAGAAGGCAGCTCTTCCAAGTCATATTTGTGTGCCTCTCGACCTGAGGGGCTCTTCTTGCCCACTCTCTCTGACAATGCTCGCTTTTTCCGTCATTAGATTTTCATTAACTGGCAATGTTTTTTATGGTTTCTTTGGGCTTTTCAAAGGCTGTGTTCTCTGAAGTGGGCAACCTACACCTTTTTGTAGGCTGTTTTAATCTGAAAGCTTTGCTGAAACAGGTTCACTTTGAGTGACCCTGCTGGTATTTGAAATACCAGTGGCATAGTCTTTAGGATCACAGCAATGCACAAGCCACCACAGTATGACAAACTGACAGACAAGTGTTCTGTCAATATTTTTTGTAGGGGGATTTTATGCCCTCTAGGGAACATGAAGTCTTATTTTAAAATAAAACTCACAAAATGGGTTGCAATATTTTCTTTGTAACTAAATATATTACAAAATAACCTAATATATATCAATTATTATGTCTGCTATATAAAGAAAACACAAATATTATAAATTACTGAAAACATTTTAATATATCTTTCATATTTTGACTTGCCTTATTTAAATACCAAGCATAAGAAACATGGTATTTTAATTAAATATAATGTTATATAATACACATGTGGATATACAGCAGACAAAGCAGAAACTTTTTGTGTGTGCAAGTTTTCTAAAAAAAAGTGTGTTCTTCAGGTTCTAATTAGCCTAAATAAGACCAACATATTTAAATCAGGGTTAACATGTGTTAACTGGGTTAGCCTCCGTTGACTAGAGAAACAAATTCATAGACACTCGTATTTGTATAAGAAATAAATTTATATGTTATAGCAATTAACTATTGAGAAAACAGCCCAGCCTAGTCCAGATCAAGTGCCTAATTCCGATATAAACCCATATATCCGATACCAATCTATAAGGTCCTCTTCAAACTCACGAAACACATGCCGAATGCAGGGACATCACAGGCCAGTGGGTTGGAAGTCTTCTGGATCCAGGGGCGTTGCAAGCAGCTCAGTGCTGGCAGGGCTCTCTACGTAGCTTCTCCAACTCCAGAGGTCCGGTTGCATCAGGGTCGGTCCATGTGGCTTCTTCAGCACCCAGGGTAGCACCACATGTCTTGTCAGTAGTACATCTCCAAGGTAGTGAGCAGAGAGAGAGATTGTCTCCCTCCTCTAAGAAGGAATACAGGATTTCCCAGAATTCTCAGGAGACGGCCAAGCCCACAAAGAGGCCTCATTGGCTATGATCCGACTGACAGACTAGACTCCACCCCCTTATTCGTAACCCTCTTAAATTGACACCAGATTATGTAACTACCACAAGATTTTGTAACTACCACAACATGCAAAGCGCAAAGTGTCCTGGCAACATTGAGAATGATGAAGAAAAACGAAAAATCAGTGGGAAGAAAATAAAATGGTGAATCTACTCAGAAAGTATAGCTCAATTAAATTATATTTCTGTCTGAACTTTAAGAAAAATAGACTTTCTATTTCACTATAGTTAGCATAAGTGATCATCATGATATGCCCTATGTGTTTCTTGTTTTCTTTGTTACAAGCAATAGTCCTACACTCAAGAAACTTGCTGCAAATCATTGAATATTATTACTTTTTATTTTTGTTGAAGTACATTTTATATGGTTAGAGCATTATTAAAAAGAATCATTGTCTCTCTCATACATGATTGATGAGCTATAACACTATATTATGAATAAGAAAAACTGGTAAAACCTTTTCTCAGCTTACCAATTGTGAATAAATTCATCAATTGATAAATAAGAAATAAAAGGAACATGTTAAAACACATTCTTCATTTTAGAGAAAACTCTAATGATAGTTCCTGAAGCAATTTTGAATAAAATATAGCTTCTTACATTTTAATGGAAACATGATTGGTTGTTTTATTATCCCCTCAAGAATATGACTATGAAAATGCAATACACTTGTAAATAGATGTATGATGATACTGCTTTTTCTAGTCTAAATTATACTGTAAGAAGCTAAGTAATACTGTGTATTTCACTGTATTATGTAGCTTTATATAATAATGCATTTTAACATGTAGATAGCATATTTGGAAACACAGTATACTCATGTCAAAATACTGATCAATCAAACTACAATTGTTCCTTAGAAAAAATTATTTTTTTCTAAATATTTTCTTATATTGAACAATGTATATTTCAGATTTTTATTGTGCCTATTTGTGTGTTATACCTATGATTTGATTTATTTTCAGGTAAATTGTACACAAGAGCCTTGTGGTACAATGGACAAGTGCTTGATTAATAGCCTAATGATCATCAGTTCAAACCCACCAGCTAATCTGTTGGAGAATGATGAGACAGTTTGCCTCTGTAACAATTATATCCTTGGAAACGCTATGGGAAGTTAACTCTGTCCCATAGAGTTAGTATGAGTTTGAAGCTACTTTAACAAACTAGATTTGGTTTATATTTTGGTTTTCTATCCAAGTAGATTTTTATGCTACCTCACATAGTGTAAGAAATATCAAATAGTGTGTATATTAAAGAAAGTATTTTCATGTATCTAGATATTTAAAAGGATATATTTGTTCTTCCAAGCTTTCTGCAATGTAGGTATAGTACATTACTCAAACTCACACCAAATTTATTTCCATCGAGTCCATTTTGGCCCATAATGACCCATTCAGACAGAGTAGAACTACCCTTGTGTGATTCTCAAACTTTAAATCTTTATGGAAGCAGCCAGGATTATCTTTCTATTTTGGCTTGTCAGAACCATTGACCTACAGGGTAGAATCTCCATACTCAGCCCATTATACCACCAAGACCTAGTATATTACTAGCAACCCATTAAAGATAGAAAATTCTAAGGAAAACTATTTATGCGAGTATTCCAAATATATCAAGTTATCTAGTGACAGAGGCAAGCAATTATCTCCAGACCCATAGGTCTAAGGTTTTGGAAATACATAATACAATTATTCCTGCTACACATAAAATTAATTCTTAGACATAACATAACTGGAGAAAACATCAATTATTTGTCTAATTGAAAATGAAAAACTATGTGAAAATAAAAATGTGGCAATACTACATTAAATTGCCGACTAAAGTTTCATCCATGATACAAAAGAGCTAATAGTTTTGTGTGTCCCTTTTAGCCTCTTGTATTCCACTTATTAAATATGAAACAGACACTGTAAATGGACACCAAATTGCAATGGGATAGAATGTCTTTAAAATCCAAAGGCCAAATAAACCAAACTAACATCAGTCATTAGTCTAAGTTGTATGTTTAAACTATCTTGACACAGTTAAGTGTGAAGATAGTAGCAGGGAAACTCTGTTACAATCGCTCTCTTAGCTTCTAGTAACTTCAGGTATTCCTTGACTTGTAGCCTCAGAATTATATAGTGCCCTTCATCTGTCCCACTTTTTTGTGTATCTTCTCTTATTTACAAAGAAGTTGCATGTAAGATGAGGACCCACTATAGTCTTATATGGGCCCAAATTAATCTAACTTTTAATTTCTTCAAAAAATATTATTTCTAAATATGGTCATATTCACAAGCGCCCAAAGTTAGGAATTCACAATATCGTTTTAGGTCACTAGAGGAATGACATCAGGGCCATATCAGATCTTGTCTGCCTACAAGAGAACATGACACAGGCCCAGGCAATATTTCATACTATTCTATTTAAAGACACCATAAGTCAGAGACAGCACACTGGCAACTACCAAAACAACAGCTAGATGAACCCTAAAGGCAATTACATGAACCCTTACAACTGAGAGTCAGAGAGAAGAAATGTCAGCGTGACTATGGAATGATTTATCTACAAGGCTAGGAAAGTTGGCAGCCACCAGAAGCTGAAAAGATGCAAAAGGTGGAGTCTTCCTGAGAGCCTCTGGTCAGAGCAGGACTTCTGTTTGGGACTGACCCTCTGCTCAAGCAAGCATGATGTCCTATTCCAGGAATTGGTCCCTCCTGAGAACTTGGTCACTGTCCATGAGAGACATTCACATCATGCTCTGGTCCAAGGATGACTCTGACTATACTTCAAAGAGAGATTTCTTTTTCTGACAATCCATAGTGCTTTTAATTTTCGTTACCACCTACTAGTTCAAATGGAATTTTTTTTCTAGTTCCCCTTATATACTGTCAAGGTTTCAAATGCATGAGACCATTGGAAATAGGTGGCTTGTGTCAGACACACTGTAGTTCTGAAGGTGACATTGATGCCATTTGTGGTAGATGATATATAGCATCATTTGTCAACTTGGGGATTAAGAGTGTAGGGGTAGAGTCTATCCTGTCAATCAGATCATAGCTAATGAGGTCTCTGTGTGAACATAGCCTTCTTCTGAGAATTCTGGGAAATCCGGTATTTTCCTCCTTGGAGACAAGCGACCCATCTCACTCTTGGCTTACTCCCTTGGATATAGTCTATTGAGAAGACACAAGGCTGACTCCCTGAGAGACATCCCTAAGGAGAAATCACATGGACTTACCCTGATGCAGCCTTGGGAGCTGGAAAAGCCACGCAGAGACCCCTGCCATCACTGAGATGCTTATAACGCCACGGGATCCAAAGACTTTCTACTCACTGACTTGTGATCATCCTGCACTCAGCCTCATTGCATGTGTTTCATGAATCTGAAGAGGACTTTACAGATTGGTACCGAACATATGGGCTAATATCAGACTTATGAGTTTGGACTGGACTGGGTTGGGATGCTTTCTTAATGTACAAGTACCCTTTATATAAAACTCTCTCTGCACACATTTGAGTTTCTATGGATTTGTTTCTCTAGTCTACTCAGCCTGACACACTATTTAACACTTGGAAAGGGGTCTTGTGCAGCAGATGTCTGCAATACAATACATCGTTTGGTTTCTTGATGGCTGGATCCCTAAGAGCTGATTATGAATGCAAGTAAATTGAAATTCTTGCCAATGTCAATAGTTTCTCAATTTATCATGATGCTTTTTATTGGTCCAGTTATTAATTACATATTTTAGATGTTTTTGCATAACTAAAACATATGGGCATATGCTAATCCAAATCTGATGATCAATTTGTCTGTATAGACAATTCTTTTTCCTGAAAAAGACTTTAAACCTTTTCTTATCTTGAATGTTGGACATGCTGTATTGAGCCATAGGAACTGATGTAAACAGGTTTTATACATGAGCATTTGTTACTCTTGTCAGAAAATTACCTGTAGATGTTATAGATACAAGGAGCTATAAAAACACTCTAATATATTTGTTTCTGTGTATTCGAGGTCTTGTGTCTTGGTTCTGTGATCTTCTCAGGTGTTTCATTAATGGTACGTTTTTCTATCCCCCCCTCATCACTCTGCTCTCTGGTGGAATCATTCCCACGATATATCGTCAAAGCCACAGGCTCTATTTCCAATAGCGCCTCCCCCAGATGAGACTGAGTAACTTTCCACTGGAGTTTTTTTTTGTTTTAAATAATAATCCGCAGTGAACACGTTCCCCTTCTCTCTGTGAGGTGCAAGAGAAAAGCTTCACCAGATCTTCACCATGAAGACGTAGTGGGGTTCTCCAGTGGCCACGACAACTGTCCAGAGTAGATGATAGGCAGGAGACACCTTTCGTAACCCTTGGAACATATGAAATATTAAGAACACAGAAGATATAGTGTCTGGGGTCTTAAAGGCTTGAAGATAAACAGGCGACCATCTGGCTGAGAAACAACAAATCCCACATAGAAGAAGCACACTAGCCTATCCCCACACGATCGCTGAAGACAAAACGGGTGCATAAGCAAATGTGCTGAAGAAAGCTGATTGTGCCGGCTATCAAAAGATATAACCCCTGGGGTCTTAAAGGCTTGAAGGTAAACAAGCGGCCATCTAACTCAGAAGGATGGATGTATGGATTGTGATAAGAGTTGTCCTAGCCCCCAATAAAATGATTTTTTTTTAAAGTACATCAAAGAACTGGAACTTCCATTTGTGCAAGACTATTTTTAAATAATTTTATGGCAACAAAGTTTTGTTTTTTTTTTGGCAACAAAGTTTTAAAATCCCTGCAATTTGATCATTAATCGGAACCAATTATTGTTTTTTGTTTCCTATTGTTCTATTTATAGAAGGGTATTGAAAAGATACATCTATAACAATCTCAATTTTATATCCTAAACATTTTTTTTTTCAAAATGAATCTTCTCCCTGTGGACACCACTATAGCTGACATTGTGTTAAATCATTTACACTCACCAATTTATGTCACTGGCACACATAATCTGCTAAAAACCAATTGTGTATGAGTTGCTTCTGACTATAACAACCTTATATATTGCAAAGTAGTACTGCACTGCCGTCTGTTTTCAATCCCATGACAGGAAAAGACTCTCTATAGTAGGTGCCCAGAGACTGAAGAATTAATTGAAAACCAATCTGAGAGTTTTATTAAACTTTCCTTTTTAAAAAAAGTCATTTTATTAGGGGCTCATACCACTCTTATCACAATCAATACATACATCAATTGTGTGAAGCACATTTGTACATTCAGTGACCTCATCATTCTCAAAACATTTGTTCTCCACTTAAGCCCCTGGCATCAGGTCCTCATTTTCCCCCCTCCCTCCCCACTCCCCACTCCCCATTCCCTCATGAACCCTTGATAATTTATAAATTATTATTTTGTCATATCTTGCCCTGCCCAAGGTCTCCCATTCACCCATTTTTCTGTTGTCTGTCCTCCAGAGAAGAGGTCACATATAGTTCCTTGTCATCAGTTCCCTCTTTCCAACCCACTCTCCCTCTACCCTCCCAGTAAGAACCATCTCTGTTCACACGGGTTACTAAGGAGGACCAAACCTCTGTCTTGAACT
>NW_022111320.1:12080824-12082005 GCF_000313985.2 Echinops telfairi | reverse complement strand
CATTAGTATTATTCAATCCCATTTTATAGATAATTTAAAGTGCATAATACACTTTTTCAAGATCTATAAGAAAGCTAATAAGATGTCATGTTGGGATCCAACCCACATTGTTGCATTACAAAGCTCAAATTCATTAAAATAATAGTATAATAACATGTTTTACACTCATTTAGACTGAAAAAATAATGAAGTGTATGCTTAGCTACTGATTCATTTTTTTTCCCTTGAGTTGATATAAGGTGAAATGACTCATTGAAATTAGTTTATTCTATCTTACATTGTCTAGTGAATTGTTATCCATATAAGTGTATTTTTAGCTATATCGTTTATAGTTCCAAATCACTCACTATAGCATTTTCCTACAGCTATTGATTGCTGAAACAAAGACAAAGTGAAGATAATTATAATTTAAAAAACCTGGGTTTTGTACAGCATTTTAGCAAGTAGAGCAATTGGGAAAAGGAATGAGCAGTTAATATGTATAGTGAGTTTCCTAGCAAAAGCAGATGGATGACCATCTGTCAAAATTATTATAAGAAAAATTTCATCAGTCAGTGATGAATTAGACTACATAACATCTAGAATCATTTCCATCCCTTACATTTTTTGCTATTTGTATAGGAATGGAAGAATTTAGATTAGAAAGCTAAGGGATTCTTAAGAATTCTTGTTGCTTGTTTAAAGTGGGATGTTCTCACAATGCAGTAGCAGAAAGAACAGAATGAAGATGCAACAGGACTCACACCAACATTTTGTTCTTTTGTTCGTAGGTCCCACGCGATGACCTGTAAACCAAAGCAGAACTGATGGCAATTTTTATCAACAATAGCATATGCAATAGCAGAATTATGTATATGATGTATAATATATAAATATGTATAATGTATACAAATAAATATTTATATTGTCTAAAATTATATATAGTATACTAAATAGCATATATTTTATAGAGTCTATGGGTGGTAAAAGTTATATATAAGTAAATAAATATCATATACTTAATATTGCCAAGGTCAAAAGTAAGGAGAAACTAAATTTTAAACCAAGGAAAGAAATTGAAATGCATGTTGGAACACTTCCTATGAAAATGTGGTTACCATCCACATCTGCCGTAACGAGGAGTTTAGAGCCAGTAGATTAGATCCCTCAGTTGAAACAACTGTTTGGAACTGATGTAACTC
>NW_022111320.1:12077874-12079459 GCF_000313985.2 Echinops telfairi | reverse complement strand
GGTAAGATTATCTGTTTGGCTTTATGGGGAATAAGATTAGAATATTCATCAAAATGAATCTGCATGAGGATAGAATTCCCAAAGGGCAAAATGAAGATGATGAAGTAGGTCTAATAGATATGAAATATGTTGTTAGCTTAGATGAAATAGAGCAGTATGTATCATCAGAGGAAACATGGCTGGTAAAGAAGAATGCCCATCATCCCATTTATCTCTTAAGTTAGGAAGAATACAAGGCTCAGAGGAATGGATTCACCAAGTAAGAGCAAGTAAAACGTAGAAGTTTGAAGTACGTAGATTTTTAAAAAAATATTTGTATAATATAAATAAAATCAATGGATTAAAAGGTAACAAATTATATTTCAAAACTTGCCACTAAAATGTTATAATTGATTAACAAAATAAGAATACATGTAAACTCTGATACGTACAATAAATTAATCATAGACCAAACATAGGTAAAGCCATTATACTCAATTTCATTCGAATTACCATAAAACCAAATCTCACTGCCATTAAGTCTATTCCAATTTATAGTGACCCTAGGAGAGAGAGGAGAACTGGTCCTCTGGGTTTCACAGGCTAGAAATCTGTACAGAAATGTAAAGGTTTATCTTTCTACAGAGGATCAGCTGGTGGTTTCAAACAGCTGGCCTTGCAATGAGCAGCCCAACACATAACCTAGTATGACATCCGGATTTCTTCTAACTACCACAATAACATCGAAGTCTAAGGAAATCTTGAATGTATTGGTTTTATAACTGTGTCTTTGGATTAGCATTATCAAGATCACCTGGAAATGTGTAAGAAATACATTTTTTCAGACCTCATCACACACCTATGGAATCAGAAATTCTGGGGTGAGAAATAGCACAATTCATTTTCCACGAAATTCCAATGTCACGGAAGTTTGAGAAAGAAACCCTGATGGTGGAATGGTTAAGCTTTCAGTTAATTAAACCCAGATAAAAAGCTCATGACATAAGTTTTCGAGATGTCTAATTTTATACTACATTCTCTTTACTATTATAGAATAAAATGTGTTGAGGAAACTGTTTCTCTGAGCCTCCAAGAAGGCAGCATTTATAAAGATTTTGGATGTAAATCATTCTTTGACAATGAGACCGGCAATGGGAATGAGACTGGGAATGGGGTTGTCTTATTTTCCTACTTCCTTCTCAATGGAGCGCGTCTTCTATTCTGGAGAGACAGTAACTGTAACACTCACATTTGACCTGGGAGAGCACCATATAACATCTGGTCAATCACAGTCTTCTATTTGTTCCCTGCTTGAAGGGGCCAGGGAGAGATGCGTGTCCTGGGACAATTGACCGGAAGCAGTCACAGATTGGGGTAAGGGGATAGAAGTGAGACTGTAGAGGATCCATGGAGTTATGGGAGACAGATTCCCACTGTGAAGATGATCGCACGCTGCATCTTCTCTATGTGTGTAAAGTATTACTCATACACAATGGAGTGTGCATTTTCTTTTTCTCAACCTTGAACCCTGTGAAACCAAAATTCTTTATATCCGAATATAGAGGGACTACAATTTGATATTCTTCAGAAATGTCTTGTCTATTTC
>NW_022111320.1:12066873-12076286 GCF_000313985.2 Echinops telfairi | reverse complement strand
CTCTCGTCTTTTTTTATGTGGAAGGGTTTTGCTCTGCTTCCTGGTTTTTGATCAAATGCCAGGTTTGGTGCCTAAAATTTGTAGCAAACTTGTATTATATATTTCTCCAGAGATAAGCCAGTCTTTTTTTGCTGATATATAGAGTGGGACTGATCACCCTCCTGAAATGAGGAACTGTAATGTAGTTAAATTTGACATGATCTTTTGTTAAGATTTTGCAGATAAATCATGCAGCTTCAGGGCTTCCAAGGTGTAGTCCCAGGACCTCTTCACTGGTAAGTCCTGAATTTTAACTCTTTCCATTCTCACAATGAGATTAGGGAACGTCATTTAGCTATTTTTGTCTGGTGGGTAACCTTTCCACTTTTGTCCACATTTCTTTAGCATTTTTCAAATGTCTTCAGGGAAAATGAGGCACTTTCCAGATTTAGTTCAACATGTTCCCTTTTATGAAATCATCTTCCTCAAGAGGAGTCCTAGTGGCATCGTGATATGGCAATTGCAAGGTCAACAGTTCAAAACCACCCTCCATAAAAATCTAATCTCAAAATTCCATAGTGAAGTTCTCCCGTGTTATAGGGATATTATGATCAGAATTGACTAGGTGGTAGTGTTTGTTTTCTGCTTTTATGCCTTCCTCAAGTCTCGAATTTTGTCTCATTCAACCAGTGAGACTAGCAAAAGTGCAACTGCATCCTCTTCCTCTAGAAGCACCTCAGCTTCTTGTGCTGAAACCAGAAAGACAACTTTACTTACAGCGTAAGTGACTACAGATTACCAATCAGCTCATTTCTCTATGATTTCAAGGATTCTCGAACCTGGGTCACTCTAGTCCTGTGTTCTCCAGAATGTTCTTTCATACTATTAAATGTGTTTGTTTGTTTATTGACTTATTTATTTAATCTAGTTTTTCTAGTGGTTCCCATAAAAGTTCTAAACAATTTAAATCTACTCCATCCAAAGCAGATACAAAAATAAAATGTGATTAATTGATTTAGTTATTGCATTAAACTTATTTTTGTGATCTTCATTTACCACACTTTACTTATTGTTTGCTTGCTTTTCATAGTTATTGGAATTTTTAAGTTCTGTTATCCACACCTTAAGCCTCACATCATAGAGTGGATTCTTACACATAATGACCCTACAGGTGAGTTACTAGGCTGCAAATCTTCACTTGCCCGAAGACTGTATGTTGTCTGGTCCGACATCTGGAGAGGGATGGGACTAACCCTGTCATCATTGTCATTCTTACATGGAACTACATGAGCTGAACAAACCTGAACTTCTCTCAGTAGTACATATTTAAAGAGTAGATAAAAGCATTCTATATCATTCATTTGTGTTTAAAAGAAGAAAATCAAGGATTCTAGCATTTGGTATGGATCAAAACTCCGTGTAAACAAGACCAAAATACTCACAGCTGGAAACATAGGTAACATCATGAAATGTGGAGGAAAAGTTGAAGATGTCAAGATTTTGTCTTACTTGAATCTACAATCAATGCCCATGGAAGCATCACTCAAGAGATCAAAAGATGTATTGCATTACGTAAATCTGCTGCAGAATATCTTTTTAGAGTATTGAAGAGCAAGGATGTTACTTTGAGGACTAAGGTGCACCTGACACAAGCCATGGTACTTTCTATTGCCTCATATGTATGTGAAGTTGGATATTGAACAAGGAAGATTGAAGAATTGAAGCATTCAAATTGTGGTGGTGGTGGAGGATATTGAAAGTACCATGGACTGCCAAAAGAACAAGAAACCTGTCTTGGAAGAAGTATAGGCAATATTCTCCTAAGAGGCAAGGATGGGGAGACTTGCTCTGATGTATATTGGACGTGTTGTCAGGAGAGATCAGTCCCTAGAAAAGGAGATCATGCTCGATGAAGTGGAGGAGTAGTGAAGAAGAAGAAAGCCCTCAACAGTGGCTAAATAATAGAAAGAGTTGTGGCATGGTGCACCATTCTGTTGTGCATAGGATTGCTATCGGTCAAAATGGACATGATGGTAGTAATAATAACAATCACCTCTTCTCTACCATCTCTCTCTGGTTTTCAGCCTCAATCACATGTCTACTTGGCCTCTGCCCTACTCAAACAAGTATGATACAACTCCTTAGTGATAATAAATGACCAAAGCATGCCCCTCTTTATAAGCCAGGCTTCTGCCCAAAGACATTCAGCATTACTTGCTCCATTGTTGTTAGTTACTGTTGTTAGTTACTCTTTTGTCTGTTAATGATTCATAGTAACCCTATATACAACAAAAGGCAACATCACGTGGTCCTATTCCATCCTCACAATTATTGTATTTCATGGTACTTTCATTAGTCTTCATTCTCACTGTAATTGAAGTGTTGTGAGTCTTCTTTGGTCTTCTTTATTCAATATCCAATTTTCACATCCAGGTGAGGCAAATGAAAATGCCATGACTTGTGTCAGAGGCTCCTTAGTCCTCAAAGAAGCATCCTTGCTCTTCAACGCTTTCAAGGGTGTTAGAACAATTTAAAGAGTGTGTGCACGAGTGCAGCAGATTCACCCACTGCAGTGCTTCTTCTCAACTCTTGACTGCTGCTTCCATAAGTATTGATTGTGGATCTCAGCAAGACAGCAAGATGAATTCCTTGATAGTTTGAATCTTTTCTCCATTTATCATGATATTAACTGAGTCCAGTTTGGAGGGTTTTTATTTTCTCTACATTGATTTGTAATTTGTACTGAGGACTGCAATCTTTGATCTCCATCAGTAATTGCTTCATACTATCCTCATTTTTGCAAGCATGGTGGTGTAATCTACATACTGCAGGTTCTGAATAACTCTTCCTCCAGCGATGACACCACATCTCAGATGCCACATCTCTGATAATTTACTCAACATACCAATTGAATAAGTATGGTGAGAAGATAAATCCTGACACATACTTTGTTGATTGTAAAACATGCTCTACTCCCTTATTCTCTTCTCAGAACTGCCTCTTGACCTATGTATAGGTTCCATATGAGCACAGCTAGGTGTTTTGGAATTCACATTGTCCTAAAAATGATACACAGCCTAATGTTCCATGGACTTTGAAATCCATTCTTCTGATTCATAGCCTACGCACTGCTCCTTGCCTCCTCTTTGAGAAGCAGTCTCAGATGTGCTTCCCTCCTGGTTCTCTTTCCTTGTTGGTCATGGGATTTTTTTATTCCTGCTTCTGAAATGGCTCAATGTTTACCGAGTGGAATGGCCAATGCAACCAATCCTTTAGTTGGAATCCTGCACACATCATTTGCATATCATCACCCAATTTTTTGATGGGCGTTGCAAACATTATAGATAGAAGTATCATTCCAAATAATTTCATTTTATTGCACATATCTTCCACCATTGTATTTTGAGTGTCTTCCAATTTGAGGGGTCCATCACTACATCAGATATTTGCTTCCATTCATAAATCACTAATCTCTCTAAAGTGGACCACTGAGAAAACAGCATCAGGGTATATCTGACCTATTTTTTTATGTAACCACTATACCACCAGGGTTTCCTAGCTTTCCAAAGGAGAAGGGTCATCGAACTCGTCACCAGCCCAAAGCCTATTGCCACAAGACTGAGGTCCGATATTCCTCTGCCCTCTAGCTCTCTTCACCCTTCTCAGAAACCAACCCCTCTCCTGACACGGCTTTTTTACTGGGTTTTACATTCCATTTCAAAAGCCACAGAGAACTCACAAACAAAACACACAATTATGGGGGTTGTTTACAGAAATTGGCAGGTAACCACAAGTCAGTATCAATAAACAATAAGGACATAGTTATTGTTCCACAACAGCACCTCTTCAAAGTCAACAATCAAGTGTTTCCCAGGTTCCCAAACTCTCAGCCACCTGATCCTTTGGCCTGTACCTTGTTCTAAGTACTGTTTGGGACATTTGCCCCACTGATGTGCCTCAGTTTCATTACTTGGAGAGTCTCCTCGGCTTTGTCACATGGTTTCCTTGGGTCAGTCTCTTGTTTTGATGTGACATAGTCTCTGTTTCCTCTTCTGCTTCAGGCAGGGAAGGACTTTGGACATGCTCCACTGGTAGCTTTTCTTCTTTAATGGTCCCCAGAATTATCTTTCTTCATCTTTCTAAGAGAGCTTTTATATACAAAGAAAAAGAAGAATTAAAAATGACCTTACTGTTTCATGGTATATGTGTTAGACAGTGTTCTCTAGAGAGATAAAACCAAATTTATGATAATTTAATATATTTATTTATAAAGATAATTAGATATATAACAAGAAATGAACTGTTAAATCACATACAGGTATATAATACAAGAAATGAACAGTTAAATTATAAAGCAGTACAAATGGCTCAGTTCAACTCACTCCCATGAGAGAGAGTTGTGAGACACTAGCAGTCCTTCAAGTCTAGTCTGCTGCCAGGTCTTCCTCTATATAGAGAGAGTTAGGCTATCTCAGCACAGCAGCCAATCACAAGGTGTCAGCCAGGTCACCAACCGCCCAGCTCCAGAGATGTCTTAAAGGGACCTCAACTTACAGCGACACAGTTCACAGACTAGGCGTCCCACAAGTAGTGTAGCCTGCAAGCTGAGGCACAGAACAAGCAAGGCAGCCGCACACTGCTCCGATGATCACAGAGCGACAGACAAGAAAGGCAAGGCTCATCGAGTCATTTCTCTCTCCGCCCTTCAGTTAATCCCACTGTGTTTATCGGCCAGGCTGGCACAAAAAACTATCTCAGTATAATCCAATCACTTGATGGGAGTTACAAATACAGGATAGAAGAGGCATATTAAGCATTTTCACTTTAGCTCAACCACTTATTTATTTTTCCTATTCTGTTATTTGTCTTGATGCCATGCTTAAATTCATTCACTATGGAAACACTGCTGATATTTGAAATGCTGGTGGGATAGTTTCCAGAATCACAGCAACACACAAGCCACCACATTCTGACACATTGACAGGGGAATGGTCATTCGGCACTTCCTGATTCATACACTTCCACGTGCAAAACACATTCACACTCATCATATCATCTTAAAGGTCTTAAACCATTTCAACATCAACTCGAGTTCTACAGTCTCATTTGCTGAATACTATAAATTATTTATGGATGAGATCTTGGATGTGTTCCATCCTGCGAAAAAAATTCTTTCCATTTGTGGTAGTAAGAAGCCTAAAATACAAATTTTCCACTCCCAATGTAGACATTCCTATTTCAAATTGGAGAAATTATGGGAAAATGCTTATCAAAAAAGTACAAATCCCAGCAGAGTAAGTTTTATCAGCCCTCCAGGGTTTAAAATGATTATCTATTCTCTAAAACCATCATTCATTGGGTCCAAGCTCCAGCCTAAAGGCATTGGCTATGTAGTCTTGATCCTGTAACATTCTTGGCCTGAGCATAAGTCTCACCTTTGGGGACCAGTGGAATAGCCACCTCCCACCCTCAGGATTCAGAGACTCCATTATTCTGGACCACAGAATGGGAACACCATATTATGTGCTTCAAGTGTTTCTATTCTATTGCCCCCTGACATGGAAATGTCATTCTCTAAATTTTGTGCATTAGCTCCATTCTCTTGGTCTACCCTGTGAAACAAACAAACAGCAACAAAAATAGAACCCCTGCTTCCATAGTAGTCAGACACTTCTGTTGACTTCTGATCATGTGTCTTCTTCTTGTGAACAGGGAAATAAGTGTTCACAACTAAGCAGCTTCATTAGCCACTTCCTGTCTACAGAATTCCAAAAGACAGGAAAATTTCCTTCATTTTGTCCTTTTTCTGATTCTCTTAATGTTCTTAGGTAGACCAAACAGTATTGCACTTAATCCTTAACTTAAAGTTTAGCCATTCAACTCCACCCATCTTTACAGAAGACCTATAAACTTCTGTAAAAATTATAGTCAAGAAAAATTTATATAGCTTTTCTACTCTGTAACATATATCACATTGACTAGATGGCAAAATATTTTACTTTCTCTGTCCAGTCTCAGTTAATAGAATTTCTGCTCAGATGGCCGATTAATTAATTACTCATAGATATCATTCACACAGTTGATGAACACTTTATTATAAGATGTCCTAGTTTATAAAACACAATTTTCCAAATACTTAAGTTATGGTACCAATTTTTTCATCATTCATTCTTAAATGTATTTCTTTGTCCTGTATTTTACTGTCAATGACAAGAAGAAACTATGCCGCTCCAATATTTCAGTTAGAAATCTCCTCAGCAATGTATATAAACATCACTTATAAGTCCTACATTCCACAAAACATTTGAACACAATTAACATGTGTTTGCCCCTATATAAAAAGCAACACTATTTCTGCAGTGTCCAATCACATGTACATTATTTTATTTTACTCTTCAATTGGTCTTATATTAAATGATAATTTTTTCTCCCTTTCCACCCTCCCTTCCCTTTTGCCATCCAATTAGTGTCCCCATAACCTTCAGTCTGATTACTTTAGAGTGAAAGTCATTTTCATTTATTTTTTTCTTTATTAGCATGGTTTCATGCTCTATATGCCCTTATAGCATTTACTCACTTTGCTCTGCACAATAGCTTCCAAAAGTGTCCATGTCATGAAGGATTTGACAGGTTAACAATTATTCTTTAGGTATGCCTAATTTCCCACTGTATGTAAGTAACAAAGTTTATTTAGTGATTTCTCCAATGATGGGCATTTTGTTTTTCAGGCACTTTTCTTTTGTAAATTGTTTTTCAATAAACAGAATAAAACACCTCCAAGTCCTGTGTCGCCCTCACAATTTTTCTTATGTTTGAGCCCATTGTTGCAGCCATGGTGTTGATCCATCTGGCTGAAAGCCTTTCTTTTCTGTCCTGCCCCTCCACTCTCCCAAGCTTGCTGTGCTTCTCCAAGGACTGGTCTCCCAGGACAACACGTCCAAAGTGGTTGAAATGAAGTCTCATCATCCTTGCCTCTGAGCAAGGATCCTTAGGGGAAAGTATACTATTGCTTTGGATAGTATTGAAATTTTCTCTATATTAAGTTTTGTTTTGTTTTTTAATCTATGACTAGGGAACCTTCTTCCATTTATGTAAGTGTCTTTTTGTTTGTTGTGATAGTATGTTATAATTTTCTTTATATGATTCTTTTGTTTCTCTGGTAAGATTTATTTCTAGATATTCTGTCTTTGGGAGATTATTATAAGTTATTGACTTTGTGGACCATAACAAACTATGGATACCTGAGAAGAATGGGAATTCCAGAACACTAAATTTTCCTCATTTGGAACCTATACCTGGATCAAGAGGCATTTATCAGAATACACTAAGGAACTCTGCATGGTCTAAAACCAAGAAGGCTGTGCTTTAGGGTTGTATCCTGGCACCATAGTCATCCAATCTGTATGCAGAGCAAACAATCAGGAGAAGAAATGCTGCCTTTGATTTGCAGTACTGGCAAAGAATATTTAAATTACCTGGGAGTGCCAAAAGAACAAACAAGTTTGTTTTGGAAGAAGTATGGCCAGTGTTCCTCACAGGCAAGGATAGAGAGACTTACGCATAAATACTTTGGATTCATTGTCAGGAGAGACCAGTCCCTAGAGAAGGACATCATGCTTGGTCAAGGGTAGAGGCAGCAAAAAAAACAGCAACCCTCAACAATGTGGATTGACACAGTGGCTGCCACAATGGGCACAAGGACATTTATTAGGGTGGTGCCCAACCCGGAAATGTTTTGTTCTGTATAGTGTCATTATGGGCCAGAATCCACTTGGCACCTAACAGCAATGCGTTATATTATACATGACTATGAGACTGCACACTATTTAAAAGATCAAATATTTGTTAATTTTTAAAGCTAAAATTCAAGGTATGAAATATTGAGAATATAATTTCTAAGCTTGAACTAAATATGAGTGAGTCATATAATGAAGATGCAAGTCATTTAAAATGGAAAATAGAAACAGTACCTAAAATATGATAATAATAATATTGATTGCAGGACAGATTTTTATACAGAAATCTATGTAATGTATCTCTGAATATTGTGTAAAAACAAGAATACTTTTATTACAGGGGTTCTTATAAGGTCTCTGTATGATTTAAGCATTGCGATGTCATTGCATATATACATTTGTTTTCTAAGAGGTCTAACACAGTCACTACAGCCAAGACCCACCTAAAGATGTTCGAGCAGCTGGGCGAATGCAAACTTTCAGTAAGAACAGCTCTCATGCATATTTCATATGTGGAAGAAAAGCATGCAAGTTAACTACTTGCCCTTTCCTTGATATTTCAGGCAGCAGAAAATAAAAAGGGAAAAAGCACAAAAGAAGAGCCCCAAACAACCCTTTGAAAACGCATCTGGTGAGACTGAGAATGCTGCGGTTGTTGAAACTTGTTTACATATTTATGAGCTGAATGTTTCGCAAGATGGTACAAGTTAGAAAATTCCTCTTTAAGAAACATTTCAGCTATTCAGTCTTTAGGGTCTAAACATTCGATACCCTTGAGAAAGAAATCAATTTGAAAAACAAAACCGAAACACTAACAGCCTCTTCAAAGCAAGTTGTGAATGCCACTGTGGCAAATTCTGATCACTGTCAATCTTGGCACATACATATCTCTAACTTCCATAAAGCGCTGTCAAAAATATATATGCAAGAATAACACAAAATCTAAATGTTATACCTATTGAAGATCATTCTAATGACTCAAATAATCACTGTAGGGACAGATGAGACAGTCAGGTAGACAGATAAGCAACAGGTACACTGATGTATCTTGAGGTCAGGGGATTGAGGGAGAAAACTGATCCAAGTTATCTCTTCCAAAATAATTAGATGAGTGCTGAAGACATTATATATATATATATATACATATATATATATATATGAAATTAAGTGGAAAGGAGAATGTGTGTATTTGATATCATTTTTATCATCAAAATGTAGTGAGAGCGCATGGAAAATTACTGAAAAGGATCATTCTGTTCCTGAATATAAGACAGGAAACTTAAGTCTTCCCCACACTAGAAGGGTAAGTGGTCCCTATTTCCATTTTGCATCATTTTAACCCAATTTTAGTTTTCTTTACAAATATCAACTTTAAATAAACCAATAAGAAAAGCCTACTTTGGCTTTCCACTCTCATATCAATGAAAGCCCTTGACAATAGACCACAAACCTAGGCTGTAAGAAATATGAACAATTTCTTTTCTCTTGACTCCTAAAAGTGAAACGCTTCAATTAGTCTTTTTGGTTTTTTAAAATTACTTCTGAAAACTGAAATTCAATTAGAGATTTGTGAAAAACACCATCTGGTATAAATTTTGCTATGTAGGGTAAGGTGGGGGATTATGGGAAAGGAGAACACTCTTGAGGCATAATGAGTAATAACAAGTTCCAACAGAAGAAATGAGATTCAGCTTTGTT
>NW_022111320.1:12063691-12066532 GCF_000313985.2 Echinops telfairi | reverse complement strand
GAGAATGTGGTACGGAGATTTCCAGTCAGTGGAAGGGAAGCAGCACTCAGACTATGGAACTGTGAGACAGAGTGACAGATGAGCTTCTTGGTCCATAGGGACAGAGATCAGGGCACCATGTGTCTGGGAGGCTAAGGAGCAGAGAGAGACTTGGTGGCTGGGTGAGAAGAGGTGTTGCTATGGGCCAATAACTGTATCATTACCCTTCCCTGACCCTGAATCACGGTAACTTGTTACCTTCCATGAGAAACCCTCATAATGTGAGCATTGTCTTGAGCTCTTGGTGACCATTGCAAGAAATTGTTGAACCCATCCAAGAAGTAGGGTGCATGGGGAGGCATGGTTGGTGTCAGATTGCGTAAAGGAGGATGACGTATGGAGGCCTATCTGACCCCGGCCATTTGGTAATAGGATGAGCAAAGGTCTGATCTGGTTTCTCACATGCCATTAAATGCACTTATAAAGAGTTAGATTGACTTCATGTTACTTCTTTTTATTAGATGTTTACTTCTTTATAAATAGTTCTGTATTTATTCATATCCTATGGCTGAGGTAAAAATTCACCACAAAGAGTGGCTTAAAACATTACAAGTGTATTATCTTACAGCTTTGGAGAGCAGACTTCTAAATTGGGTTGGCAGGGTAAAGTTTCTTCTGCAGGCATTAAAGATAGAGCTCTGTTGGCCCTATCTCACTTCAGCCTAATTTTCTATTATCTCATCCCTTTTCAACCTGCCTTCCTTTTATTAGTATTGTTGTGACTATTTGAGGATAACCTTAGATCATTTAGGATAATTTCCCCATATTCAAATTCCTAGCTTAATCACATCTAGAATGTTCCTTTTTCCATATAAGTAACATGTTGCTGCCATTGAATAGATTCTGATTCATAGTGACCCTATAGGACAGGGTAGAACTGTCCCTATACATTTCTAAGACTGTAACTCTTTATGGGAATAGGAAGTCTTGTCTTTTTCAAGATTTATTGGGAGAGGGCTTAGGACACAGACATCTTTGAGGAAATGTTTTTCTTCTACTATCATTTCTGCTTTGTTATTTATATTCTTCTTTCTTCTTCACCAAAACCAAATTAATCAAGTCCAAACTTACTGCTATCGACTCAGTTCCAATTCGTGGTGACTCTCTACAGGGTTTACAGGAGCAGATAGCTGCAATGTTTTATCCCACAGAGTGGCTTCGAATGGGCCCCCTTTCAGTGAACAACCCAATGCTGATCCCACAGAGCTACCATGACTGTTCTCCTTCACCAACACCTTATTTATTATGACCATATTGAGTATATTTGAACCACACCTGTGCTAGTTCAGGTTGACTAGAGAAACAAATTCATAGACACTGTGTTAGTCTGGGTAGACTAGAGAAACAAATTCATAGACACCCATATGTATACAAGTAAGAGCTTTATATACAAAAGCAGTTGAATATGGAGAAAACATCCCAGCAAGCCCATAAGCCCAACATTAGCCCCTAACTCTTGCACCACTCTATAAAGTCCTCTTCAGACTCACAAAACACATGCAGTGACGCCGGATGCAAGATCACAGGCCAGTGTGTGGGGAATCTTATGGATCCAGTGGTGTTGAAAGCATCTCAGCACTGGCAGGGGTCTCTATCAGCCTCTCTCCATGTGTCTTCTCCACAGGAATGTCTTGCCGGAAGTGAGCATGTGTCCCACCTCCAGCAAACTATCTCTTCAGTGCCTCCAAATGAGGTCATCCAGCAACTACCTGGTTGATAGGCTAGACTTCACCCCTTCACTCTGACTCCTCAAATTGACACTAGATTATGTAACTACCACACCAATCTATAAATTCCTCTCCAGACTCATGAAACACATGCAATGATGCTGAATGCAGGATGATCACAAGCCGGTGGGTGAAAGTCTATGGATCCAGTGGCAGTGTAAGCATCTCAGCATTATCAGGTGTCTCCACATGGCTCTTCCCACTCTAGGGCTCTGGGTCCACCCACATAGCTCCATGTGGCTTGTCAGCAGGAAGACAAGGCAGAGAGAGAGTGCCTAGCCTCTAGTGAACTATTGATCTGCATTGTGACTCCAAGTAGGGTCTGCGATCTGATGGACAGGCTAGACTGCACCCCTTCGACAAGTTGACAGTAGATGACGTCACTGCCACAACAATATTTAAGATAAAAGACATGGTCTTATAAAATAACTACTAGCTAAGCAAGAATAGTTTTCTCTTTTGTATCCTGGCAAATTCCAAACACCAGAATCATTAGCATCCTTGGTGGTTGTTTGCCGAATTATTTTGCCTGCTATACCAAATGTCAGCAGTTTTAACCCACCAGACACTCCACAGGAGAAAGATGTAGCAAGCTATGTCCATAAATATTGAAAGCCTTAAAGACCCTACAAGCCAACTCAATTCTGCTGTAAAGATTTGATATAAGTCAAAATCAAGTTGATGGCAGTGGTTTTGGTTTGGGTCTTTGGAATAGAACGTCATTGGATATATTGTAGTGCTTGAATATGTTAGGTGAATTGGCATTCTCCGTGATGGCCAATATTTTATTTCAATTCGACGAAACTGTATTCTTAGCACACTCCTCATATATTTTTTTATCTGACATGATCAGCCGATCAATTGAAAGAGGAATTTCCTGGTGAGTGTGGCCTGCAAAGATCTTTCTTAGCCTTCCTCTCTGCTCAGAACCTGGCCCTAAGCTCTTGGGTATTGAGTTTGCAGAAGCTTCTCATTTGTTGCCTGGCCTCCAAAATTTTGCTCCACCACCGCCTGAAACCCAATGAGCTAGCAAAGACCTACAACCTGTCATTTTACCTGACTGATGTTAGCTTTG
>NW_022111320.1:12060536-12062292 GCF_000313985.2 Echinops telfairi | reverse complement strand
AAGGGAGGTTTGGTGTTTTTTGCCCAAAACTGGCACACTGAGATGGCTTTGTAAACAGGTGCATTGTTGTGGTGGCAAAATCAGTCCCCTGTCTGCCAAAAATGTCAGATTCCTTGGGTGAGAACTACCTGGGTCCTTGGCTTTGCATGAGAAAGAATTCATGCCAAAAGCTAGTTTGTGGTCTAAGTGAGTTTTTATAAAGTATAGAAGCAATTTCAAGCATTGCAATAAACTGAACACAAGCCAGAGAGAGACGGAGGCCTGGCTGTGCAGGACTGTGGAGGAGCAGCTGGGAAAGAGGACAGTGGTCTCAAAGTTCCAGCCTTTTTAGGACTTTCTGTTGGGAGGAGTGGTCAAAGGTGCTGGTTGACCCCATTGGATGAATTAAGTCCACCTGGCCTAGATTGGAGCCTACCCAGGTGTGCTGGCTCCTGGCTCAAGGGTCTGAATTTGGGTATGCCTTCTAGCCTTGATCTGCTTGCAACTTCCTGTAAGGGTGGAGGGAGGTGTTGGCATGTAGACCGACAACCCTTGGTTTCAGGCTCTAGCAACAGATTCTCCTATGGTATGGTCTAAAAAGTGTGGTCAACCTTATAATAAGATCCCTTGTGAAGCAGCCACAAGAGTTATAGGGACTTACATGGAGAGGTAAATCAAAAACCAAACTCATCACCATCAAATTGATACTGACTCAAAGATATCTTATTGGAAAGGATAGGACTGGCCCTTCAAGTTTCCTAGACTATAATTCCTTGCAGGAGTAGAAAATACCATATTAATTTGGTCAAAACCTTGATGTTATTGAGGGAAGTTTCATTCAAAGTATGACTTATACTTAGTAGAAAGTGACAGTGTGTGTAAATTAGCTCATTCCTGCTGCTGGATTTGAACTTGCATCTGGTTTGTCAACCTCCTACTGTGTGGCCTACCAGTCCCTGGAGCCATCTGTGGATTGCTGACATTGAATTCATTCGGTTAATTTCAAATGCATTCATCCCAGTATCCTCGAGCCCAGTGGTTCTCAACCTTCCTAAGACCATGACCCTTAATACAGTTCCTCATGTTGTGGTGACCCCCAACCATAACATTATTTTTGTTGCTACTTCATACCTGTAATTTTGCTACTGTTATGAATCATAATGTGAATATCTGATATGCAGGATGTATTTTCATTGTTACAAATTGAACAAAATTAAAGTATAGTGATTAATAACAAAAACAATATGTAATTATATATTGTGAAATATTTATTTCTAATTACAAATAAATGAAATTTTGGCTTGAAGCATCGTGTGGCATGGGTAACAATCTTAATATGACAACAGTAAACTACATTACTGTACTACATTTTGCAACAGTATGTGCAAAAAGCCAATGTCAGCAACAAGGTTGAGTTAGCTTCTTTCTCATGAGATCAGAAATTCTCAGGGCAGCCTTTGCAAGAGCACAATGAAAATCATCTTCCACAAGTCTGCTTCTCTATTTGAACTTGATAACCAACAAGCTGGAAAACCCTTTTTCACAAAGATGTGTTGTTAGAAATGAAAGAAGAAGGCGCAACACAATCTCAGACAGAATAGGATATGACTGTCTTTATTCAGAATTTGCAATGGGCATTGTAGAGAAATCAGTTCTTGCTGCATCACTGTTAATAACTTTAATGAACTCCTCTTGTGCTGTCTCTGGAACATCTTCAACTTTGACTGTGAATGGGCTTTTGTGAATGGGCAATAGATGCTTTTAACAGAATAACTGC
>NW_022111320.1:12056529-12059067 GCF_000313985.2 Echinops telfairi | reverse complement strand
ACTCAAGTAAGGGTCCCACTTACCTGTTCTCCTGTGCAGTGCAGGTGTTCTCTGGTCTGTACTGCTCATCTGCAGGCTCCTGCAGCCTCTGTGGGTGGTCAATGACTGCTGACATCACCGCTCTTCTTTTCTCCTGCACGCCGACAGCCTCTGTGTTGTCTGTGCCTTACTGGGAGAGAACCTACCCACTTCTGTGTGCTGGTACGTGGGGTGCACCACATGAAAGCCTTATGCAACCGCTCTTTTACTCCGGCTCTTCTCCAGAGCTGTGATCAATGACAGAGCCTTTACTGTCTTACCCGTGCTTGGTCATGCCCCCTTGCTCTGCCCAAGGATTGCTGAATACAAGTACTAGTATTTCTCTGGTCTTGGATATACCATACGTTTATGTACAGTACTTCATCTGCTATACTTTATTTTTATTTTCTTATTAACTTCTATCTGGACTCAGTGTTGACTATGCTTGCATAGAGCATCCTGTGTTAGGGCTCATTGTGTATGCCCTGTGTTACTACATGTGTTGTGGGGTAACGCTGCATATGAAGTAACACAGCACATGCAGTAAAACAGTGAGTACACAATGCAGCGTGTGCATTATGAGCCCTAACACAGGTTGCTCTATGCAAACATAGTCACATCATCACATTCTGGAATATTATGTTACCAAACTCTCCAAACCCTGAATTCCTGTCAGCTCCCTTGGGGATCCAGTGTGTTTTGAGTCTTGTGGTGCCTTTTGAGTGCGATTCTTTTGTGAGTCATCTATTTTCTGTGGTGAAGTCTTGCTGTATTCTATTGCCAATTGATTTTACTTGTTTATATGTATACCGGTAGTTGCCTGGACACCACCATTTTTACTGTAAATTGATCTCTTTTAAGAACTATAAGTAGGGCTTATTTTTGGAGTAGGGCTTATATATTTTGAAAATGCAATCGCTATGGTATGGCAGCCTTTTTCTTTTCTTTTCTTTTTTATCCCATTTGAAATGGATCCCAATACTTCCTGGATGAACAAAACAAAAACGCAGGTCATACTAAGCTGGTTTCAAACTTAAGGTGTGTCAAGAGCAGAAGAAAATAATAACAGTATTGCAAGTAGGGAATTTTGGGCTGGTGAAAGACAGTGAGGGAGGGCCAGAAAATGAAAGCTGACTTGGAAAAGATTACCAGTAGCTGCTGTATTTTTCACCCTCAGCTTATACTCAAGTCAATAAGTTTCCCAATTCTTGTGGTAAAATTAGGTGCCTTGGTTTATATTCGAGTCAAATTTTACTCAAGTATATATGACTCCCGAATAAAACCAACCCATTCTTCCAACATAATCTGATGAGATCAACCCTGGGGCATCACTTGAAGCAGATATTCAGGAAAATTCCCAAGTGTCACTAGTTATTGTTATTAGATGTGGTAATTGGAATAACTAGATAATAATGTAGTGCAGTTAAATCATCCATACTCATATTTATGGGTCTGGAAAGCCAACTCTGATGTGGCAAGACCTTAGGATTATGAAATGTAAATAAATCTTAACATACACATTCTCACGGTTGGACAAATTCCCTCCAATAAGCCCCCATAAAGGAACTGTCATAAAGATGAATCATTCATGTTTCTGGCTATTTTCATGTGCCTGGGGGTTGTCTGTAGATAAGAGCAATCAGGTTCTATAGCCCACCCACCATAAAATGTACTAAACCCCCAGGGAGAGCTCAGGGGTATTGAAGGTCAACTAGCACTAGGTCAAGATGATTACTCATTGCTTGTTTATTATGCTACCTGCTTATGATATTACCCATTGATTATGTATATGTTAGCTGTATGAAGTACATGCCTTATGAAAGATCTGTAAGCCCGATTAGATATACCCATTGGAAAATACATTCACTCTCTCAGTCCTGACATGGGATGAGGAGCCCGGTGCCCTGCTGTCTGCCTATCTGTCACTATCATTTTCCACAATTGTAAAGTTGCTCCTAAGGACCATTTCAGTGTTGCGGACCCCCTCACCCCAACAGTTAGGTGCCATTGAGTCAGTTCTGACCCACAGCAATCTTATACACAGCAGAAAGAAATAATGTATGGTCCTGTGCCATCCCCACAATTGTTCTTAGGCTTGACTCCATTGTCATAGCCACTGTGTCAATCAAACTTTTTGAAGGCCTTTAGCATTTGCTCTGCCCCTCTACTTTACCAAATATGATGTCCTTGTTTAGGGACTTATCTTTTGATCCACGTACAAGTTGGGAAGAAGGCAATGAAATATTTTAGCATCCCATTTCCACAAGGTTGTACATTGTTTTTTAAGGTCCACACAGTCTAATACTGTCGTATAGTTAGTAAAGCACAAGTAAACATCTTTCTGCTACCCTCTGCTTTCAGACAAGATTCATCTGACATCTCCAATGATAGTCTTTGTAACAAGTCATATTCTGAATCCAGCCTGAACCTCTGGCAGCTTCCTATAGATGTAATTCTGCATGATGATCTTGTTGGATGATCTTCAGCAAAATTTTACTTGCATGGGATATCAGTTATTGT
>NW_022111320.1:12054146-12055289 GCF_000313985.2 Echinops telfairi | reverse complement strand
TCTTGATTTCTTTCTATTTAAGTTATACCGGGAGTCTTTGAGCATGTCTTTATAGTATTTGACTTTGTCTTCTCAAACTACCCTTTGAAATGATCTATTCTGCTCTTTGACTTCATCATTTCTCCCATTTGCTTTAGCAAGTTTTAGAGGATCTCAGCCTCCAGTCCTGTTTACTCTGACAATGTTCTACTTCCATTCATTAGGCATTCAGTTTCAGAAAGTGTTTTGAAGCTATACATAAGGTTTTCAGCGGCTACCTTCTCTGAAGTAGGCCGGTGATTCCTTTTTCCTTGTCTGTTCTTAGTCTGAAGCTCTGCTGAAACCTGTTCATTTCAGATGACCATGCTAGCATTTGACATATCAGTGACATAGCTTCCAGCACTACAGTAGCACACAAACCACCACAGTGCAGCAAAATGACAGACAATTGGGAATGAATGAGTATCAGTGGTAAAGTGAAATGTCTTGATATAGTTCTTCTACTCATTTCTCTGAAACTCCCACCAAATGATTGTCTAGAACTATGCAAATAGACTTGTGAAACACTAATAAGGTGAATTGTTCTGGTTTGATTGCTATTCCCTTAGCTATAGGAGAGCTATCTCAGAGCAAGGAAGAGAATTTCCTGGACTATCAGGGAAGAAAAACTATCCCACAATCATGGGAGCCATTCTTGGAAGTAAATTTCTCTTTATGCTTATATATGCTGCACAGTTTTCACTCTGATAGATTACCTAGCCAAAGCCACTGCCATATTCAGCTGTTTGCTTTTACATAAATGTATTTTTCCTCATGTAACAAGTCCTTGAATTGTCCACGGGTTACCTTGTTCTACATAGTGACGTAGTCACAAGGACTAAAGTCCGTGGATCCCTCTGTCCCTTAAATATTGATACCAGGTCATTGTACAGCAGCTCTTCACAGCTTCAGACTAGAGGTGATTTTTTTTGGTCATTTTCTTTTATACCTGATTGATTAGAACTAAATATGTGGTTCTGATTTATTTCAAGGAATATGGAAAACATATTGAGTAGTTACATCATGAAACTGACCTTTCTAAATAGGCAGATCCCAAACACAGAAATCCATGTTTCAAACTGGAATTTTAGATAGTTTGGTAGCATATGATAATTATTTTATATA
>NW_022111320.1:12048078-12053080 GCF_000313985.2 Echinops telfairi | reverse complement strand
TCGAAGCGCGAAGTGGCGAGGGTTCACTGTAAATATCAATATGTTTGTTATTGATGTCATAGTGTCTTAAATTCTTATAGAAGAGCCCTAGGAGTTCAGTGCTTAAGCACTTAGCTGCTCACTAAAAGGTCATTATTTCAAACAGCAGTAATTCCCTGAGGAGAAAGATTTGAAAGGGGCCGCCAACCCTGGAAAACCCGGAACTTTTTTGTATGCCCTATAGGACCCTTCGTACTCAAAATGGAAATGTTTTTGGTAATTTTTATACTTTCTATATAATTCTAAATTTTAGTATGCACATAGTTTCATTTATTCTTACATTTCCCACAAAGAGCATAGCCAATCTTTTATTATTAGGAAATTTGAAGCTCGTCTCTAAGCCCTAGTTTAAACCACTCTTCTGTTTGCATAATATATTTCTAAATCGATTACTTTGGGGACATCATTTTCTTCTCTCTCTTCCTCTGGGACATAACCTCACACAGTCACATTAAATATCAGGCAAACAAAAACTGGTCATTTATTTAACAAGCCTGGAAATAAATTTAGCAGACATTCTAGCTTGAACTTAAGAGAAAAATGGTTTTGAATATGAAATGAGAAGTTAAGCATTTGACATGTTGCCAAATTTGGCTATGGAATGAATTGTTAGCAATGACAGAATTTTTATATTTTTATGAGCTGAAAGCAGAAATCATTTGTCCACCTAATTTTTATGGCAGTTTGAGTAATTAATGCAAATGTATACATATATGTTTATGACTGAGGAAATGCATTAAGAAGTCAAATAAACACATATGGTTTAAGAGTGCTTATGTGTACTTAATAGTGTAAACTAAATAGGATATATATGTTTGTTTGTGTATATTTGTTTCTACAATTTCCCAGTAAAAACCTGAGGTATATAAATGACCTAAATTCAATGCTGTGAATGCTCTATTTTTAAAATAAATTGTTATTAGAAAAGGAAAATGAGAAATCATTATTATCAGCTCATGCATAATGTTTAACAACCAAATTAGCAAAATAAAAAGAGAACACCAATATTATCTCTTCTATGAGTCCATATAATTGAAAATATACCTCAATTTTTATATTTATATTTTGAATATTGGATTTAATAAACTCATCATTAAGACAGTTGATTTCCACTATCTCTGGTTTTCTGGCACATTTATTTCTAAAAATTTCTCAATAATTATCAAATAATAACTAGGACCTAAAATCTGGGGTGGGGAGTTGGGGGGCACAGGTTGTGTGTTTGTGACCATTAAATATAAGTAAATACTATTATTTACTCTTGAAAATAGTAAAATTTAGTGAAAGATAATGACTATTTCCTTGCAAATAATGTTGGTAAGAGTGCATAAATTAGTTCATTTTAATATATTGCTAGTAGTTTTAAAGGGAAGTAGAATCCCTTCACATTTTACAAAGAAATCCTTCCTTTTATCACATTGTTAGTCAGTGCTTCCTCGTCCCCCCATGTCAAACATTCCTTATTCCTTCCTCGCGCTTCATCCCCGCGCCGTCCACTAAATCATCAGCAAAGATTAATCCAATCAACTTTAGATCTCTCTTGAACAGAATTGTTCTGAGAACCTGAATGGTCCCTAAGTATCAAATATATATTTAAAGGCCTTGAGGTATGAAGTGATTGTATAACATTTATAATTTATACACAGTGGAGATGTTATAGCTACAATATCATGTGAACTAATTTTCAAGTTTATCTAGCATTCTCATTACCTCTGTATTATTTATACGAAATTCAAATATTGAAAGTGTACGTGTGAAGAAATTTCATATTTTATCAATCATCTCAATTTTTAAGAAACATCTCAAAGTTTAGCTATATGTAATGACCACTCTTAGATTTAGATGTATTCTATAATGTAGATTCTCCTTGTAATAACACTGATTCATCAATTGGAATTAAATTTGATCAATTGAGAAGTTCTATTTAAAGTTATTGTGAAATATTACTTGATATAGTTGGTAAGTTAGTGTTAAATCTATATATGAACTTTCATTGTCCAGAGTCTTGTGATCTATGAATTCACTATTTTCAGTATTTCTTAATTTAATGACCAGTCTCATTTCTGTCTCATCAATAGAAAAGATCTCTAGAGATTTTAAGGAGATTCATTTTTCTAGTACTCTTTTCGGGTAAAAAGCATAACTTTTCCTTTCTCCTAACATATAATGAATACTTTTTGGTGTATTTCCCCTTTCCACTCCTAGGGAGCAACCTGTAGTTGATATTACTGTACCAAAAAAAGCATTCCATTCCCTCATTACTCCATCCATGCCCAGAGAACATGCTGTGCATGCAGCAGGGCTGGGTTGACCAGGCACCTTGCCCACAGGCCGAACATGGGCCCTGGAGCTTCCGGTTCACCTATATTCTTTGACAAGGTACATTGCAGGAATGGAGCACCCCAGGCCAGGCGCATCTCAGTCTTTAAAGTGACATCCTTGCTTTTGAATAATGTACAGAAATATTTTGCTGTACGTGCGGTCTATCTGTTGATGCTGTGGGTATTGGTTGTAGATCCAAGAAAAATTAAATGTATGATGCTTCTATCTTTTATTTGTTATCATGATGCTGCTTATTGGTCTGTGAGGATGTTTTCTTTCTTTTGAGGTGCAATTCATTCAGTTTGCGGTATTCTTCGGTCTTCATCCACAGGCACGTCAGCACTCCTCAATAGCAGAAAGCAAGGTTGTGCCATCTACCTGCCAGAGGTAGTTAAGGAGTCTCTCTCCACTCCTGATGCCAGAACTTTGTTTTCCCCACACAGTGCAGTTCCTCTGATTATTTGCTCTGGATAAAGCTTAAATATATATGGTGAAAGGATATAATCTTGATGCACACTTTTCCTGATTTCAAACCACATAATACTTTTATTCTAATCAAATAGCTTCCTTTTTGTGTGCACAAGTTCTGTATGAGCACAATGAAATGTCCTGGATCTTCCATTATTCACAATTCATTATAATCCACCCAATGGAATGCCTTTATATAGTCAGTATAACTCAGGCAAATATCTTTCTGGTATTCTCTGCTTTCAGCCAAGTTTCACGTCACATCAGCAATTACATCTGTCCTCCCACATCCTCTTCTGAATCCAGCTTGAATCACTTGTGGTTCCCTGTACATGGAATCCTGAAACAGATTTATGAGACTTATCTTCCGCAAAAATGTACTTGAAAAAATGTTAACGGTATCATCCAATAATTTCCTCTGCTTATTGGATCCCTTTTCTGTGAATGGGCACCCATATGGACCTCTTCCACTTGCTTACTGAGGTGATAACTGTGTTCTAGATTTCTTGTCTTAGAAGAATGAATGCTCCGAGTGCTGCATTTCTTTGTTGAAACATCTCAACCAATATTCCTTTACTTTTTAGGGCCTAATTTTCCACCAATGCCTTCAGTGTAATGTGTATTTCTGCCTACTTGTGGTAGTCACCTAATCCTGTGACAATTTGAGGATTAATAAGTAGGGGTGGAGTGTAGCCTCTCAATCTAGAGATAACCCATGAGACGTCTGTGTGGGCAGGGCCTTCTCCTGAGAATTCTGGGAAATGTGGTAATTTCCTCTTTGGAGGTGGGAGACTCTCTGCCACACCCTGGGAGACAAAGCAGCTGACAAGACACATGGACCCACCCTGATACAGAGACCCCTGTCAGCGCTGAGATGTTTCCAGTGACACGAGATCCAAAGACTTCCGACCGACTGGCCGGTGATCTTCTACATTCTGTGTCATTGCATGTGTTTCATGAGTCTGAATTGGACTTTATAGGTTGATATCAGACAGACGGGCTAATATCGGACTTCTGGACTGGGCTGAGATGTTTTCTCAATGTTCAATTGCTCTTGTATATAAATTTCTTTCTTATACACATATGTGTGTCAATGGATTTGTTTCTCTAGTCCACCCAGACTAACACAACTACTGTACCATTGATTCATCATTATATGCTTCCTCATAATATGGTTAAACAGCTAGCAAATCTTCTGGTGCTGTGACTCTGAATTCCTTCTAATGCCTTATCACCATACCCTGGCAATTCTAAACAATATCAAAGATAAAATATTCCTCCCTTCTGAAGTATACTTCTCCTGCCACCTAACCAAAGAATTGGAATTTCTCTCTTAAAAATAAAAGAATTAAAAGATAGAAAATGTACATGCCCTGTGTGTTAGGGTAAGTTTTCTAGAGAAACAAAACCAGTACATATATGTGTGTGCATCATATATGCATGTATATATAATAGAACTTCACATAAAGAAATATATTTATATCAACGAAGTAGTCCAGGATAGTCCAACTAAAGCCCATGAATTAGACGGGAGCTGGCGTGCCCTTCAGACTTTCAGAGGGGCCAGTCAATAAAGCAGGAAGGTGAATCGAGAAACTGGGAGACCAAAGGCCAGTGGGTGGCTTCAAGGTTTGGAACATGGCTGAGTGCCAACAGCTCCCAGGTCTATGGGGCACGTGGGTCCCAAGCATGAGACACGGGACTCTGTCAAGCAGGAAAAACAGGGACAAGAGAGACTAAAGTTCTTTGAGGAGTCTCTCCTAAGAAGGTCACAGTCCAAGGAGATGAGATTAGGCTATGACCTACCGTAATTGATAGGTTGGACTCCACCCCTACCTTCTTCACACAGGTGCAAGTTGACATAAAATCTAATGATCATCCTCCAGATAAATAACTCTATTGTAAATAAACACCACATTAGATCATAACAATAGTTTCATGAAAAAATAATAAACTCATTACATGATTGGATAATTTGCCACTTTATACATATTCATCCATAAAGGTTTTTGGTTAGTTTTACTTATCATGGCCAATGAGTTTGTGTGGTTGTTCTTATTTCATTTTAAATCCCTCTACTGTTAACTTAATCTCTGTCATTTTTCATATGACCTACATATTTAAGTACAGGGAGGGTTAGAATATTTAGTGGTACATTTTCAAGCATTTTGTA
>NW_022111320.1:12045409-12046886 GCF_000313985.2 Echinops telfairi | reverse complement strand
CAGTTTTGCCCTTCTGTGGTTTTGGTGTTTATTCACTGCAAGGTATATAATGTTAGTGCATAGTGCAAAACCAAATGGCAAGGAACTCAAAACTATGATTTCCTTATAGGTCCCCATCTGTCACTTTAAGTCACTGCCTCACATTACCAGTTTCATAGGCAGAAGTGGTATTTCTATTATTAAAAATGAAAAGCGATAGAAATATTTTTCTCTTGTGGGTTTCATGTATGTAAATGAAGGTAATGTAATCACCACTGGGCCTTTTTAAAAGCAGGATCTCTGTCTCTTGTACTTACCTGGAAATGTGTGTGGAGCGGTAGCAGGAAGCAGGGGACCAGTTAGTAACATAACAAGTTAGTGATCTATTGTGATATTTGAAGTAATAATACAATATATCAACAAAATTATTTAACAAATATTTAAAAATCACTAAATAAAATATTTGGTTGAATAAAAATGGAAAAATATTATAAATTAAATTATAGATTAATGTTAAAATGATGAAGTAAGCATTCCATATTCTTTTCTAGTTTCATCTGACTTAAAGCCATAAAGACAGAAGTGTATGTTTGTATGTAACTATAAAGCTGGTTTATCAGTCATTTCTGATATGAACTAATTTTGTAGCTTTTTGCTTATTTTTTTTATTAAAGCCAACTGTTGTTGGAATGGTAAATAAGAGATAAGAAATACTTTGATCATTGCTTAGAGAAAGCTTTCTTAAGAAACTATTTACTATATAAATGGAGCATATTGGCTACAGATATTCATAAAACTAAGTTATCTATGGCTCCATTTGTGGTGGAGGAAAAGAAAATTATAAATACAGATGCACATCTACCAAGACTTATGGGTCAATTCTAGGAAGAATTGCTACATTATCTATAAGTAATATAATTTTACAGCTAATATTCAATAAAGCAATACTTACAGCCATCAAGTCAATAGTGACTCCCGGTGGGTTTCTGAGATTGTAACTGTTTATGGGAATAGAAAGCTGTGTCTTTTACCGGAGGGGCTGCTAGTTGTTTCGAACTACCAACCATGCAAATCACAGTGCAATGCTTAACCAGTACACTACCAGGACTTCTAAAAAAACAGTACAGTTATTCATGTCTATCTAGATAAAATAGGTGGGATAAATAATCTGAAGGACTAAACAGTGGGACCGAAGGTTGGGGTGGGGGCAGGAGACAAGAAAAGGGGAGGCAGGAAAAAGGAGGTGAGTTTTAACAAACCCAGGGACAAGGGAACAATACGTGATCTAAAATCAATGGCTAGGAGGGTCGGAGACCTGGTACAGCTTGATCAAGAGCAATGTAACTGAGAGGAATTACTGAAACCCAAATGAAGGCTGAACATGATAGTGGGACAAAAGAAAATAAAAGTAAACAAAGGACAGAACTAGGAGACAAAGGGCATTTATAGTGGTCTAAATAGAGTTATGTACATATGTAAATATATTGATATATGATGA
>NW_022111320.1:12039042-12044434 GCF_000313985.2 Echinops telfairi | reverse complement strand
ACAAATAAAAACACATAGGTTTATGACAATAATGTTTTAAAATGAGAATCCACGTGAAAATTAAAAATAATAAAAAAGAAAACTAACGATAAAATAAATCTAATTTGATGAGACTAACTTATGGGGCAACAAATAAGAAAGTTAAAAGTTATTTAAATAACATTTTGAAATATCTCAGTTTAGGAATGGATATTTAAATGGTGATATTATCTTAAGTTAAGCAAGGGGAATAATCTAGAATGTAAATTAAGAAAATTGGTCCTTACACTGTGAAGCTTATAATGGAAATTTGAAGTTCCTTGATACAAGTAATTGAACACTAATGTGATTAAACAGAATCAAATTTTAAGAGGTAAATGCATTTATTGCAGAATGATAACTGGTGAAATAGAATAATTATTGAGTTTCCTATAATAACTTTTCTATGTAGACCCTGAAGCTTTTGTTGATTAAAATTATTATTAAAAAAATAGCAACAAAACTCAAATTTCATATTTTAACTATAAGGAATAAACTGGCCTATATTCCTTTTACAAATTAATATTTGAAATTGTAAATTAAGCTTCTTTAAATGGATAAATTATTATATTAATTCAGATTAATATTTTCATAAGCACTCATTTTACTTGAAGATATAGTTATAATAAATGTACTGGTATTTTTATTAGATATTTTTTATAAGTTGGGTGTCTATAATGGTTCATCTCAGAGTTAAATTTCAGATTTTGTTTTTTGGTTGTTTTCTTTTTCATTTTCTTAATTGCTTTGTATAGTCAGAGCAACAGTGTTAGAAAATCACCCATTTTTATTATCTCTAAATGAAGCATCTATCTAACGCATTTTATAACTTGAATGCTCCACTAATTCTGATAGTATTACAACATAATAAAAAATTAATTACTTAATCACCTGAGTGAAAGGTTGTTGTGGTAAATGATAAATACAACAGAAACTAAGAGAGGCATTTGAAAAGTTGAAGTAAATTTCAATAATAATGGTAATATTGGGCAGATGTTTATAGCATTGACGTACATTCCAAGTGAATAAAACACTAATGCGGCAAGTCAGATACTCAGCTCGAGCAATAGAACATTTTCCGAGTCTTGAAGTAGTCCTGGATTGCACTGCAGTTTGAGGCAACGCAGTCAATTCCCAATTAGGTTAGCTAGTCTGTGGATGCTTCATATGTGCTTCCCGTTTGAAGTATATCTAGATATTATGACATAGCTTATGGCAAGCAATCTGTGACGCAGAAAATTTGATCGATATTAGAAAAATAAACAAGCATAAGAAAAATAACAACCACTACAACAACAAAAAATTTTTCCTGAAGACAATCAGAGAAATAGCATGTCATGCATAATTTTCGAGCTGAGATCCCAAGAGCAGGGAAGCTCACAGAAGTGAGTAAGCGCTACTGGAGGCACCTTTGTCCTGGTCATCGGAAGCTTTAGCTGCACCCACAGCTTCATGTTGGTTTTATTAGACTCCACTTACTAATGTTTCTTGGATCTCTTCTTTGATCCTTGAGTTATTTGAAAGTATAATTTATTTCTAAATAGTTGAGATTTTCTTAGATAATTATTATTGTTATGGGTGTCTATGTAGGATTAATTGAATGATAATAAATGATATTATTGAATGATAATAAATAGATATTATTGTTTTGTTTCTAACTCCATTACCTTCTTTAACACTGATGAGTTAAATCATATAAGCATTTTTAAGACTCATTTTACACCCCAGCTTATTATCTATCATGGAAAATATGATTCCTTGTGAATTCGAAGAGAATGTGCATTCTACAGTTCTATAATGAAGTGCTTCAACATATCCATTATATATAATTGATTGATTCAGGTCATCTAACACTTTACGTAGCTTTTTTCCCCCCCTTCTATTTTATTAGTTTCTAAGGGATACATTAAAATCAAATAGTTGCCATTATATTGCATCTCACTGATTGACAAGCATTTGCTTATTTGGTAAATTTGAGTGTTATGGGGTAAGGATTAAGGAAAAAGAAAACAAATAGATACAGACAAATAACAAAATTGGAAAATATAAATATCTTGGGTTAACAACAATCATGATTTACATTTCTAAAAGTGGTGGAAATTTTAGAACTTTACAGGCATAATTTATCCTATATAAAATGCTTTCAAGCTGTTAAAAAAAAGGAGGGGAAAGAAAAATAAGCAAATATAAAGACAACTAAATTAGCCAGGGTTGTTATAAGATGAGAAAAAAATGGATTTGAGGCAAAATAGATGGATTTTTGTAACTACATTTAAAAAGAAATAAGCATGACTAGACAATATTGAGTTATGCTATATCATGTTACTTTGTTGAGGGAAATAAAATAATGTTAAAAGGAGTAAGGATGTTATTTATATATCTATATATTGGTTGAAAGTTTTGAAAGGCCAACTCTTTCTGGGTTATTGTTAGTTGCCATAGAATTGATTCAAGATCGTGGCACCCCCATCTGAGCTGTGGTCATTTGTTACTTCAACAGAAGTACAGTGATGTAACAAAGCTCAAATGCTTATGGGGCAGAAAGCCTCGTTAGGGTAGACAAATACATATACAAATGCATTTTCATTTTCCTAAATTGAGGGGTTCTAGTGGCTCATGAGAGAGCCCTGGTAGTTTAGTGGGTTATACTTTTGGCTGCAAACTGCAAGGTCAATGATTTGAAACCCCTGGCTACTCTGTGGGAAAGAGATGATGCTTTCTATGGCTACTAATGTTGGGTTCTTTTAATTTTTATATATAGACACTCATATGTGTATAAGAAAGGGCTTTATATACAGAGTAATTGTAGCTTAGAAAAAAACACCCAATCCAGTCCAAATCATGTCAATAAGTCCAATATTAGCCCATACATTGATACTAGTCCACAAATTTCTCTTTAGGTTTATGCAGCCTTGCAATGACACTAATGAAGGAAGATCACAGGCCAGTGGGTGTGGGAGCATCTTCACGTGGCTCCTCAAGCTCCAGGGCTCTGGCTGCCATCACTTGTCAACAGGAATGTCTCACAGAGAGTGTGTCCGGCCTCCAGTGAGCTATTTATCTCCATTGAACCTCCAAATGAGGTCATCAAGCTGTGACACGATTCACAGGTTAGACTTTACCCCTTCTTAAGTTTACAGGTGTCTATGTAACTGCCACATACACAAATTACGAGGGTTTTTGAGCTCCACTTAAATCACCTCTCGGATCATAGCAATAGTTCTTCAGTTTTTTAATTAATTTATTTTATTATTGCTATTACCTATCTTTCATCTCCAGCCTGCTCTCTTAGGCTGCATTGATATAGGGTATAAAGCAGAGGCTTATATGCTAGGAATTAAAAACAGAAAAGCCTATTTAAAGGCATGCCAAGCTCCTCAATAGGAAGACAAATGACACAAATACCCACTTTCCTCCAACTCTCCTTTAATGTATTTTTGGGCACAATGATTCCATCTGCCAAAAACCGTAGTATTTTTAAGATTACCTTCTAATTTAGTATTTTCTAATAGCTTAGTTCATAGCTATTTCTGTGATGGTAAGCTTCCAACTAAACTTTAAATAAAACTTCACACCCTATGTGGAAATTAAAAACCCCATTTGATATGAATATTCATAATCAGGATCTGTTGGAGAGGAACTTTGAATGAACTTACTGCAGCGGTCATTGGCAGCATATCCTATCATAGGATCTGCAAGCATTTGCACTGTAATCCTCTGCACTTGCCTATGCAAATAGAGATTCCTCCAGAACTGAGTAACCTCTGGGAAGCAGAAGATATGAGGAACAAGATAGTTCTTGAAATATCATTCTGTGTGAGCAAATAGTCCGTTTGACCCTGGATAATAAAAGTAGGACGATGGGCCTGAAGTTATTGTGTACCAGACTCTGTTCTAAATTAACAGAACTTACTAGCAATTAGATGAGTCAACAACTGAGAAAGGGGTGTCTGCAATGAGCGCAGCAGAAAGAATCATGCACGGGGTGGTGCGCGCAGGAAGTGAGAATGCCTAGAAGGGTTTGGAATTGGGAACCATAGGTTAAAGACTTAGGTCTGCCTTTTGTGAATTGTGTGGTCGTAAGCAATTTAAAACTGCTTTTAGCTATAATATCTTCAGATAATAAATGATTACCAGTGCATATCTCTCTACGTAAAGGATAATGCATTAATGATTTATACACTAACAATCCCCGCCCGAGACAAAAAACAGACACTTTGAAAGCAGGATTTTATTCTCTTAGAATCTCAAGTTCTGCTTCTAATCTTCAGCACAAAGCTTTCCCCAAACTTGGGAAAATTATTTGCACCAAGTGAATTTCACAGGTGAACTTACCTCAATCTCCCTTGTGTCATTTCTGTTTGACAGATAAAGAAAGGATTGTTCATAAAGATCTAAGTAATTCCACTCTTGTTCATAGGCAACAAATAGTTGACTCCGATTTTGGTTTTCCTCCCAGCAAACCAAATCTCGTACATCTTTACTGTGATGTCTCTTTGCAGGATGATTCCTCGAAAGGTAAAAATAGAGGATGAGGCAGATACATTCTCTTTACTCTTTTTCTGTTCTTTTCTTTTTTAAGGGAGAAACTCCATTTACTCCTCTGAAAAGATTATACCTGGTAAGGACTAGGATTCAGTTTAACTTTTTTCAAATTTCAGAGGGTGTTTCTACTGCAGTGACTGTAAAGGAAAACACAGTTCTCCCCGCTTCCTTCTGATCCTTCTGTGTGTGTTAGACTATTCATAGATACTGATGGCACTGCAGAGTGCTGGGGGAGGAAGTGTGAATAGGATGGGACGGCTAGCAGCCAGAGATGTGGCCATTAGTTTTATATTGTTAGTTAAAATTAGATTTTGCAGACAATTGATAATTCAGTTATTTATGACCTAAATATAACCAGGTGGGTTTGATCAGGAACATTTGAGAGTCACAGAAGGCAATCAACATCATTATGTAATGACTTATGTTTTACTTTTTATCTCAAATAAAATTAACCGCTATGCACCAACCAAAGATCGTCTCTTCTTTGCAAAAGTAAACTCACACTTAAGTATCTCCATTATGCACGTGGTTTTACAAATCAAGGTTCTTAGAGTATAAATGTATAAACTATGCTCTTAGAAATAATGAAGACAGTGAGGAAGTTGCATTAAACATAACCCAGATGAAGCCTGCTGCACGAGTCAATCGGGATTGACTCATCATGACCCTGTACAGGGTTTCTGAAGCTAAAACTCTAAGGTTGCAGAGAGCTTCATTGTGAAGCAGGTTGAAGGACCAGCCTTGTGGACAGCAAGTCCAGCCTTGTCCTGCCAGAACCATGAGTGCTTCTTGAAGTAAGATTAGGAAATTAAAGCTAATCTTTTTTTTT